>NC_140073.1:67042078-67639299 GCF_964194135.1 Talpa europaea
CGTTATAAACTTTGATTGGGTTTTAGGCAAGGCATTAGGATTATAAATTTAAAAGTAAATGGGCTGAGTCTCACCAGCATTTTGTAGATTTTTGTGATCAGTCTTTTATCATTAGTGTTGTGTGCAAAAGTTTTCTCCCAATCAGTGGGGTGTCTATGGAAACAACTTAAATGCCAAAAAATAGATGACTGTATCAAGAAGATGTGGTACATATACACCATGGAATATCACTCAGCAATCAGAAAGATAAACTCATGCCATTTACAGCAACATGGATGGAGCTGGAAGGGCTCATGCTCAGCGAAATAAGCCAGAAAGAAAAAGAAAAATACTGGATGGTCTCACTCATAGCAGGAATTTAGAAAACCTAAATAAGGGACCAGGAAAAAGACTAATTACAATAAAGTAAACATCAAAATCAACAAGCAACTATAAACCAGAGACACACTATGGGGTGAGGGGGATGTGGAGAAAGGAGTCGGATTAAACAAGGGTGCTGGAATTTTATGGGGACTATAATCAAGATGAAAATGCATACATTGTGCAAAAATGAAAAATGATGTAAAAAATATGTATATAATTTAAAAAATGAAAAAAAAAAAACTATTCCAAATACACACACACACACACACACACACAAAAAAAAAAAAGTAAATGTGCTGAACTTTTGTATGTTGAAGGACACAAGAATGCCTGGTCTCCTCAGCTAATTTTATGCCTGATCCACATCTGTTAATTCTGGGAGCTCCTTGATGTTGCCCTTTCTTCTGAAGTGATGCAAAGATGATTCCAAATGTACTGATGGTGCAAGTGATTTCACATGTAGAGGGACACCGTCTGTCCTCCCTGTGATGGAGAAGAGCCACAGGAAGCAAACACCAAGGCTACTGGCTCATCAATATCAGCCTGAGGCCTTCCCAAAGCCCCAGCTTTTACACATTTATCTCTTCCTGTTCCATGTCAATTTCAACAGTGGGGAATGCCCTGGGGCTGGAATAGACACCGATCCAAATGAATCAATGTCCTATAAGCCAAGTGCTATGCCTTCAAGCAAGGCAGAGCAATTATTACCCAACATGGGTGCCCCTGCTGATTTTCAAGGACAAGCAGGAGAAGCGAATCCATCACAACCCTGCCATTTAAGATGCATTTTAAACTGTAGTGGTTCTTTTGCACAGGCATCATTCATTTGTGCTCAGTGCCATCCTTCAGAATTCTTTCAAGATGGGCAATTTGCAGGAAGCAATGGAAGAGGAAAAGTCCTTGGGCTAGTGGGTTTAAAACTGAAATTGAAATAGGGATGAGACTGTTCTTGGGGAAAGAAAAGAATTTAGTTTACTAAATTTTTAACCTTTGCTTGACACTGATAATTAAAGCATATGCATAAGTGTGAGTGTGTGTGTATTTCAGCAATACATACACAAATATCTAAGGTTGACATGTTGTCAGACCTTTAATTAGACTCTATTGAGGGATGTAGAGGGAGAGATGTAGCTACATCCTCAAGGAAATCCCATTCTATTGGTGAACGCGGATATATAGACATTATAACAGGGTGGTCCCCAGGAAAGGGGGAGGTTCCACGTTCCCTGCCCCACCCAAGGAAGGGTGGAGCTGAGCAGGAGGAGAAGCGGCAGAAGAGACTGAGGAAGGAAGCAGGATGGAGCCAGAAGAAGACCTGGAGGAGGCGCATGGAGCCTAGAGATACGTGAAGAAACTGCGCTTGTCTTTTGGTCGTGGATTGGGTGACACAGATGTGGGTGATGCCCATGGGGAGGAGACAATGGCAGCTTTTATCTTGATGTTGATTTTGCTCTTTTCCTTCCGGGCTTGTCTGCTTGTTTCTGACCCTTTGCTGTGGGTCCCCATTGGAAGATGCTTTAGACTTGTAGCAGGCTTTGGGGCCTTGTTCTGCGCCATTCCCATTTGGATGGAGTTTTACCCACGAGGGGATGGGTAACTTTGGGTGCTTCATTTAGAAACTAGACTCTTTGCCTTACCTGTATTGTTTCCTAGTTTTATTAAAGTTCCTTCCCATTAAAGTCTCCTATGTTTTGTGTTAATGCGGCGGATGGCAGAACCCATGTAAAATAGGCAGGTTTGCGGGGTTTGGGCTGCCCCTCTCCCTGTCCTATAACGACACCACTTATTTTGATGATCAAATTAGTAACAGAGTTAAGCAAAGGGAACACCAGGTGTATAAAGGGGGTGGCATTTGGCACAACTGGCAGAAGTGCCCAGGGAAGACATGCTGTCTGCCATGTATTGCTAAACTTAGTTTTTAAGAACAACGTAGCAACAATGAATCAGGGAAGACCAATCGAGACACATAATTATGTTTTGCATTGCATTTGGTAAAGTGTAATGTTTTTTTCTGCATTAGGTAGAAGGTCTTTGGGAGGCAAGAGAGAAGTTATGGAAATGGAGTAGGGGGTAGGGCCAGGGCCGAATGAAGAACAAGAGTTGTACCCCATTCTGTTTCCAGGAAAACAAGAAGGGAGTTGCTGTTTTTTTTTTTTGTTGTTGTTGTTGTTTTAAGATTTATTTATTTATACAAGCACTGGGTACAGTCAGAAGCGCGGGAGGGTAAGAGGATTCACCAGAGACAGAGCGGGGAGCAGAACAGGCAGATGGACTGAAGACACTGCTGAGGGGAGCAGCGGGCGCGGCAGGAGAGGTCTGTGCGCCATGTGGGACCCTCTCTGGGGGCCGGGAATCAAACCTGCGCTGCAGAGGCTGCAGGCAGCTTCATAGCCCAGCACTCAACCGCTGCGCCACCAGGCGAGGCCCAAGAAGGGAGTTTTGTGCAGCAGTTCTCTGTGTCCCCTTTCAACTGCTCCAATTAATACTCATAGAACAAGTGTCCACTCTTGAGTGATGAAAAGCATTTTGTGGAACGGTTTCTAGAATGGGCTAAGAAGTTCACTTTTTAAAAAGATTTATTTATTTATGCATACAGAACTGGGGTACAGGCCAGAGATGTGGGGGGTGAGAGGATTCACCAGAGATAGAGTTCTGATAGAAACAGAACAGGAGGATTGACTAAAATACACTGCTGAGGGGAGCAACAGGAGAGTCAGGAGATGTCTGTTGCACCACGTGGGTCACCTCCCTGGCTGGGGATCGAACTCATGCTGCAGTGTCTACGGATTGCTTCATAGTGCTGAGTCTTAAACCCTTGTGACACCAGGGAGGCCCCCTGCAATTCATTTATTTTTAACAAAACATTGTTGACCCAAATGCGTTTTCTTTTTCTTTTATCTGAACTCTAACCATTACCTTTGGTCCTTGTTTTGCGTTAACTTACTGTCTTGAGCTGCATTTTTTGTACCTGACTTACCCCCACTCCACTGGAATTTATTTATTTATATATTTTTTAACGATTTATTTATTTATGCATACAAGAGCTGGGGTACAGGTCAGAGATGTGAGGGGTGAGAGGACCCACCAGAAACAGAGTGGGGAACAGAACAGGCAGACTGAGTGAATCACACTTCTGAGGGGAGCAGCAGGCGAGACAGGAGAGGTCTGCTGCACCATGTGGGTTTCTCCCAGTCCTGCCGGGGATTGAAATTGTGCTTCAGGGGCTGCGGATTGCTTCATAGTGCGGTGCTTAATTCCTTGCGCCACCACGGAGGCCCCCTCTAGAATTTAAAATCCTTGAAGTTGTCACTATTTTTTTTTTTAAATTTTGGCTTTGTTTGCTTGGTTTTGCTTTTTTTTTAACTTTTTTTTTTTTAAAGATTTATTTATTTATACAAGAACTGGTGCGGGAGGGTGAGGAGATTCACCAGAGACAGAGAGACAGATGGACCGAAAACACTGCTGAGGGGAGCAGCAGGTGAGATAGGAGAGGTCTGTGGCACCATGTGGAAATCTCCCCTGCAGGTGGGGAATCAAAACAGCGCTGCAGAGGCTGTGGACAGCTTCACAGCACGGCGCTCAACCCACTGTGCCACCGGGGAGGCCCTGGTTTAGCTTTTTTAATCACAGGATCCATTCAGCATTTCCATACAAGAAAAGCTCAGAATCATGCATCTTGAAAATTCTAAACAGAAATCGGAAACATGACTAGGTCAACGTTGATGATTGAGGTTCTTCTCCTCCCACACAAGTGGGGCGACCAAATTTCTTATTCTACCACCCATGCCGGGATCTGCGAACCAGTTTCAGGGAACCTGGCTCCTCATTGGGGATGGATATGGCAACTTCTCAGAACGTAGAGCAGGCAGATGAGGAAGGCATGAAGAGCTTACAGGGTAATAGGGTTGGGCTGTAATTAGTGTTCTGTATATTTTCTTAAATCACATAAATACTGCCCCAAATCCCATCCTTGGGGAGTCTTAGGTAAGAACTTTGCCTCCAGTCTCCTGCCAGGTGACCTCACATTAAACTCCTTTCTCAAAAGCTGGTGGCATGTTTGGGGGCTTATGTGCCATCAGTAGTGCGCCCCCATATTTGGCAACATATCCTGGCATCACAGGTGGGACAGGTCTGACAACTGAGTTCCATATGACTCCCTGACAGAGGCTCTGTGGCCCTGGCATGGTGCAGTTTCCTTAGCAACCCCGAGTGGACACCTGGACTCATTTGTCTTGAGGCTTGAATATGGGAACTTCCTTGTAGAGAGTCACAGGTCACTTGGCATTATTTCTCATTTTGGGAAAAGAAAGGTGAATTGACGTGTCTTTTGGGTGAGTAACCTCACTACATGCACCTGCACCTTAATTGTCTCTTGAAGAACTCTTAAGGATTGTGGGTTAGAGTCCTACCCTGTAGGTCTTGGAGGGTTAAAGTCCTGGTTCTGGGTTAGAGTCCCAACATATCTACTTTTGGGGAAACAAATAGGATAATGTAGAAAGGACAGCTGCAGAGGGAATCTGGGTGGTGTCGATGAGCTGGTTCAAGTCCATCTTGACAGTTGATGTTTTGTTTCTGGAATTAGCAAAATTATCTTGTTTTGTGTTTTGTTATGTGTGCTTTGTATCTCTCTAGAGAGTTGTCCTGTGTGTCTTGCATGTCTGTTGGGAAAAATTTGAGTTGGTTATTTGGACTTAGGATTCCTTTGGTGACTAGAAGAGTATTTAACCCAGTAAATGTTCTGTAAATCCTGAGACAAGAGGCAATGCTCCCTCTAGCCCTTGGGTATCTCCAGGTGACAAGGGACCTTGTGGAGGTGTCCAGATACAAATCTGTGGCAAGTTGCAGTCTCACAGGGCAGCCTCCTCTTAAAGAGAATATACCCATTTCCTGCATTGGAAGGAATTCTTTTTATTAAATATATTTATATATATATATATATATATGAATACACACAAATGCACATATTATATTTGTTCATTTTTGTATAATATTTCATTTCTTTTCTCAGGTGTGATTCCCACCACCAAGTCAACCGTGAAGTATCACCGTAGTCTCTTGTGCTTTTCCAGAAGGAACTCCTGAAAGCCCACCTGGGAAATATACAAAAGGCACTAGTCCTCCTTACATTTTGGCAGCCTTAAATTATCACCTGTTGTTTAGGTCACTCTGAGAGCCATAAAAACTAGACTGACTTATGGGTGATACCCTGAAGAATTATACAACAGACTGCATATTTTCCTACCCAAAATATATCCTTAGGCTGAGTGTTCTTGTTCTGGTCATGTAGGAAGGCCTCTCTAAATAAAAGGCATGGGAAATATGGGCAGTGCACCTAAAAGTAGTCCTCTAGAATGCACTTTAAAATTAGTCAATATTTAGCTATGATCTCCCACACAAAAAAAAAATGATTAAAATACTTGTTTTGAGAAACTATGCAGAGCACATCGTGACATAAAAACAAGCAAAAAAAAAAAACAAACAAACAGGGCCTCCCCGGTGGCGCAGCGGTTGAGCGCTGGGTTGCGAAGCTGCCTGCGGCCTCTGAGGCGCCGGTTCGATCCCCGGCTGCTCCCCGGCCACCAGAGGAGGGTCCCGCATGGCACGCAGACCTCTCCTGCCGCCCGCTGCTCCCCTCAGCAGTGTACTTCGGTCCTTCTGCCTGCTCTGCTCCCCGCTCTGGCTCTGGTGAATTCTCTCACCCTCCCGCGCTTCTGGCTGTACCCAGTGCATGTATAAACCAAAAACAAACAAACAAATAATAAATAAATAAATAAGACATGCCTCTAGAAAATATTTAAAAAAAAACAAAAACAAAAACAAAAACAGGTGACTGCCACTCTAGGCTGGCTCTGTTATGGGTATGGGTTGTTTAAACCCAATCTTAAGTTTTAAACCAATGATTAAATTGCTCTTTGGTATTTATAGACTGAAGGAGCAGAAGCAGCTGCAGATTGGAGTCCCAGATTGGTTAAAATGTTGGGAGATGAAGTCCCTGTGAAGGAGGGAGATTTTTAAATAGTAGTTGCCTTGGACTACTTACAATAGGAATAATATCGTGAAATTCCCGGGAGGAAAATTTGCACCATTCCCTGCCACTTGAGGTTATAAAAGAAACAATGTCCTAAGGACTAAAGAAAAAAAGAAAAAAGAAAAAAACAGAAAGTCTACTTATTTATTTTGAATTGAATTAATTTATTTTTATGTGAAGTACTTTTTTTCTTACATCACTTTTAATTTTTGAGCCATATATGATATCTCCCCTCAGATGTGGTCAAAGCAATTTTCCTAACACCAAAGCATCCATAGTCCAGCACCATAGTCTTCTGTGCTCTTATCCACACCCACAGGCTTCATCCTTGCCCCTGGATGCCCCAATCTATGGTCAGTTTTCAAGATTTGTCTATGCCTGACCCTTTGTTCGGTTTCTCTATGTTCTATATGTAAGTGAGATTGTCTGATATGTGCCTTTCTCCTTCCAACCTATTTCACTTAGGATAATCCCAACTCCATCTATTTTGCCACAAATGTCATGAGCTTATCTTTTTATTGGTGAGTAGTATTCCATTGTGTATATATACCACATCTTCTTAATCCAGTCATCTGTTTGGGGGCATTTAGCTTCAAAACAGATTCTTATTATAATATGACACTGCATCTAAACTTACTTTTTAATCTCTACTAAAAATGAAGAATAATAAAGGGGATCTATGTGTGTGCATACATACATATAAAGAAAAATAAACTGTTTTTATGTTTTCCTGAATAAAATAGTAAGGGACATGGATATCCATTTAGAAAACAACAAGAAAGTAATCTAGTAGTCAAATAAAATGATTTTTACAAATAATAATAACAACAATAAAAATAGATAAATATTGTAAATATTAGTGTTCTATGAAAATGGTTTATGAAAGATTTAAGAAACAAGCGAAGGAAAAAATCATTTCAAGCAAGATATTCCTTTTAGAGTAATTCCAAATTGATTAAACTGAAATTCCACTCTAGAACATTTAAAACTGTAATCTTTTGATTAAGTTGATATTTTAAGTTTAATATAAATAATTCCATCTTAATATATTCTTTTTAGCACTACTTGTTTGCCAAATTTCTTTTAGAAAATTAAAGTTTACTAATTTTAATATAAAAATTAATTAGATGTGTAAATCATTGAACTCAATTCTTGTCTATTAAATATAGTTTACTTTTGAAACTAAAAAGGTATGTTTGATCTATGAGCAAAATATATTGTAACCTAAAAAATTAAAATATACACTTTAGAAATTATTAAATGGTATTTTTTATTCTTCTATTTTAAGGGAATAATGGTGTAATACTTTTCACAAAGCGTACCATCTATACATTTAAAATGATTGTAAGGATGTAGAGCTCCAATTATTTTTTTAAATTTTTTACATCATTGTTCATTTTTAAACAGTAATTGCTTCCCCTCACTCCCTCCGATGTAGTCGCCACAGAGTTTCCTTCCCCAAGGCACCCATGCACCATCACCTCAGACCCCTGTGCTCCTCCCTCCCTCCCTCTGATCCTTCTCCCTTCTCCTTCCCTGCAGGATGGCTCTCATTTATAATTGTCTGTTTTTGCTTTGTTCTGTTTTGTCCTGTTATTATTTTTCTACACTGATGACTTATTTGGTTCCCCTGTATTCCTGCTGTAAGTAAAACCATCCAATATTTTCCTTTTTCCTTCTGGCTTATTTCACTGAGCATAATTCTTTCCAGATCCATCAGCATCACTGTGAATGGCATGAGTTTATCATTTTGATTGCTGAATAATATCCCATTGTGTATATGTGGCCACATCTTCTTGATCCAGTCATCTATTTTTGGGCAATTGGATTGTTTCCAGGTTTTACCTATTGTAAATAGTGCTGCAATAAACATAGGGTACAGGTATTCTTTTGAATCAGTTTTAAGTCCTTTGGGTAGATCCCTAGGACTGGAATTGCCGGGTCGTATGGTAGCTCCATTTTAGTAGACTGAGGAACCTCCACACAGCTCTCCATAGTGGTTAGACCAGTTTGCACTCCCACCAGCAATGTAGGAGAGTTCCTTTTTCACCACATACTCACCAACATTTGTTGTTGCTAGTTTTTTTTTTTTTTTTATATGTGCTATTCTTACTGGTGTATAGAGCTCCAATTATTATATAACATTAAAGTTAATAAAAATACCTATGGGATAAAGATAATGTATATGCTTGAAGGTATAAGAAATGGAGATAAACATGTAAGGCCATAAAATAGTTCCAATATGAAAAAGAACATGTTTTACATATTTATTTTTATTTATTTATGCATACAAGATCTAGGATGTAGGTGAGAGTTGTGGCAGGGGGAGGGAGGGTGGTGGTAAGAGGATTCACCAGAGACAGAGTGGGGAGCAGAACAGGAAGATCTACTGAAATACACTGCTGAGGGGAGCAGCGGGAGAGACAGGAAAGATCTGCTCTATGGGTTAGCTTCCTGGCCAGGGATTGAACTCAGGTCACAGTGGTGATAGCACTGAGATTGAACCCATACACCACTAAGGAGGCCCCAAAACTGGTTATTTTTAAAATAAAATGATATAAAGAGAAGAAAAGGTAAAATGATGTGCTAAAGATTTGAGAGAAGCTTTAGAAAAAACCCTAATGGTCAAGTTTAATGAGCTCAAATGATTTGCTATAAGGGTTTTAGCAATTAAATAAATCTTAATATCAATCATGCACTTAATTGTGAAACCAAAACCTTATTTTTATGTATTCACTTATTCTTTTATTATAGTAACATTGGCTCAAAAATCAATGAGGTACAAGAGCACAACTATTCAGATGCACATCATCACCACACCACACCTACCACCAACGTGCCTACATAGTTCATTAGGTCCTCTCCTCACTCTGCCCTTGACTCTCCCAATCCCTCTTTGGTAGCCTCAATTCCAGGGCTTGTCATTTCAAGGGTTTGTCATTTATTTGGTTTTGTCTGGTCTTTTGTTTTGTTTTTCTGTATTCTACATACAAGTTATTATCAGATTGTGGGACAAAAGCGTTCTTAAAACTGTGGTCAACTTTTTTGTTTTTGATTTCTGTGCCATCAGGTAGTAGGTCCACATTCAGCAATATTATTGCATCATATTATTTAATATGTCATGTATTCAACATTATAAAAATGCATGACAAAAAAAAAAAGTGTCGCCCTTGAAAGAAAAAAAACACTTTAGATTATACATTTAAAATTGGTGATTTGTATGGTCAATGCAGAGGAAAACAAAGCTTTCAATGGAAACTACCTTTTAAAAGTTTGTATGTTGCAGTTTTAGATAAATATTTTAAATTCTAGAGTTGTAATCTAGAGTAACTGAATTGAAATATTTACTAGAGGTACTCAACGGCTGATTAAAGGGTTTGAAAATACAATCAGCAGACTTGAAAACACATCCTTTGAATTTTTCTAGTCCAAGGAAAAGAAAAAAGAATGAAGAAAAATGATGAGAAACTCAAAGTCTGTGATATCATTAATTGTAGTAGCTCACACATAATGTAAGTCCTAGACAGGGAGGAGAGGGAGACAGAGGCAAAACAGTATTAAATGAATAGCAGAATATCTTTATGTATTCAAAGTAAGGCGATTTAAAAAGAAAAAAAGAAATTCATATCTCAATATATAATAATGAAAATGTTGAAAATAAAATTAAAGAGAATCTTTAAAACGAAAGTGATTATGTACATGGATCCACGATAAGAAAAAACAGTTTCTCCTGAGAGACAGACGGACAAAGGAGTTGGGATAATAAATTCGAAATCTTTTTTTTTTTATCCTAGGATTTTTTTTTTTAAGATTTATTTATTTATTTATTTATACAAGCACTGGGTACAGTCAGAAGCGTGGGAGGGTGAGAGGAGTCACCAGAGCCAGAGTAGGGAGCAGAGCAGGCAGAAGGACCGAAGTACACTGCTGAGGTGAGCAGCGGGCGGCAGGAGAGGTCTGCGTGCCATGTGGGACCCTCCTCCAGTGGCCGGGGTGCAGCCGGGGATTGAACCGGCGCTGCAAAGGCTGCGGGCAGCTTCGCAACCCAGCGCTCAACCGCTGCGCCACTGGGGAGGCCCTAAATTCGAAATCTTGAAACAAAAAAAAAAAGTCAATAAAAACTCTAGCTCCATCAACCATCTTCTTTGAAATGATAGAGAAATACAAACTTACTAGATTTAAAAATATGACAAAATGTGTCACTAACAATTCTTAATTATAAGCTACAAGAAAGTTTGTCAGTTCTTCAGGAAGAAGCAAAAAGGCAGTACTTAAAATGACAAAAAATAAAAAAAAAAACACCAGACGAGGACATAATTAAAAATCAAGATGGTTATACTTTATTCACACACTAGGCTATGGTTCCAGCTGTTTGTTCAAACACCAGTCTAAATGTGATTGTGAAGTTACTTAGTTGTGATTACCACCTATAGCCAGTTCAACTTAGGTAAAGAATATTATTTCTATGATATGATTGAATGACCCTCATCCAACCAGCTGAAGACCTTAAAAACAAAAACTGAGTTTTCCCAGATTAGGTGAAATTCCACTTCAAGATGGGAACATAGAATTCCTGCCTTTGTTTGAAACCTGCCAGTCTGTCCTACAAATTTCACATTCAGGAATGAAGTATCAATTCCTTTTGAGTTTCCAGCCTGATGCCTTCCCCTACAGACTTCTCACTTCCTTGCTCCAACAATCATGTGAACCAATTCCTTAAAATAATTATTTTGTATTGGTTCTGTTACTCTGGAGAACCCCAAGTTATACATGCATGCAATGTATACAACTGTCAAATCTCATTATGAAAAATAGTTTCTGTAAAGTCATTGTGAATTCTAAACCACTGCTCCTCGAGAAATACATATTACATATACATATACATATATATGCACATGTACACATATATGTACATATATAGCACTCTCATGGATTATATTCTTAAATCCTGATAACAATTGATCTTGATAGGTGCTATTTTCTTTATTAAAAACATAACGTCACAGGGGTCTCCCTGGTGATGCAAGGGGTTAAGTCCCAGCACTATGAAGCTATTGGCAGCCACTGCAAACACGAATTTGATCACCAACCAGGGAGCTAACCCACATGAAGCAGCAGACCTCTCCTGTCTCGCCTGCTGCCCCCCACAGTATTGTATTTCAGTCAATTGACGGTTTTGCTCCCCACTCTGTCTCAAGTGAATCGTCTCACCCACCCCACCCCACCCCCACACCTCTGGCCTACACCTCAGTTCTTATTTGCATAATTAATAAATCATTTAAAAATAACATCCCAATTTCTTTATACATTATTTCATAAATGTTAAGAGAGTGGGATGGGGTCTGCAGTATCCCATCACCATGTGCCAGAATTGGGATTCAGATTATCCCACTGACCCTACAGTTGGAGTTTCGAGGAGTGTCTTGCACTGCCCCCCACCACCTCTACCCTTTCACATTCTCTATAGGAGAATTGACACAAGAAGGCAGGACATTGTCTTATTCAGTCTTGGCTGAGAATGTACAGGCTGGTGACTCCAATTTTTCTCCAATGTGTGCATGTACTTAATCAACCATAAATGTGCCATGAACACTATTTGGAGGGGGTTACAAATAGATGTTGGCAGGTAGAGAAGTTTGCAAATACACAATCTGTGAATAATGAGAATCAATTGCAGTCTGTATGATAAGTGCACGAAGAAGGTGGAATGAGGAATATAACTATATAAGAGCAAAGAATTTGTATATTTCTGAAATTATGCTAGTACTAATGCAAGCTAGGTGATTTTAAATTAAGATGTTAAGAGTAACCCCAAAGGTTACTACTGAGAAAGTAATAACAAAAACGTATAAGAATGACAATGTAATTAAAGTGATGCAAAAGCTAATAATATTTGACACAGAAGAAAACAGCAATGGGAGAATAGAGAAACCAGCAAACAAAAAGACTAACACATGCAGAAAGCAAATAGGTACCAGAGTGCAGATGTAAATACTAATCACTCTAATTGAAAGGCAGAGAGGGTACTAACACTTTAAAAAAGAAGAAGACAAAAAGCAAAGCTTGATCCAAACTATATGCTGCCTGCAAGGAACACATTCTAGATCCAGAAACAATTTGATAGAAAGTTAAAGAAAAGAAAACTGTTTCATATCAATGGTAACCAAAATGGTGAAGTGGCTATATTAATAAAAAAAGTAAAACTGTAGGCAATAGTTGTCATTAGAGATAAAGAAAAATGTTTTAATGTTAAATTGTTCAATTTTTCAAGAATATATAATAATAGGGCCTCCCTGGTGGTGCAAGCGGTTAAGTCTCAGCACTACAAAGCACATCCACAGTCACTGCAGCACGAGTTTGATCCCCAGCTAGGGAGCTGAACCGCATGGCAAACAGACCTCTCCTGTCTCACCTGCTTCTCCCCTCAGCAGTGGATTTCAGTGGATCCACCTGTTCTGCTCCTCACTCTTTCTATGGTGATCCTCTCATCCTTCCACACATCTGGCCTAAACCCCAGGTCTTGTGTGCATAAATAAATAAATCTTTATAAAAAGAATATATAGGTATATTAATATATATGTAGCAAGAAAGCCCACAAAGAAATGAAACAAAAGCAGATGGAATGGGAGAGAAGATAATTCCACAATAAGACTTGGAGATTTTAATACCCACTTCAGTAATGATGATGACACAAATACATAGGCCCATGAACATTCCTCTCACCTTGTGTGTCTCCACAAATCCTTCCAAGGCCAGCAGCAGAAAATTCAGCACAGGGTTTGATGTGACTCTGTCATTAGCCTCCCGCATTCCACCTAGTTGATGTTGGTCATAATTACTATATTTTTGGCTCTCTCACAATAGGTTATTTTTTCATTGTCTCTAAGACAAGAAAACGAACTCCATGAAAAAGAAAGGTTATTTTTGAGTATGTGTGTTAGCATGAGTGTGTGTGCTCAACAAATGTTTGAAGCATGGAAAAAATATTCATTAATTATTATTCATTTGGCATCAAAAGGCGAGATTGAGGAGTTAGATAAAGATCAACTCAGGTTTGAAGGAATTATACTATCAAGAAGGAGTTTGAAAGAATTCAGAAAATATTCATTAACTTGTAGGACTTTCCTGTTAACTGTATGACCTTTATAAATATAGCAGGCTGATTAAAAAAAAGTAAATAACCTTTTATGTTTTCCAGAAATTGTTCATATTAACTTTTATATTGCAATTTTTTTCATCTGAGAGTTGGACTTTATTTGCTCTGTTTGATTTTTCAATTGCTAAGAAGTCAGAAATGAATAATTGAAGATGTGGGAACAAGCCATTTCCTTTTTTCTTGCCAGATGAAGATTTTAAATATTTTGGTTTCAAAAGAAATAAGGGCTGCAGCATCAGATGAACGCAGGAAATGTCACAGGGAAAGAACTAGAGAAAGACTGCTGTGAAGTATTTCTGTTCTCCTCATCAAATTTCTTAATGAGTGAATATGTGAGCGTTCTGTGTGTCTGTGAGTGTGTATGTGTGTGGGTGTTTGGATAGAAACACTTTTCTACAAATGGGATTAAAATAATAAAGTTTAAGAATTTATTTATTATTTTTAAGATTGATTTATTTATGCAAGAGCTGGTGTACTGGCCAGAGGCGCTGGAGGGTGAGAGGATTCACCAGAGACAGAGCGGGGAGCAGAACAGGCAGATGGACCGAAGGCACAGCTGAGGTGGGCAGCAGGCATGACAGGAGAGGTCTGCCAGGCCACGTGGTCATCTCCCTGGCCGGCCAGGAATCGAACTTGCACTGTTGAGTCTGCAAACAGCTTCATGGTGCTGCACTAAACCCACCGTGCCACCGGGGAGGCCCCGTCTTATGTATTTTTTTATAAATGATAAGAGTTTAGCAAAGACCATTTTAATGTTATTTTTTGTGTGTGTGTTTTAATTTTTGCAAATGCTTGAGAACTACTTGCCTACATTTTTTCCTACTAAAGGTCTACTCTACTTAGGAAAAATCTAAAGGAAGGCATGAAGCTGAAATGAAAATTTTCATAGCATTGACCATTGGAGTCAGGTAGGGGAAATAATTTCTTTATGATTTGACTGTTCTGAGGCTAAGTTCAGTAAATACAAGTAGGACGAAAGTTTCCTCCACAAGTCAGCCAATAGTTAAAAATAAGCTTAATGGGAGAATGAGAGTATTGACTTATTTAGGTAACTTCAAACTAAGGAAAAAATGAAATCAGAGAAATGTGGTGTCAGATCATGATGTTCTATCCAGAGACCACGTAGCACAGCATAACTGTACTATGCCAGTGTTTCTAGGAAAGAGAAACCATTTCTAAATGCTTTATGGAAATCCCTGAATACTGCCCTTTGATAATTGAAACACAGATCTAATCCTTGGTGAACATGCTGTGATGCCGACACGTGCAGGGGAGGGGCAAGGTGTTAGACATATGCAAGCGCACATTTCTTATTGGCTTGTTAACATTCCTGATGTCATCCTTAGGTACACGCAAGCACTTACTAAAGTCATCTGGGTGCTATGATGATGCTTTTTCCTATTTTATAATATAATAGAAGGCAAGAAATAAAACAGTAAAATAGTAGGCCTTTGGAGACAATATGTCCTGCGTACTTTAAAGATCTCTTTTTAAAAAATGACATAGGTTAACATCACAGAACACCCCTATGTAAATGCTCCAATTGAACTTACAATCCAAGACAAGTGCTCAGTATTGACTCAGTATTGACTCAACCAAAACTGATAGGTGCTCCTTGCATAGGACAGGAGCTGGCTAAAAGGATCTGAGACTAGACAGAGCAGATCATTGTGTTTACCAATATCACGCAGGAAAAATGTCTGGGTTAAGTATTAGAAGCCATGGAAGTGAAACTTAACTATGCATAATATAATATTTACAATAAAATTTGTGGGGTAAAGTGAGCACAGAAATAAAAGGAGAAAATGTAGTATAGTGTGGAGGAATGTGGAAAGATAGAAATCGAGATTTTGGGGAATGAGATGTCTGAGAAAGAGCAAAGGCTAAGAACTGGATAGTTAAAATTTGGGTGTGGCTAGTGGGCAAAACCAAGAAGCTAAAACTGTGTCTGCATCTATGTAATGACCTTCTGTTTTTTTAATTAATTAATTTATTTATGCATACAAGAGCTGGGTTACAGGCCAGAGGTGCAGGAGGTTAGAGGATTCACCAGAGACAGAGTGTGGAGCAGAACAGGCAGATGTACTGAAATACACTGCTGAGGGGAGCAGCAAGTGAGTCAGGAGAGGTTTGCTGCGCCATGTGGGTAGCTTCCTGGCCAGCAGGGATGAATTTGTGCTGCAGTGGCTGAAGATAGCTTCACAGTGCTGTGCTTAACCCCTGGCACAACCAGGGAGGCCCATGACTTTCTTTTTTTTTTTTTTTTTTTTTAAGATTCATTTATTTATACAAGCACTGGGTACAGTCAGAAGCACGGGAGGGTGAGAGAATTCACCAGAGCCAGAGCGGGGAGCAGAACAGACAGACTGAAGAAGTACACTGCTGAGGGGAGCAGCGGGCGGCAGGAGAGGTCTGCGCGCCATGTGGGGCCCTCCCCCAGTGGCCGGGGATTGAACCAGCGCTGCAGAGGCTGTGGGCAGCTTCGCAACCCAGCACTCAACTGCTGCGCCAACAGGGAGGCCCTGACCTTCTATTTTTTAAGCGTTCATCTTTTCCTTATTTTTAGACACTGTTTCCTGAGTGTGCCAAGCAAGCAGTTACATTGGCCACTAATTCCTTGGTATATTTCAGTCCCAGCTGTAGGGTAAATGGTTTTTCAGGCTTTTCTGCCCTCCCACCATTAGGCTTGCCCTACCTGATGGGGCACCTGAAGTTGTTACATTGTTGCAAACTGTCTTACTTACTTCTGAGGGCCATGGGAGGAGTATTGAGGTAGTCACCAAGAGAAGAAACAGCAGGAGAAGCAGAAGCAGGAGAGAGGTGGGAGAGGGAAGGGGCAAAAAAAGCCAGAGAAACCCAGAGTGAAGACTTAACTGGGGCCTGGAGGCCTCAGGATCTCCTGGTCCCCTGGCCCCCTGGCACCCCTGCCTGCCATGTACCTGGTTGCTGCACTGCATGTAAAGCTCAATAAAAGCCTGAGAAACCCACTGAGGGCTCCAAGACTCTCCTTTACTTGTCTGCTGGATCACAGAAAACCTGCTCAGTGCCCATCCTTCCTCTACACCAGCCCTCATCAAACTCTGCGTGGAGGTGCTTCGGAAGTCTCCCCGAGTGGGCTTATCCCATTCCCAGTGGAAAGGTCTGATAGCTGTAAGTGACAGCTGTAGGGATGGGATCAAGTACTGCAGGACAGGGAGAGGAAGCAAAAGCAAATCTACTTACAAAGTAAATGTCGAGCTGTATTGGGGAATGCAAAATAGTTAATGTTATCATCTGTGGCACCTCTTTATTCTCAAGGTAGAGACATTAGGGATTTTTAATACAAAAACAAGAGGAAGAGGTGGTTCTAATGAGAGACAGGTTGTGAAATGATCACTCACTGTGGTTCGGTGAGGTACTGACTGTAAAGGGCTTCTCACACTGCTCAGTGCACTCTGATCCCCTGGGCTGTGACAGAGCATATTCTTTCTCATAGGTCAGGGGTGTAGCCTGCCAGCTTGTGTTTCCAGCACATTCCCAGAGGTGGCAAAGCTGCTGATAGCCACAGGGTATTGAGAGGGAAGCCCCTCTCAGTAAGCCTTACCAGGCGGGGACTGTTTTCTGTCAATTCTGCTGTTAAGCCAAGCTTGGGGGGTTCCACATTGTTAGTGCCCAGCAAATATTGTTTGATGGTGACTGCTCCTAAACTTCACAGAAAGGTTTTTTGTTTGTTTGTTTGTTTGTTTGTATATACTGCAAAAATAAGGTAAGGAAATGGGTGAAGAGGTATAAGAATTCAGAAAAGAAGAGGAATAAGAAGTGAAAGAGGAGGCCTTCCTGGTGGCACAAGAGGGTTAAATCTCAGCGCTATCAACCTATCAGCTACTGCAGCATAACTTCAGTCCCCAGCCAGGGAGCTACACACATGTCACAGCAGACCTCTCCTGTCTCACCTGCTGCTCCCTCAGCGGTGTATTTCAGTCAATCTGCCTGTTCTGTTCCCCACTCTGTCTCTGGTGAATCCTCTCACCCCTCACACCTCTGACCTAGACCCCAGTTCCTGTATGCAAAAATAAATATATATATATAAATACTTTTTAAAAAGAAGTAAAAGAGGAAATATCTTTCAGATAGAGATATAAGGATAAACCTGTATGAAACATAGAAATAACATTATATAATTTGGACAGTGGGAAATAAGTTACTGAAGAGGATCTAGAGGACAGATACCTACATATATAGATTTTTCAGGGGAGTAGGAGGAGGGAACAGAGGCTGGAGCAGGCATTTTCCGGACCAGCAAGGTCTGTTTTTGCATTTGATTTTTTTCTTTTTTATTCATGTAGCACTGTAAAGGTTCCAGGAGTATAGTTTCTCACTTTTACAACTGTGTGTTCCACAACACACCCAGCATCAAATGCCCAATCACTACCCACCACCATGTTTCAAATGTCAGGGTCAAGAAAATAAAAAGACAAACACAGAATATGAGGAAAAAGTTGCCTATCATGTTTCTGATAAAAGATTAACATCCAGAATTAAAAAATAGCTTTTACAATGCATGAACTCTTTTTAAAAATACTATTTAAATAAATGCAAAGTATCTGAGTAGACATTTCTCCAAGGAAGATATAAAAATAGATAAGAAGTTCATGAAAAGATGTTTGATCACTAGTGTTCATGTGGAAATCAAAACCACAGTGCGATGTAGTGGTCTAAAGTCAGAATGAGGCTGGAGGCAGAGGGGTGAAAGGATTTACCATAGACAGAATGGAGAATGGTAAAAGTTAATTGATTGAAATACCCTGCAGGGAAGCAGAGGGCAAAATAGGAGATACATGTTTGCATGGGAAGACAGGTTTGAGGCTGTCTCTTATACTTTGTTTTTGTGGGCTTCTTACTTGGGCACCAGTTTGCACCCGTTTTCTGCTGGGATGTCTGTCTTGAGTACTGGCCTTTGACACATAAACATGACCTCTCCTTCTGCATTCGTGGAGCGGGGCTGGTTTTTCTGTCATGGTGGTCAGTCTTATGGCCCAATTCCCATGGCAACCTTGTAGACTCCCTTATCTATCCACATCTCCAAAACTTGCCTGCTTGGTAAAGAGTGGGAGCTTTGTTTTTAACCTTATTAAATGGTATACCATATGAGATACCATTTCATACCTGGGTGGAATCGAAGACTCTATAGTAAGAATTAGTGAAGACATGGAGCAATCTGAACCCTCAACTATTGTTGATGGAATATTAAATGTTGCAATTGTTTTGAAAACTGATCATTCTTCAAACAGTTAAATCTAAAATTATGATATGACCCAGAAATTCCACTTCTAGGTTTATACTCAAGAGAACTGACTGTTTATGTTAACATAAAAATTGTGAATGGATATTTCTAGTAGCCCAAGTGTCCAGTTGATAAATGGATAAAAGTTATATCCATACAGTGGAATATTATTCATTCATAAAAATGGATGAAGTACTGATACATTCTACATAAATCCTGAAAACATAATAAGTGAAAGAATCTTGTCACAAAGAACATATATCGTGTTTGTTCATTCTATTAATCTTTTAAAGCAGTTAAATATATAGAGAACGGAAGTAGATTAGTAGTGCCTAATGCTGGAAGTAAATGGGAAAAGGAGGTACAAGACATCTTTTGGAGATGCCTATGCAGTATTCTATCATGATTATGGATGCATCTATCTGTGAAAATATTATAAAGAAATATTGAGCTATATACTTTAAATGAATGACTTATTTGGCAGATGAAACACACATCAAAAAACTCAACATTTTAAAAGACATTTCTGATTAAATTCTGTTTTGTTCTTTTCATGTATATATTCAAAATATACACAAACCCATTATATTCCACACACTTTCTCAATGCTGGCAATAATCAAGGGAAGAGAACTGCCTCTTTCTCCAATGCAATCTTAATCATTCCTCTAACAGAAGGACCTCACTGAGTCAGTTCAGCAGGTGTTAGTTGAGCACCACCCACATACCTTATCCTGAGACTCCAGAATTATAGATCATGTTCTATGTTGTCAAAGAAGATGATTTTCTAGAGAAATGAAGAAATGGCAAGGATAAGACATAATGGAGGAGTTTAACCCCAACAGCAAATCAGATCTCAGAAGTTTTGGAAAATTTTCAGGGGCAGGTCACACCTGAGCTCTATCTGGAAGGGTGTCTTGGTGCTGGTCATTTGAATGAGCAGTAGGGTAGGAACTGGAAGGGCAAAGGAAAGACAAGAAAAGCTCAGGCATCAGAACCTCCTACATTTGAATAAATTCAACCCAATAAGAGCACTTGATTCTGCTCCTCCATTTCACCTGTTCCCCGATGCTCTTGTTGCTTTGGGGTCTCCAGTGTTTTGGTTCAGGGAAAGAATAGCTATCGAATGAGGAGGAGAGTTTAAAATGTGGCTGGCCTGGGACAGAGTAAAACTCAGAAAGAAAAGAATTAGTATATTAATGAGTATCCAGTGTTGAGGAAGAAAACAAAATTAGCATGGAGTTTGCAAGCCCCTCCCCCCCACACCCACTAATGCTGAAAAAGATTAGCTGTTTAAAACTAATACCTGGTTTATAGGGTACATTGACTTCCACAGTACCTTCTGATCTATTTTCCCTGCCTGCTATCTGGCTGCCATCGGGGGCCCAGGGTCTGCCAAGGGTGGGATTACAAAAGGCTCTTAGATCTGGTGCTAGGAGTGGCCCCTCCCCACTCTTAGCAACCCCAAAGCTTTTCTTGTTTCTCTGGTAATAAGGGAAGGTTATTCTTTAAAATGTCCCTACATTTCATAGGCTAGATTAAAGTTTAAGTGTCATTTATCTCAAGTTAACCTCCTGGAATCTGAATGTTAGCCCTGGTATCTACTTAGAAAGTTGAGGATGAAAAAAAATTAACACACTCAAGAAAATGCAGCCAATAAATGTGCTGTTAAGTCTCACAAGTAGACAAGTTTGTGCTCTTACTATAGCATCTGCTTCCAAAAATAAAGCCTGGGTTCTGCCAAAGTCCACCACATTTATAAAATTGCAAAAATATAAAAGATTATATTAATGTGGAGAGATGGAAATTCTTCCTCAAATTATGTGAATTTTTCCAACTATAAGGAAGCCTTTGGGATATTATTATATAATAAATATATACACAGGGCCTCCCTGGTGGCACATGTGGTTAAGCGCCACACTGCGAAGCTGTCCACAACCTCTGCAGCGTGGGTTTGATCCCCGCCGGCAGGCGAGAATCCCACATGGCAAGCAGACCTCACCTGTCCCGCCCGCTGCTCCCCTCAGCAGTGTATTTCGTCAGTCTGCTGTTCTGTTCTCCGCTGTCTCTGGTGAATCTTCTCACCCTCCTGCACATCGGCCTGTACCCCGGTTCTTGTATAAATAAATAAATCTTAATAAATAAATAAATAAATATACATATGTATTATTATACACATAATTTATACATGGTTTATATGTGTATCAAAATCAATATGTACATTTTGCATATGCATACAACATGCACTTACCAAGCATGCAATGTACATGGATACACACAGAATCATTGCTGACAGACTGGACTGCCCTTGGGGTGACCAGACATTCTGCAAGAAAAAGTGCTCCCTCAGTTTGTATATGCAGCGCAACAGTTAGTGGAAGGAGGTCACCTCCGTAGGACTTTAACTAGTGGACTTTTGTGACATGAAGTATCAGAAGTAGAGGTGTGTGTGTGTTGGGGTGTGTGGGAAGGAGTACAATAACCAGATTCTAAAGACCTCAGTAATGCAGATAATAATCAGTGTTGATTTGTTAGGGACTTTGCCTGTTAGAATGCATTAAATTAGAAAGGTGACTACAGAAATGAAGTCACTGGACATAGAATTATGTGCGAATTGCTCTTAGAGTTAAATCAGCATTTTTTTTTTTATTTTTACCTTCAGCACATATTAGAGAAAAGCTAATGCCCTTTTGAAGCAACCCAGTAAATTTAAGCAATAATGCAAAGGTACCTTTCTAAGAGGACATAATAAATAAAGATAAAAACATCAGCTATAAATCAATGCATATTGATTTAAATAAGTAGAATCATTGCCCTCTGGTAAATCTTGCTCAAAGGCTGAGCAGAGCAGTACCCCTTGCTCAAAAACTCATTAGCTTTGCATTTCTAAGCAAAACCCACAGGGACATTCCTTCTAAGACTGAAATTCCCTGTACTGTCTTACGGTTTCAGATTTTATCTAGATGTTCTACTCAGCCAAAGCAACGCCATGTAGAGTGACTGGGCTAAGGGTGAGAAGAGCTTTGCTGGAAGGCTTCCATGTTGTAGTAAATCCAAATGAAGCCTTAATGAGACACTCCCATAAAGAGGAATTCCGGGGAAAAAAAACAACACAACAGAACAAAACAAAAACAGACAATTATAAACCAGAGCCATCCTGCAGGGGAGGAGGAGGGAGAGGGATCAGAGGGAGGAAGGTAGGAGCACATGGGACTGAGGTGATGGTGCACAGGTGCCTTGGGGAAGGAAATTCTATGGGGACTACACCTGAGGGAGGGGATGCAAACATTGTTTAAAAATGAACAGTGATATAAAATATATATAAATAAAAAAGAGAAAAAACAGAAAAGAAAAAAAAGAGGAATTTAGGCAACTGACCCCAAAACCACAAGCCCAGACCACTCCTGCGAAGCTGTTTTGCTTGTCCGTGGTGAGCGCCATGTTACTCCCCATGTGGACCTATATAAACACCGTGATGGAGAATTACTTCTAATCAAGTTTTATTTATTCTTCATAACAATGACTTGGTGGGGCAGGTATTATCTTCTTCTCACACTTCTTGTTCCTTACATGCAGTCACCTCATTTGCAACCCAAATAAAAGTCACACAGTTCATAACAGAGGGAACTGGATGAGTTTAAAATTCTGGGAACCAATGTTAACTAATCCGTAAAGCCATTAACCCTTTTGCCTGTCAGCAATTTCCTTTTTGCTTTTGGATCAGAATTTACCTTTGGGGGCCTCCCTGGTGGCGCAGCAGTTGAGCGCTGGGTTGCGAAGCTGCCCGCAGCCTCTGCAGCGCCAGTTCGATCCCCAGCTGCTCCCCGGCCACCGGAGGAGGGTCCCACATGGCGCGCAGACCTCTCCTGCCACCCACTGCTCCCCTCAGCAGTGTACTTCAGTCCCTCTGCCTGCTCTGCTCCCCGCTCTGGCTCTGGTGAATTCTCTCACCCTCCCGCGCTTCTGTCTGTACCCAGTGCTTGCATAAATAAATAAATAAATAAATAAATAAATAAATAAATCTAAAAAAAAAATTGACTTTAAAAAAAAAAAGAATTTACCTTTGATTTGGGTAAAAGAGAAAAAAAAAAAAAACAGTATCAAGGGAAGATTTTAGGTTTTGGAACAAGCATCTTAGAGTCAGATCTGACATAGCTTTTCTTTTTACAGAGTATAATTTCCATACACAGGGAACATTGTATATAGCCCTGTCCCACCTAATGAAGGGTGGGCAGAGTGACAAGCAGGAAGCTGAAGCAGACTTGCCAGGAGACCTAGAGGAGGCACATGGACAGAGACGTGTGTGGAAGAAGGGCATATTTACTTCTTGGTTTTGGACTTGCGCTAGGGACTTGGGGGACATGGAAAGAGACACATGGAGTTGAGGAAAGTAGAGACACTTGGAAGAGATGTGGGTGAGAGACCCGTGGGGGGTATTGACAATGGCAGCATTTAACTTGATTTGTGATGTGATTTTGCTTTCTTTGTCCCAGACTTGCCTGGTTCCTTCTGCCCCTTTCCTGTGGGTCCCCACCAGAAGGTGCCTTAAACTTGGGGCAAGCTTTTGGGTGTCATTAACCCCACTTTGGGCCAACCCTGTTTGGCTGGGCATTTACCCATAAAAGGAGGGGTAACTTTGGGTGTTTCATGGAGAAATTAAGTATTCTTTCTTCTCTTGTCTCTGTGTACTCTAATCCTATTCAAGTTCTTTCATATTAAAAGAATGCTTTGTCTTTAAGGGACACATGAAAGAATCCACTTAAAGTATGTAAGACTGGGGGTCCTGACTTGCATCTCAGTTTGCTATCTAACAGACCAAAATAGTGTGCAGTTCAGGCTCTCTACATCTTTAAACTACTGCTTTGAGAAACAGGAGCATGCTAACTTTGTTGCCCTGCCAGGTTGTTTGAGATTAACAACAGTCTTTAAATGCTGGAAAAGAGGCTCACATAATGCATCCAATCTTTGAAGAGAATGTTCAAGTGAAAAGTCTCAGGACTTGGAAAAATCACATATTGGAACGATGAGAAACTTCTGATTATTGCCCCCATTCTCCATAAGCACTGTTGGGACAGTTTGACCTTAAAAAAGCCTCACCTCTATCCCTCTTGTTCTAGGAAGTGATCAGTCACAAACAATCCTCAGCCCCTAATACTAGGGAGCCCTCTTTATTTGGAATGTCCCCAAATGGCTTGTTAGCCCTTGCAGCCAAATAAGGACTATCAAATGTACCTGAAGGCATTTAGAAAGTTTCCCTGCTTCCTAAAATCCTGTCTCAGTAGAATGTTTTACAACCAGTGTTTCATCTTTACCCTGTATGATGTAGTCTCCTTTCAAACACTTTCGAGCAATTTCTCAAAGCAAGTCTAAGCAGAGTCAATATTCACCAAGTTTATGAATAAACAGGTCTTTGTTAATTTTGTCCCAAACTTAGTTTTGTCTCTGATTGCAGGAAAGAATTGAAGCAGACAGAGAAAGAAAGTCTAATGTGTGCATGCTGGTCATTTCTAGTAGTCTAAATAAATGAACTAATTAGTGAATCAATAAACAAATTGTAACATAGACAATTCAGGTTTTCAGTATATTACAACTGATTAGTGTATTACCTGAATAGGGTTTCCATTGTTCCTCAGAGTTTTCTTAATCACCAAGACACTTTGACAGGTTAGAACAGTGCTTTGTCTCTGGATGATGCTGTCCAGAACCACGGACAACACTCAGTTCTGCACCAGGTGGTGACCCAGGCACCTGCAACAAGTTTGAACAGGACATCAGAATTTATCTCCAAGACTGTCGGCCCTTTGTCAGTCACAGAAATTGATGTGCGGGTCTCCACTGTTTCCAAATTTTCTAAAGCTCCCTTATGTCTTTGTTGAGCAGAAAACTCACCTTTCATGCAAATTCCACTCCATAATGAATTCCACCCAGCCATTCATTTTTATGGACTATTTTATACAAACATACTGCAAAGGTGTTTCAGATTGCACCATATAAATCATAATGGTAGGTTGATGTTTTTTTTCTAGACACTTTATCTTTTCTTATATCTTTCCTGTTGTTATTAAATCAAGCAAATGTTTACACATTTTGATGGAAATAACACCAAAAAGACAAGATACCTTTGTGTATGCTAAGGGGCTGGCTAAATGAATCATTAAAACCCAGCCCTGTAGACACATTCACACTGCAGATAGATACTAGAGGAAGATAAAGTTCAGAATATACATATGTAGATTATGCAAATAAACCTCCACTGTTGAAATAATATTGTTGAAGTCATAAAAGGTTAAATACTATTTGATTGATTTTATTTTTGAAATGGAAATGTCATTGGTTTTATGGAAAGCTTCTGCCTATTACAAAATTTTGGGACTTGACTGCTCACATTCACCAAGGGTACACAAGTTGTTAGGTAAGAAGTCTGTAAATTGGCCTGACCCTTTACAAAGCACTGGGGTCAATGAAGCTTGCTCTTAAAAACTTCCAACTCATTTTCCTTGGTTCTTTTGTTTCCCCATCAGAATAGGGTAATCAAGAAGTCTTCTTTTAGTAGATAACATGCGTATTATGATTTTTTTTTAAGATTTATCCATCCATGCATACAAGAACTGGGGTACAGGCAAGAGGTGTGGGGGGTGAGAGGATTCACCAGAGACAGAGTGGGGAGCAGAACAGGCAGACTGACTGAAATACACTGCTGAGGGGGGCAGCGGGTGAGAGAGGAGAGGTCTGCTGTGCCATGTGGGTAGCTCCCTGGCCAGGGATCTAACTTGTGCGGCAGTGGCTGTGAACAGCTTCATAGGTTGCATCTTCACCCCTTGCACCTCCAGGGAGGCCTGAATATTAACATTCTAATGGCCAAATGGAAGCAAACATTTAATGAAGTGAGGAAAAAACACCACTACAGAGATGGTGCAGAGAAAATAGTAAGACACTATTAAACTTGGCAGATTAAATAAACATGGAGGCGGCAGGGGAGGGAAGGGAGAGCATAATAGAAAGAGGGGAAGGGACAGGTGAGGACAGCCTGCATAAGTGCTTTAGGGACACAATCAAAGTTTGCAATTGATTCTAAAGGCGGCAGTTCCGTTTTTCTCTCCCTGCCTTTGCTTTCTGGCAGCAGAGAGCTAGGTGTGACACAGTGACCTGTTGCTCAGCGCTAATCCACGGGACACACACCGCAGTGCAGAAATGAAGGGGATGGGTAATGCAAAGCGAGGATATAGGGATTTTACATGAGGCTTGCAAAAAGATGATATGGACTTAAAAGAATATATAATTAAAATAAATAGTGATTTTTGTGAAAAATAAAATGGCTGATGGCTTTATTTGGAGTACAGTAATCTGAGGAAGTGGTGGCACAAGAATTCTATGACTCCAGTAGGACAACTTTTACATCAGCACATACTGATCCTAATCAAGAAGCATTATCTCCTGAGGAATATTCATACCTTTATAAATTTCTATTTTTACATGTCAAGCAAAATAATATTTGGGATAAGTTGGATGTATAGTTTTACATTTTACTTTTAGTGAGTCTTCAAAGAAATTTAAAGTTATGCACATTGTTTACACTTTCATAGAGAGCACATATTTTTATTTTTTTTTTAATTTATTTTTATTAATTTATGCATACAAGAACTGGGGTGTAGGCCAGAGGTGTGGGGGGTGAGAGGATTCACCAGAGACAGAGTAGAGAGCAGAACAGGCAGATCTACTGAAATACTCTGCTGAGAGGAGCAGCGGGCTAGACAGGAGAGGTCTGATGCACCATATAAGTTAGCTCCTTGGCAAGGGATCGAACTCATGCCACAGTGGCTGGTGGTAGCTTGATAGAGCAGAGACTTTAACCCTAGCCCTATCAGGGAGAGAGAGAACAGAGGCTTTGAGATTGGACTCCCGACTTTTTAAACATGTCTCTCTATAAGTAAACATAATATAAACATATTTTCATACTTTTTTAACTAATATATCTGTCAAACTCTATTAAAAGTTGTTTTGTTTAAGGGCCTCCCTGGTGGTACAAGGGGTTAAGACACAACCTATGAAGCTATTCGCAGCCACCATAGCACAAGTTTGATCCCCGGCCAGGGAGCTACCCACATGGTGCAGCAGACCTCTCCTGTCTCGCCCGCTGGTCCCCTCAGCAGTGTATCTCAGTAGATCTGCTCCCCACTCTGTCTCTGGTGAATCCTCTCACCCCCTGAACCTCTGGCCTGTACCCCAGTTCTTGTATGCATAAATAAATAAATCTTTAAAATAAAAAACGTTGGGTTGTTTTATTGGTATAAAGTATATGGAAAAAATAGAAAATTTGAAAAGTAACATATAAGTACTAAAGATTGTAATTCTGTTAGTTTCGGCCCACTAAATTTTCTTCTATGGATGGTCCAGGTAGTTTGAAAGGACTAAAGAGAGAGGAGATAACAGGAAAGTTCTTAAAGTACATTTTAAATCACATCTAGGTTGAAATACAATGTTATATTAAGCCAATTTAATAATTTTGCATAAATGCTAAATGAATATAAATAATAAATGAGAATAAAATAAAATATGATCTTTAATTTCATTGAACAAGTCTAAGGAAAATCAGAGTGATGATGGTCAAAATCATAAATCTGCGAGTAATGTCCACTGCTGGCTGACTTTTCTAATTATGACGAAAAATTAGAAATGAAAAATAAACTTATTAATACAGTGAATATGATATAGAAACCCTGATTTATGCAATAAGAATAAATGCCACAATATTTAAATTACCCAGTAATAGATCGTAAGCACATCTATTATTTAACTCATAAAAATTAGGATGACAGGTTCTTAAAATCAGCTGGAATATTTATTATTATCTCTTCTAACCTTATACTTTAAAAGTAAGACTACGAATCCGAAGAGTCTAATGATGGTCAGAGAGTGCCTGGTGGCGAGCAGTCCATCTAAGACCTGGTGGTCCTGTGCCTTTCAGCCATCACCGCTTCCTGAATTCACAGCCAGAATACATTTATAGGGCTTCCCTAATGGTGCAGGGGTGAAAAACAGCGCTATCAAGCTATCTCCAGCCACTGAAACACGAATTTGATCCCCAGTTACCCAGGGAGCAACCCACATGGCACAGTAGACCTCTCTTGTCTTGCCCACTTCTACCCTCAGCAGAGTATTTTGGTAGATCCACTCTGCTCCCCAGTCTGTCTCTGGTGAATCCTCTCACCCCATGCACCTCTGGCTTATCCCTAGTTCTCATGTGCATAAATAATAAATGTATCTTAAAAAATAGAATACCTTTATAAAGACATTATTTTGAGTAATTCTTTGATTATTCTACATTCCATCATAAGCAATAGTTTATACCTGATAAATACATTATTTTCACTAACCCAGAATCAAATGTATCATGTCTGAATAACCTTAATTTGCAAGCTGTGTTTGGTGTGCATTAATAGGATTTTACTGAATATCACAGCAAGGGGAATATCTCCCAGTACAACAAACCCATTCTCTACACATTTCATGCCTCTACTTTTTTGTATGATTAAATGAAACATTATGAATTCCCCAAATAACATCAATATGATTTTATGATAAAGTATCCCATTATGTTCAAATATTCATCTTATTCATGGTAATAGTAATGATGTGGGCAACACTTAATATTCTATCAGACTTTCCCTGTTGATATTCTGAATGGAGGGGAGCAGGTGTTCATACATTATAAACCATTTTTTAAAGTGCACATATGTGAACATTAACTTTTCTGTTTTACAAAGCAACACAGTTTTTTCTAATATGAGAATTTTAAGCAAAAGAGAAGCAAGTTATGTGACAATTATTATTTAATGGCATATAATAAAATTTTAAAAATCTTCCTTTATTATAAATATACTACAATTATAAAAATAAATTATTAAGACACTTTTAAATTTTTATATTTATTTGTATTGATTGTAATCACATCTCTGTATTTATTAGAAAGAACAAAGAATGTCAAGTTGTACCTTGCTGGTATATAATTTTTCTGATCAGATTTTATGAGAAGAACATGCTTCTATAAACTTCTCAAATCCTTGATAGTAAAATAATTGCCCTATGAACAATCTATATTATATTTATTTTAATTTTTAAAATGTATGCATCAGCATTTCTGTGAGTTAATTATTTAACTTTAATGCAATTTACTCTGTGTCTACTTTGTATTATATGAATTTTACAGCATTTAATAAGCAGTGCATTCTAACAAATGTTAATGGGAGAGGCAGGGGACATGTAGATCATGAGAGATTGAGTGGGACTCTGTAATTAGACATTTGTCCAGTGAATATATTTCTTCTCTTAAAAAATGTGTTTCATTTTATAACATTTCAAATGCTGGAAATTCTGTAGGGTAATTCTGTTCAAAGTGTGGGTCCTTCATCAAAGTTCAGGAACTGCTTGCTCCTATCAGTTAGGGGATAAATGAAGGATGTATAAGTTTGCATTGAGGCAGCTTTTGGAACTGGAACTCCCTGACTAATGAATCCTGCATGTGGAACAGAACAGAGCTCACAGTGGTAGTGTCACACTTCACAGTGGTTCACACATGCTGCTTACCAGTACACAGAAAGACCATGGATCAGGATTTGCAATGAACTGGAAAATTATTCAGCAAAAGTAGTTTCCTTTACTTGTACCTTAGAAAGATTATTTCTGTGTCCTACTGAGGAAGAGTGATATATTGACATGTGCTTTAAATCTGCATTGCCCAACATGATTGCCACTTATATGTGTGACTATGGCCTCTGAAGTGGAGTTAGTCCAAATTGAGTAGTTGTAAGTGTAAATTGCACATCGCCATTTGAAGGCTTCATATTAAAAAAAAAAAAAAAAAAAAAAAAAAGTAGGGCCGCCCCTGGTGGCACAGCGGTTGAGCGCTGGGCTGCGAGGCTGCCCACAGCCTGCCGGCGAGGGTCCCACAAAAAAAAAAAAAAAAAGGTAAAAGCTCTTATTCATAATTATATATTGAATTTATGCTAAAATGTATTTCTAGTATTTGGGGTTGAAGAAGTGTATTATTGGGCCTCCCTGGTGGCGCAAGGGGTTAAGACGCGACCTGTGAAGCTATCCGCAGCCACTGCAGCACAAGTTAGATCCCTGGCCAGGGAGCTATCCACATGGCACAGCAGACCTCTCCTGTTTCACCCACTACTCTCCTCAGCAGTGTATTTCAGTGGATACACTGCCTGTTCTGCTCCCTGCTCTGTCTCTGGTGAATCCTCTCACACACCCCCGCCTTGCACCGTTGGCCTATACCCCAGCTCTTGTATGCATAAATAAATAAATCTTAAAAAAAAAAGAAAAAAAGAAAAAGTATATCATTGCCTTTAGTTTCATCTGTTTGCTTTTTTATGTCTCCATTAGAAAGTACTGAATTCAATATCTGACTTGCATTTTACTTTTCTTGGAGGTGTGCTTGAGGGTATCCTGAGAAAGCATCATGTCATGACACCCAGCCTCTGTAGTGAGCATTAGATGAATTGGTAACAACATGAGTGCCTCTGAATGTGGAATGATTATTTTTAATCTGGTGCAACTTTGTAACTCTAGCCCACAACAGTATATAACAAGACACTCTTAAATACCTGAAGAAGGGGAAAAAAAGTGAAAGTAAGTTAAATAAATTTCCCAGACATGAGGCACTACTAAATCATTGAAAAATATATTTTTTAGTTAGAAATAGAAAGTAAAAGTGGAGAAAGATGGAAGAGAAAGAGAGCAAGGATTCACAGACCTTTGATATTCATCACTGTAGGTTATAAGATAGTGTTGTAGAAACTACAGACTTCTATTTATTATCTGTGGAAAATGTGATAATTTCCATTATATCATGTATATGATCAGTAAGTATTCTTTGGCATCAGACCTAGGGGAGATTATTCTCTGTTCTTTTATGACCTTTGAACATTAGAAAATTGATTCATTTTCTTCTTGACTTTCCTTGCGAGAAGTGGAGAGTTGTTTTTATGGTCCATCATAAACTACTCTGAGGATGCAGACCCTGATTCACTGTAATTCTAATCTCATAGTAGATTTCACACATGCGTCTCTACTGATGTTTCTTTACTCCAAATCCTAGGTAAAATAAGAGAAAAAAAAATACTTGGTAGACTTGATATGTGGTTGCTGAACAATTTTCGCCTATGCATGTCTTCCATGCTTTGCCCAGAGACAGAGTATTGGCATATGGTGTCTTTGCATTGCTACCAGCTGATAGAGGCACCAGAGTAGATACACAAGAGGATGGGTTGCCAAGTCTGAAGAACAGAAGTATCTGAGACTAAATACTCTTACTGTTTAGTAATATCCCCCAAAATGATTAAAATGAAAGCAATTTCAAAATGTAGGCAAATATGTGGTTTTACACTCAACTGTAATATATATATACTATTTCCTCTGAGAGAATAATCAGCATCATAAAGCCAAAGAGGATGCACTATTTAGGAATCATGCGCTAATTCCACCCTGTGAACTGGTGGGTGCCTCTCTTTCTTTATAAGTATTGATAGAAGTAGACATAACTGTTCAGAACTCTTAGAATTAAAAACATGTAATAAACAAGACATATTCATTACCAAGGTGATAATTAAATGTTGATATCTCCATAAATTGCAAAAGAATATTGAACCTTCATTGAGGCACCAGCACTGAAAAGTTGAGCTAGACTCTGCCAAAGATAAACTCTGCCTGTTTACCATTTTATTAGTGTTACGTGCATCAGCTTTCAGGGTTTCTGTAGCCTCTAAAATTCCCTTGCTCAGGAACCCCTCTCTTGTAAGAGTCTCTGAATACTTGACAAATATGTACAGCACTCAAAATATACAGCTGCCTATTATAATATTTATATGTTTCTTTTATTTATCCTCTTAAATATACAAGGTTAATTATTGCATTCTTGAAAGTCCTTTCTGTTTATTTGAGATCTCAGTTTTGTTTAGATAATTGGAAAGAAGATGCATATTTAACTGTAAAGAAGATAGCTAAAATTTCTTGCTCTGGGAGAAACAGTGTGATCTCTGGGTCCCAAGATTTCATGAACTTTCTGCTCTTGAGCATATTCAATAATGCAGTGGGCTGCATTGATAAGATAAATAGCAAATGGCCTCATTTATGTGGACTATAGAGCAACCAAACAAAATGTCAAGTAAAAGTCAAAAGTAGTAAGCTGCCCATAGAACTGAGGCATAGAACTCGCAGGGTGGGGGGTGTTTGTGGGGGTGGCAAAACACGAATGGGGAGGACACAAGGGAATATGCTGATAGTTCACTGGTGATATAATGGTGGAAGAGCTATGGGGACTACAAAGATGTAAAGAAAAAAAATAATTAAAAAATAGCAACACAGGGCCTCCCCTGGTGGCAAAGGCGGTTGAGCTCCACACTGTGAAGCTCTCTGCAGCCTCTGCAGCTCTGGATGGATCCTGGCCGGCCAGTGAGGGTCCCACATGGTGCAGCAGATCTCTCCTGTCTCGCCCGCTGCTCCCCTCAGCAGTGTATTTCATCAGTCTGCCTGTTCTGTTACCTGCTCTGTCTCCAGTGAATCCTCTCACCCTCCTGCGCATATGGCCTGTACCCTGGTTCTTGTATAAATAAATAAATAAATCTTTAAAAAAAAAAACAAAATAGCGACCCAGGGAGAAATTTCTCAACCAAAAGGAAAACAAAACAAGGGAAGTGCTGAGAAGCAGAATGATGTCAGTCAATTTGTTGAGGGTATTTTTTATTTCCACACTTTCCCTTTCCCTAAGTTTCCCACACTGATCCACTTTTTCTTTATTCATTTCCTCACACCAATATTGGTATAGACACAAAATGGTAGGACATGTGCCATGGAAAGAATGTTGCACCAACATTATGAAGACCATTGCTCCTGATGTTGCATCCATTCCCTTTCACAGTTTACCAGGCTTTTCCATCTGATGCATGCCTAGGCATTTCAGCAGCACAAATAATCGTGAAAGTGGCCTAGAAAAATCTGGCACATTCAGATGAATTGAAAATTACAGCAGTAAATTATTAATGGGTAATAATCTTGAATATATTTACTGGTGAGTGTGTGTGTGTGTGTGTGTGTGTGTGTTTGAGAGAGAGGGAGAGAGAGAGAGAGAGAGAGAGAGAAAGAGAGAGCGAGAGAATGACTACCAAGTAATGACAATATATACTCTCAAAGCAATGATTGCAGAAATTATTTATAAATAAAAAATGCATGTTGTGGGAGCCTCCTTGGTGGCACAAGGGGTTAAGTCACAGCACTATGAAGCATCTGCAGCCACTGCAGCACTGCACAATTTCAATCCCTGGCCAGCCAGGGAGCTAACCCACATGGCGCAGCAGACTCTCCTGTCTGCTCCTCTCAGCAGTGTATTTCAGTCAATCCGCTTGTTCTGTTCACTACTCTTTCTCCGGTGAAGGCTTTCACCGCCCCCTGCACCTCTGGCCTGTACCCAAGCTCTTGTATGCATAAGTAAATAAATGATGTTCCACGTTTTCTGATGATATCATTTATTTTCTGGCTAGAGAACTTCCTTTAACCATTATTTTAGAATCAGTCTGCTGGTCACAGATTTTTTACTTGTCTTTCATCTGAGAGTGTAAAGATCCACCCCCCTCTCTTTTTCATCATTTGAAAAATGCTGTGTCAGCTTTTTCTGGTCTTCACGGTTCCTGATTTAAAAAATAAAATCCATTGTAAGATAATCATTTCTATCACAAAGCTTTGAAAGCTTATTTCCTTTCCTTTTTCAAATGCTTGACTATGAAGTGTCTTGGTGTGAATCTCTTAGGGTTTCTGCTGAGTGGAATTCACAGTTTGTTGAATCTGTAGATGTATATCCTTTGCCCATTCTTTCTTGCCCACTTTCTCTTGTCCTTCAGGAACTTCAGTGGCGTGGGTGTTACAGTGTTTGTTGCAGTGAGGCATGCCCTGTGGTGTTGTTCTCACTTTATTTCTTTTCACTCTATTTTCTTGCTGTTGTGCTAATTGGATCATTCCTATTGTCCCTTCTGGTTCACTGAGTCATTCTTCTGCACACACCATTTTTCTGTTTAGCCCATCCGTGAAGCATTTCACTTTAGGCATTGCCTTCTTCTTTTCCAAAATTCCCACTAGTGTCTTTTTTAATGTCTCCTCTTTCTTTGCTGAGATTGTATTTTTTATTTGCACTAAAGGGGTTTGCAGTTGCTCATTGATTTTTTTTTTCCTTATGATAACTGCTTTAAAATCTTTGTCACATAAGTGTAGCATTCCAGTCATATCAGTGGTGGCATCTGTTCACTTTTCTCATACAAATTCCTGTCTCCGTGGTTCTTGGTATGATGGATGATTTTCCATTGAGCATGACCATTTTGGTTAGTGTATGATGCCCACTGGAAGTCATTCAAACCTTCTAATTTAGGTGGTTTCATCTGATACTGACGAGGAGAGGAAGGCCAGATGCTGCCTTGTTCCTGCTAGATGGTGATAGAGTTCAAATGGCTGCTCTCCCCCTAGACTCAGTTATGTGTTGGGCAGGATTGGAATTGTTACCTTCCTCCCTCCTCATGACAACTGGCAGCTAAGAAGGGCAGGAGGACCCCCTTAATCCACCCCACACAACCCCAATGAGGCAAAGGAAGAAGTAGACACTGGTGAAACTTCTGATTCTGTCCTAGACCTGCTGTGACACCACTGAGGACGAGGGGACAGCTGTCTTGTCATTGCCAGAAGAGAGCAGACGCCCGCGCTCCCTGTCCGCCCACCAACACAACAGAGAGGGCTGAGCAGAGGGTGGGAGTTTCCTTCCTCCCTGGCTGGAAAAAACCCACACCTCCATAGTGTTCTCTGATACTCCCCAGGAGACAGGAAGGGGCGAGCCATGTTGCCTGCTGCAGTCCTGTGAGCTGGATGTGGTCAAGGCTCCTGCTGACTTTAGCTGGCTGGAGGGAGTGTGGTGCTTATCCCGGCCATTGGGACACATCAGACCTGTTCCTCTCTGCAAGCTTTCTGCTTTGCTAGGCAGCCGATTTTTTGGTCTTCTGTCTAGAAAAAATGGGACTTGAGATGGATATTTTTCTGCTGCATGTGTGGTCAGCTTCTTCCTCACCAACTCTGGAATGTATGACAAATAACAAAAATCTCGGGAGTTTAAGCCCCTGTCCTGAGGTCTCTAGTTAGTTTGCTTTCTGTCCTCCCCTTCCAGAGTGTGCAGGTGGGTGTGTGTGCAAATGCACGTGGGCAAATTTGTGTTTTGGTGTGTCATGTCGTGTTCAGGGTTTTAGTAGTTGTTAGCAGGAGGAATAGAACCAAGTAGAAATTATGTCCACTGCATCTTCTTGGAAGCAGCTTCCCTTTCTTAATCTTTTTTTTTTTTTCTTTTCCTTCCTAAAGGGTGTGTACAGTACCTACTCAATTTTAGGTGTTGAAAATAGTCTCTAGTCAATGATGTACTTTTCCTCTGTTTCAATGGTGTGTTTTGACAAAGCCTGCTCTTAACTTTATTATTGCACATGATAGCAATATTTTGGCTAATGATGTGTAGCTTTTTGTTTTACAGAAGTCTTTTTTTGTCTAAGTCATGAAGACATACTCTTTTGCTAGCTTGTAGAAAATTTACTTTTGTCCTTTTCTTATTAATATCTCCAATTTATTTGGAATTTATTTTGAGCTTTGGGAAAAATAAAGATCAAGATAGAGCAATTCTACTTAGGGTGGCTCCACATTTTATAGATTTTCCCATAGGAATATTCAAAAGGATTGGCACTATTTATAAAAAAGAATACCACTTTCCTGTTGTGATGCAATAGCAAGTCCATTATAAATCCAAGTGCCTATAAAAGTGCAGTTAATTTTTTAAGTCACTATATTGGTGCTATCTTTGTTTAAATTTTTGATAATAGAATCCTCTGTAATTAAAATATCCTTGTGATAATTCTTATTTATAGAAGTGAAAGTCATCTAATCTTACTTGATTTACAAAACATCTTGTGTATTTGGATTAGCTTGCCAGTTTACACACACATACATAACACCCATCAGCTGAAATTTTGATTGGGATAGTGTTTAATATATAGTTCAATTTTAGGTTTGACATTGCTACAAATTTTAATATTCCAGTATATTATTAGAGAATATTTTTTCATTTAATATTTAGAACTTATGTCAGTAAGATTTTACACTATGTATTGAGTTCTTTCAAACTCAATACTCAAATTTTTTTTAGATCTAAGTGGTGGGGCCTCGAAATGGGGTAAGTTCTTATTTGTATCATTGCCAGTATGATTTCTTCTCAAGTTAGCAATGGAAGACCCACCCATATCCTACACGGATAGATATTTAAAAAAATATTATTTTCTCAAATGAATTGAAACATGGATCTGAAGAACTTTAGTTTTTATGTTGTTACTTCATTTCTATGCTGTTTATCAGTGTTAGTTGTTATTTGAAATGATATCTTAATTTAAATTTATTTTTCTATTATTTTATTGTTCGTATAGGAAAAAATGTTTGAGTTTTGTATGTGAATTTTTCTGTTCAGCAACCAGGCTAATTTCATTTTTTAATTTTAACAATCATCTTACAATTATGTCATCTGTGAATGAAGCAAATTTTATCTCCTTGGTCCAGTTCTTACATCATTATTTAATATTTGACTTATTATACTAGTTATGAATATCAATAATGTATTGAAAGAAGTTATGATAAAAGATATTTATCAGCATTATCACTTGATTTTCATTCTGAATTATGTCAACTATGTTGGATTACATTGACTTATTCTTGAAGGTCACACACACTTATGTTCCTGACATAAACCCAAATTGATCATGATATATGATCATTTTTAACAGATGCAAAAATTAATTTGGTATTTGTTATTTTGAATTTTTGCTTTAAAATTTTGAATTTTTGCTATAAAATTGTTATTTTTCCTTTCTTATCTTTATTAGGGTGTGGGATCAAAGTTGTTCTGGACTCAATAGATAAAATTGGCCAATGTATAATTATTTTACTTGTGCATACTAATGTTAACAAATATGGGGGGACCTAATGTAATGTAACAGCTTTATTTCCACAATTTTCATGGGTCAAACGTGTTAGCATAATATAGTTGGAGTCTGCTAGGATCTCATAAAGTCAAAATCAAGGTGTTGACAGTGATGTGCTCCTTTCTGGAAGCTCTGGGGGTAGAGATTACTTTTAATTTTTTTTTTTTTTGCCCGATTGGATGTTCTACAATTGAGGCCCCACATCTTTCCCAATTACCAGCCAGGGTCTTTTTTAGTACCTCAAGATCACCTACCTCCTTTTGATATTACCTGATCCTTTCTTCTTTAAACCAACAGCAATGTGTCCAGTTCTCAGCTCTCATTTTTCTAACTTCCATTTGTGTTTTCTATTTCTACCTCCCTCTTTTGTCATCAGACTAAAAAACAGATCTGCTTTGAAGGGAACATATTGGGCTTACTTAGCTAAGTAGTCTTTTCCTAGATTAACACTGTCATATAACATGATGCAATAACAGAACATGACATCTCAACATGTTCATAGATTTGGGAACTAAGGGGATGTGGAATCTTGAGGGGAATGGGAATTCCTAGGGACTGTTCATGCCACAGTTAATATTTTTGATAAGGATATTTAAGAATATGAAACGTTTATGTCAATAATTCCTTAAATATTCTAGTGTTAGATTTTCTTTTTGAAATATTGTCCATTATTTTACTTTAAATTTACTTTTTGTATAATTCTTCCACATTTCTGCTTCTTATTTTATTAGATTTAGTAAGTTTTTAATGAATTAGTTTTAACTGAGGTGATATTAGAATACCCCCATCAAGTGCTCACATCATAGTGCACCCAGCACAAAATCACTCATGTCCACCACTACAGTCCAGGTGCTTTTCTCCCTCTGCCCCCACTGCTTTCTTGATAGTTGATTTCTAGGTTGATAACTTTATGGTATGATTTCAATTCTCCATGAAATTGTTCATATTTATTTTATGACCCAGAATATGGTCTATCCTGGAAAATTTGCCTCATCACTTGAGAAAAAATGTATATTCTATTTTGGGAGGTTGCAGTGCCCCGTATGTATTTATGAGGTTCATGTAGTCTAATAATTTGTTTGAAGTAGTTTTGTCCTTGCTTATTTTCTGCCTAGTTGATCTGTCTATGGTGGAAGTAAAATGCTGATTTTCTGCCACAAATGTGCTTTTTCCAATGTCTGTTTTTAGAGTTGATAGCAGTTGCCTAATACATTTTTGTTCTTCCTCATTTGTTGACTGTGCATTGATAAGTGATACCTTCCTGATGTATTTCTCTATTAACCATAAATATAGTGTCCCTCCCTTTCTCTCATTACCTTTTTTAACTGGAAATCCATTTTGTCTTATATTAGTATGACTGTCCCTGATGTATTCTGGGTCCCATTCAATTGTAGGGTGGTTTCCCAGCCCTTTGCTCTGAGCCTGTTTGCCTTTGGAGTTCAGGTGTGGCTCTAAGAGACAGCCTATGGTTGGATACTGTCTCCTAATCCATTGTGTACTCTATCTTTTATTTGATGAGTTCAGTCCAATTATATCTAGAGTGATTATTGATATATGAAAGACTGTTGATGCCATTTTATTTTAATTTTGTGTTTCAATCTGTTTCCTTATTTAGCCAAGAATACTTGGCTGGCAATTTTTACCTTTAATTATTTGAAACAAGTCATTCCATTCTCTCCTTGCCCATAATGTTTCTTTAGAGAAGTTCATATGGATAACCTTGACATTTTTGAAATATAGTGGTAAGCATGTTATTAAAATTTTACTATTCTTTTGTCATAATTAAAGTGAGGCAAGCATTATGAGGAGGAAGAACACAGAGACATAGGGGTACATGTTATGTACATGATTTATGAGTTGATACTGACCTTGATTAAATACTGTTGACCTGGGTGAAGTTGTATTGTCAGATTTTTAAAAAATTTTTTCATTGTAAAACTAACTTCCCTGCTCTGTTTGAAACTTAACTCATTTTAAGACAGCTACTATGCACATGGAACATTTACAAATTGGATATATTTTAAAATAATAGTTTATTTAGAAAAAAAATTCCTAATTTCAAAATAATATTTTTTTCTTTTGTTTTAATTACTGACTTAATTTTACGCTGTTATCAGGAAACATAGAGTGGATTATTTTTGAAAGTTGAGACTTGACTTCTCACTCATTCTACACTCACTTAAAAACTGAGTAATTATATGAAAATAACTTCTATTTGATTGTCATTATTCATTCCAAAGAGCTTTCACATATATTCCTGATCTCCTTAACACTCAGAAATACCCTTTTAAAGACTATACATTGTATTTAAATTTTATTGATGAGAAACATAATTTGTGAAGCATGCGTGACATGTCAGCTAGTCATTAGCAGAGTTAGGACTCAGGCCCAAACACTCAGAGTGTTTCTCCCTGTTTTTGGATTTTTCTACTCTCCCATGCTCTCTATATACCATAGCCTATGTATGCATTTGGAGCTTGAAATGTTCTTCCAAATCTTGTCACATTTCCTTCACCAAGTGGTTACTACATTTGGCATCTTTACAACATAAATATACATTAAATAAATTACTCAAGTTTTTTTGTTTTTTTTTTTTTTGTTATGACTAAGAGTAAGCTGAATATTTGAACTGCAGGGAATATCGTAGACATAAATCAGTCAGGAAAGCGTAGGCATTACCATAATATGCATTAGACCTTTTAGAATGGGCTAGATAATAAGAATTTTCGTTTGGTTGACTTACAGCTATCTCCACCTTTATTATGTAAAAAAATGGAGTATTGTCATCCACCAGCCTATATATCAGTGACCAGTATCATTTGTCTTCTTTGTTACTTAAGATATAACTCTTTTTTTGACTTTCAATGTTGTCTCACTTTCACATCCATTCTGGTACCTAATATTGTTTGGTTCCATTCCCAGAATTTTTAGATAATCCATACATTCCTTGCCAACCCCATGGTCACTGCCTTTAAACCAAGCCTCTAGATTTCCTTCTCTGGATCAATGCAATACAATTTTTTTGTTTGTTTATTTTGTGGTTGTGGGAATTTTATGGGGAATACACAATGTAAAAGATATAAATGAAAAAATAAAATTATTAATAAAAATAAAGTATCAAACTTGCAAAACAAAAAAATGAAATACAATTTCAACTAGATTAAATTCTGAAATATATGAATTATTTCTCTTCTACATAAACCCATATATCCCAATTATCTTGTAACAAATTTCAAAGACTTTAACATTTTTTGTGTACCTGGAATGTTCTTGTCACTACCTATTTCTCCATCTATACTTTATTCCACTTTTTCTTGTTCCCCATACACTGACCACATTTATCATATGTAGTTCCTATTATCTATTTTGAGAAGTTATCACTGAGTTGATCATGTATGGCTGGTACTTTTTATGTGCTCTGTTATGCAACTATCATTATCAATGGTCAAACAATGCTGTTGCCATAACGCATTAAAATGATCTGGTCTGCATCTGGCAGACTCCTTGAGGTCAAGATGCCAAATAGTCTCCATGTTAAACTCACAGTTTATCTTAGGACCTGACATGGAATAAACCCCACCAACTACCTAGGAATTCTCCAAAACACCCTGCATAAGCAATATCAGAACTGAAGTTTGGGGACAAGTAACCATAAAGAAAGTCGGAAGTAAGATAGGACCTGACATGATATTCTTGTCTAAGCACTCTTCTTGTTAGTTTTAATGCAGAGAATGTAACATTTCTGTACTATTCATCAGCAGCAAGACAGGTATGGCAAAAAATGGGACAGCATCAAAACTCACTCCCTAAGGGAATGTTAATTTATAACTGACAAGGGACTTAAAAAAAAATTCAGACTTTACTGACTCAAGGCTTTATCTCCTCATAACCTCAGATTTAACCAGAGTTGCACTTATGGAAACAACCCAAATGCCAAAAATAGATGACTGGATCAAGAAGATGTGGTGCATATACACAATGGAATATTACTCAGCAATCAAAAAAGATAAACACATGCAATTTGCAGCAACATGGATGGCACTGGAAGGGATCATGCTCAGCAAAATAAGCCAGAAAGAAAAAGAAAAATACCGGATGGTCTCACTCATAGCAGGAATTTAGAAAACTTAAATAAGGGACCAAGAAAAAGAATAACTGTAAGAAAGAAAATATCAAAATCAACAAACAACTATGAACCAGAGACACTCTATGGGGGGTAGGGGCTGGAAGGGGAGGGCTTGGGGTCAAAATAAGGGGGGTGTAATTGTATGGGGAATATAAAAATAAAATTTAAATTAAAAAAATAAAAATAGTCTATTAATACAAAAACAACAAGATGAAAAATTAAAAAATATATATAAAGTTGTTGAGGATGCTTGTGTTTCAATTTCCTTGAATTGCATTATTTCTCTTGATGGTGTTGTGATAGTCATAATCTTAACAGCTTTTAAAATTTGTATTTTCTCACTCTAAATTAATGTTTTCTTTATACATGCATTTTTTTCTTTAAAGAAACTACTCCTTATTTAAAATATAAATAAAAAAACCTTCAGATTCCAAAAATTGGCAACCGCTTCTGGTTCCAGAGTTTGTTTGATGTCTGTAGTTGAATTAACATCCACCCTCCCCAAATAAAGCATGTTAACTTTTGCCTCCCATCCACAACCATAAAAATAATTTTCTCAGACCCATTGGATTTTCCTTCCCTATCTTGTCTCCATCTTTTTCTAATTTCCCATTTTGGCTAAGAGAAGGTATCTGACTTTCTTTTAAGATGTTCTCACTTTTCGTTCTCCTCTTTAATTTTCCTCTGGCCCTTGGTGCTCAGTGTGGGACTCTGTGAGCAGTGAGTATGGACAGCCCAGGGAACTGGTGCAAATGCAGAACCCAAACCCCACCAACTCCTACTGGTCAAGAATCTACATTCTAATATACTTCAGGTGATCCTAGGTACAAACTTAAGCTTAGAAGGGATGCTCTTGCTGGATGCATATTTACTTTTTGACCCACATAACTCCCATGTCTGTAAGCATTTAATATTTATGATAGTTACCTCGGATTTATAGGTAATTGTGTGTAAAACATTGGTTTATATTCTAATTTTTGGATGACTACCAGCCTCCCTAGAAATTTCACTAACAATAATTGCTAAAATTTATTGAACACTTACTCTTGGGTTGACCTTGAACTTTTCTCATCTGAGGTTTTCATTTTTTAATTGTCATGGTAAAGGTAGAGAAAATAAAATCTACCATTCTACCCTTTCTAAAGTTGACAGGTCAGTGCTTTGCTAAGTACATTTATAATGGCATCCGCAATCACAATCCATTTCCATACATAACCCTTCATCTTGTGAAACCAGTACCCATTAAAGAATAACATAAATGTGCAATTAGCTCTCTGAGACTGTACTTGCAGTTTTGGGGGTCTGTATACACAGAAGTGGATATGATATTTCTATTTTTAATCTTTTGAGAAAATCGTACTTTTTTTCACAGAGGTTGTAACATTTTATATTCCTACCAACAGTGAAGAAATGCTACAGTTTCTCTATATCTTGAACAATATTATTTTCCATTTTCTATTTATAGTAGCCATCTTAATAGGTAAGAGGTGGTATCATGAAGTTTTTTTTTTTTTTTTAAAAGATTTATTTATTTATTTATACAAGCACTGGGTACAGTCAGAAGCGCGGGAGGGTGAGAGAATTCACCAGAGCCAGAGCATGGAGCAGAGCAGGCAGAAGGACCGAAGTACACTGCTGAGGGAAGCAGCGGGCAGCAGGAGAGGTCTGCGCGCCATGTGGGACCCTCCTCTGGTGGCCGGGGAGCAGCCGGGGATCGAACTGGCGCTGCAGAGGCTGCGGGCAGCTTCGCAACCCAGCATTCAACCACTGTGCCACTGGGGAGACCCAATCATGAAGTTTTTTTTTTTTTTTAAGATTTATTTATTTATGCATACAAGAACTGGGGTATCCCCCAGAGGTATGGGGTGTGTGTGAGAGGATTCACCAGAGACAGAGTGGGGAACAGAACAGGCAGAATGACTGAAAAACACTGCTGAGGGGAGCAGCGGGAGAGTCAGGAGAGGTCTGCTATGCTATGTGGGTAGCTCCCTGGCCAGGGATCGAACTCATGCTGCAGTGGCTGCAGATAGCTTCATAGGTTATGCCTTAACCCCTTGTGCCACCAGAGAGGCCCAAAGCTGTGTTTTGTATTTCCTGAATGGTTAGTACTCATTTATCATTCAGTGTTCATTGGCCATTTATATATCTTTGTTAGAGAAATGTTTATTCAATCCCTTTGCCAATTTTGAATCAGTTTATTGGTTGTTGTCTAGTTGTAGGACTTTAAACATTAATACCTTAGAAGATACATATTTATAAATATTTTCTCCCAAATATTTTAGTCATTCTATATTGCCTCTGAAGTTTTGAGTGGTTCAAAGACTGAGACTGATTCTTTTTGCATCTTCGACAAAGCCCCATAAAATACTGTCATTCAAATAGTAAGTGTGAAGTTGAACTAGATTTGACTTGGACTGGTGGAGAGAGTCATACAACTGACCAATGGCTTACTGGCTTCTTGTTACTGGCTAACTGGTTCCTTCCTTTTTATGTGAAACACAGGAAAAAGAGCTAATAAGTTAGAATGGTTTTCTCCATGAAGATATGCTTTGGGGTTTGGCTTTGATATATGGGTCATTGAAAAATATAACTCATTTCCATTTTGATTCTTTCCATTTAATTGGCAGTAAAAAAATTAAATTTTGATTTTATGTTCATGTTGAGGCTGCAGTGAATCTTTTATATTTGAAATATTAACTATTCTTAGAAATTTAATATAAGAATATTGCCTGACAGTAAGTCCTTTTGAAATGGGAAAATTAGGAGTTTTACACAATTCAAGTTTTCAGTGTTCGTGATTTCTTTTACAATCTCTACATTGCTGGTCTGTCAACTTCTTTTCACCTTTCATACCTATTTCAATTAAAAACATTTATTAATAGTAGATAGGTAGACTAAGATATAGATACATATTCTGAGTACATGCATACACATTATTTTATGTATGTAATGTGTTTACATATTACTTATCTACACACAGGAGAGAGGACACAGAAAGGAACGGGGGAGAAAGATTGTCAAAAATAACTTAAATTTGTGTCAATTTATATTTAGATTATGTATAATAACTGTTTAATAAATATTTGCAATGTGCCAAGCATTTTACTATCTAGATTTAAAGCCTATAGCCCAGCATAACAGCACATATTTTTGATCAAATGTCTTGAAATGAATTATCTGGTAACTCATTTTTAATATTATTAATTTAATATTTTAAAATTATATATAAATATATTATCATCATATATAATAAAAATTCCATGTTTGGGGAATGTGAGCATTTACTTCTGGTATAATTTTTTGTTTCTAGTATAATTTATTTCTAGTATAATTATTTATTTCTAGTATCAACAAAAAACAAAACACAATGGAGTAAAATTTGAGGGATTCACTATTAAATTGTTGTTTTCAGTCTCTAGTTAAAAATATTATTAATTTAAGTATTCACTACACAAACTATTTATGTGAATTTACTCTGGTTGGGCTCCATCTTCTAGAAGCCCAGAGTATTGGACTCAGAAAGATGGTCCAACCACAGAATTACAAGTACAAAATAATTTTATAAGTTCTCTTTAAGAGAGCCACCAAAGAAAAAATTAAGATTTCTGCTGGAATAAATCATGTTCAGTGAAATTCAGCATAAGTTTAATAAAATTCAGTATAAATTGAATATAATTACTGTATGTCTTTGAAGTCCTTGGAATGTCACTTATTACAATTAGAAGTACTTATTACTGCTCTCTTTATTCAAATTACTGAGTTGTATTTGAGCTATACTTTCAGACACCATATTATCAAAGTCTTAATTATCCCTTTTCGGTGAGCATAGCACAAACAAATACTCTGCTTCTGAGAATCAGAATAAATCAAGTTTTAGGTAGATTGAGCCTTACTTTAGCATTTTATATATAAAAGACTTATTAAACAAATTAATAAGGAAAAAAGACAACAAAGTGTGTGTTTATCTGGCCTAGGAAAATCAAACAACAAAATTTGAAAAATAATTTGTATGTACATATGTTAAACAAAGTCTTTATATACTGAAGTACTATTTGTGAGACTTTTGCTTACTGAATTAATTTATTTTAACACTTGACATTTGCACTGTGTTAGACATAGTAAAATATTATTCACTGGGTAACACTGAATGATTAAAACTAAGGTTGGGCCTTGAGGTGACTATGCCTTTAAGATCGGAGGCATTGTCATAAGACAAGCACCTTAAGTAGAAAGTGGAAGGTAAAAACAAATAAATAAATAAACAAAGCATAGTGACAAACAAAGCAAAATAGAAGCAAACCCTTAAGCTCTAACAAGAGAATAATAGTTACTAGAGTGAATATTGGATAGGAATTAGGGAAAAATGGGTGAAGGATTCAATGTTTTAGTGGTAGAGAGAGAAACTAAAGTTTTGGTGCAAATCATAAAGCAGCATAAACATGTGGAACTATAATTGTGTGCATCTGGTACCTCTCTGATGTTAAAAAAGTAACATCACCTCAATAAAGATGTTTAAAAAATAAACAAAACCACAATGTTATCTTTCCATACTTATTTTTACATAATTAAAAATTATGTATGTTAATATAGTACCTTAAAAATACATTTGATTTCCAGTAGAATAATATATAAGATTGAAAAATAAAACAAATATGATTTAAAAATATGAGAAAATAATGCTTAAAAGTAATCTAGCATATAGTAGATCTTTCCATGATAATACTAAAGTTAAGTCATTGACTCTGAGTTTTGTATTTCTGTCATGAAAAGATCTATTATAGTCTGGAGTTTACTGGGGTTTACTTCTTGTGCATTGTATCCTCTGTTAGAAAGCAACTTTTAACAGCTATCAAAAGTCACAACATAGTACTTGGTGAGTAGAGGCAGTATTTGCAAATCAGTCTGGGGAGCTTTATCAAATGCTAAAGGGCTAAGTGCAAGTAGGACAGAGATAGTTAGTGCCAGAAATTAGGAAAGTAAACAAAGGCAGAGTGGGGGGGGGACACCTTATACTTGTTTTCTTATAAAATATTACTTTAAAAGATGTATAAGTTATATACTTTAATATCCACTTCAATGTGAACATGCATATATGTACATATACATTGTACTTATATGTACGTACATTTTATATAAATATATATGTGTTCCTATTTCTATATTTTAAAAACAGAATAAAATCTCCATTAGGGACAATTATTCAAGGACTATCTTTCCCCAGTTAAGGCATTTACATTACATCAGTTTTGGAGAAGAACATATATAGGGGACTCATTCTGAAATGCTAGATTTACAAAACATTCACGTGATTAAAATCTTCACAAAGAATAGTGACTCTTCTGAAGAAGCTCTTCTGAAGCAAAACTAATATTGAGCCAATATTCTCAATCAAAGCAAGAAACACAGTCGCCTTATTTGTTTGAATTTAACGGAGAGTCTAAGAGATTCTTCTTCCACAATATCACAAGGGAGATTGGATTTGGGACAGTGAATCTGCCACATAATAGTCCAGGATAACTCACTTCAGTTATCTGGGCCTGTACTTGTCTTTTGGGAAGACAGGAAAATTAAGTAATATCTGAGAAAATTTGGGGCTTACTGATGTAGGAACTCTACAAATGATCCCTTCACTTTCCACATTCTCACAGGATGGGAAAGGAAGAACGGACATGACCTTATTTGAAATTTAGAAACTGAGTGTGGGTGTGCATGTTGGGTGGGTGGTTCCCATTTTGCAGAAGAAAGAAATGCAAGTAGATTCTCATTCTTTGGAACTTTTTTCCCAAGATACTTACACTCACCCTAATAGCCATTTTTTTTTTTTAAAGATTTATTTATTCATACAAGCGCTGGGTACAGTCAGAAGCGCGGGAGGTGAGAGAATCCACCAGAGCCAGAGCAGGGAGCAGAGCAGGCAGAAGGACCGAAGTACACTGCTGAGGGGAGCAGCAGGCGGCAGGAGAAGTCTGCGCGCCATGCGGGACCCTCCTCCGGTGACTGGGGAGCAGCCGGGGATCGAACCGGCGCTGCAGAAGCTGCGGGCAGCTTCGCAACCCAGCGCTCAACCGCTGCGCCACCGGGGAGGCCCCTACTAGCCTTTTATTTTCAGTTCATTTCTTATACTCAGTGGAGAGTTTATCTGTTTTGTGCTTTTTCATTTTTAGCAATACAATAATCAATACCTTTATAGGACATTTCCCAGTAAAAGTCACTAGAGAGGGCCTCCCCGGTGGCGCAGCGGTTGAGCGCTGGGTTGCGAAGCTGCCCGCAGCCTCTGCAGCGCCGGTTCGATCCCCGGCTGCTCCCCGGCCACCAGAGGAGGGTCCCACATGGCGCGCAGACCTCTCCTGCCGCCCGCTGCTCCCCTCAGCAGTGTACTTCGGTCCTTCTGCCTGTTCTGCTCCCCGCTCTGGCTCCGGTGAATTCTCTCACCCTCCCACGCTTCTGACTGTACCCAGTGCTTGTACGCATGTATGTATAAATCAATCAATCATTAAAAATAAATTAATTAATTAATTAAAAAAATAAATTAAAAAAAAACCCTTTAAAAAAAAAAAAGTCACTAGAGATAAAAATGTTACTATAGACATGACTTTGACCCTAATAGCTGGTAAGGAATTCATTTTAAAAAATCCAAAGCACACATATCTAAATACAATGTGGATGGATAGATAGATGGATGAATATATATATATATATATATATAGAGAGAGAGAGAGAGAGAGAGAGATAGACAGATACAGAGATAGATGTAGATATAGATAGATACAGAGAGAGTTGTAGATATAGATACACAGATACACAGATAATTGTAGATATAGATATAATGGGAAGAGATTAAAAAAGAGTAAAAGCATAGAACACAAAAATTAAGCTTTGTTAACAAATTATAGAAAGTAGTAATTGGAGTGATTCTCTTATTCCACATATTGAATTTCACATCCCCTGTGGGGTTGTGGGGTGCAGCCATTCTTCACCTCTTATCATCCACTTCCAGGTGCCAAGCCCCTAGCACACTACACAGCCTTGGCAACATGGTGGACACTGCCAAACGAGTAACTGTGAGTTGATTGTTTGATTTCATTCCATGGCTCTGCATTGTTTCATTCATTCATTCATTTATCAATTTATTATTTCATCTATTTGTAGTTTACACTGGTTAGACATTAGACTCTGGAACAAAGTTAAAGACAATAAGGACATTTAAGCCTGTCACTATCACAAAGCTGTGCTCCTGATTGCTTTTGTTATCTCTGCTAGCAATGAGACTGTGAGGAAATTGCACGTGGGTAGCAGGCCTGATGAATCAATATGCTTTGTTATCATTTATTCCCAGCTGTAGTGCGTTGTTGCCCTGGCTGCCAAGCATTCTCGCCTCCTAGGAGACATCTAGAGAGGTTAATTAGTTTATATCTGGCCATAATTAGGATCAAAAGTCAGCAAGAAAGAAACTCTTAAGACTCTCGACAGAAGGCATGTGCGGAAAGGATACTGTCAGCCTGAGCAAAATGCATTGTTTTAACTACAAATTAGATAGTTAGAGTTTTGGAAGTGTTTCAATGGGAATGTCAGTGAGATTATGTCTAGGGAGAATAAAAAACACACAGGATTGTGACAAACATGTGTAGCTGGGGCATATGCAGAGATTCTGGTGCTTGGCTAGTCATGGCCATCCTGGAATCATTGCTCTCAATCATGAGATTGCCATGAACAGTATCCAGGGTTTCAAAGCTGGTCTTCACATTATCTAAAAAGAATCTCAGGAGGCATTTCAGTGAGAATTATATAGACTTTGGTTAATTTATTAATAACAACAATAGCAACAGTTGCCAAGACTTTGCCATTTACCAGGTGCTCAACTCTTAAAGGTTTATTTGATCTCTATAACAAGCTTGCAAAGTAGATGCTATTGACACTAATATATAGATAACATAAAAAATATTATACGACAGGTCACTTACTCTAGGTATATCCTTGTCAGTGAACAAACCCAAATTCAAGTACACAAGTTTCAGGTCCCAAATCTGCAACCTCTCCATCATGCCTTCTATGGCCGAAATCCATCCATCTATGTTTAATCTGATTTGTGGCATTTAATATATCTTAAGGGTGAATAAGGCATATTCCCATGGAATCTATCTATTTAACTTTTCTAGCTTCTTTACCAAAAATTGGGGAAAAGAGTCACTGGAGAAAGAAAAGTCTTGAGAGAAGATTAGACTAGATTACGTCTCCTATAAAAGAGCATAAACATCATTTTCCCCCAAGAACTTGTTCAATTGGCAACCCATGACAAAACAAAACACAAATTCCAGGGCCAGAAAAAGAAGATAACCTGGATATGTCCATGATGTCTCCTTTGGACTTACCTCTTCAGAACTATTTTCCTTTACTTCAGTAGAAGAGTTCCCTTTATCTGTTGTTATTGTTTTCTTCCTCTCCTATAAACATAAACTTCATGAGGTCAACTTATTTGAATGATTCGTTATTTCTCCATGGCTAGCACCTAGAATAGTTCCTACCACATAGAAGCAACTCAACACACCTTTTATTTTATTTTTTTAAAGATTTATTTATTTATTTATTTATACAAGCACTGGGTACAGTCAGAAGCACGGGAGGGTGAGAGAATTCACCAGAGCCAGAGCGGGAAACAGAACAGGCAGATTGATGAAGTACACTGCTGAGGGGAGCAGCGGGCTGCAGGAGAGGTCTGCACACCATGTGGGACCCTCACCGGCAGCCAGGGATCGAACCGGCGCTGCAGAGGTTCGGGCAGCCTCGAAGCCCAGCGCTCAACTGCTGTGTCACTGGGGAGGCCCAAACACACATTTTAAAGTTAATGATGGAGTGAATGGATTGCATCATGAGTATCCATTCTATAACCAGTAAATCTGAATCTCCTATAAAAAAATTATATAATATATGCCTTTAGTAAGTATTAGACTATAATGAAAACTGTGATTGTTTATACCCTTATCACTTCTCTCCCAGCACACCATTCTGTCCTGGCTCTTGCAAACCTCTGCCCAGTCCAGGGAAGTTGTCAGTAGCTTTCTTATATCCTAAAACATGACTGAGATTAATAGGGTAAAATTTAGTCATGATTATCATTCTTCTCAGTGTCTATGTTCAGCTCATGCAATAATTAATTTACAAATTTAAATGAAATAGAGACAATCATACTAATTCTTAAAATCTGCTTGCTAATGTGTATTAAAATTTTCTAGTATGTTGTTAATCTGCTATGTGCTAATTCCGTATCTGGGAATTTATTCTAAAGTACTGCTATTATGAAACAAGCTAGATCAATGTGTATATTTATAATCACAAGTCATTTTTTTAAAGATTTATTTATCCATCCATACAAGAATCGGGGTACAGGCCAGAGGTGCGGGAGGGTGAGAGGATTCACCAGACACAGAGGGGAACAGAACAGGCAGACTGATGAAATACACTGCTGAGGGTTGCAGCGGGCGAGACAGGAGAGGTCTGCCTCGCCATTTGTGTTGCTCCAAGACCGGCGGGGATCGAACCGGCACTGCAGAGGCTGCAGACAGCTTCACAGTGCGGCGCTCACCCACTGTGCCACCAGGGAGGTCCACAAGTCATTTTGTGAAAAATCTACATGTCAAATAATGATAGCTAATAGAACACATCAATGGCTAGTGAAATTTCTTACAAAATATAGTTAACTAAAAAAAAATAGCTGCATATATAATACAACACCATGAATGTACTTATAAAAAATTCTACAATGTAGCATTAATAATGTGCATGACATATTTATAGTTTCTTTAAAGAAAATACACTGTTTTTGAAATGAGGCAAAGCAAGAAAAAAAAGGGTTTCCTCTTGCCTAATCAATTATTAGTTATTTTTCAGCATATAATTTACTGAATGATGACAACAAATTATGAGTCATCATGAAATTTTTGATTCAAAATTGACACACATCCTCAGCCCTTGCTATAGTGAATGCCTTTCTTGTGTACCCTAAATTAATATGTTGACACCTAATCCCCAAAGTGATAGTATTTGGAGGTGATAACTTTGCAAAATGTTTAAGTCATGTGAGTGGAGTGATGGAATTAATGACATTGTAAAGGAGGCCTCAGAAAGCTTCCTCTTCCTACCTTCTGCAATGTGAAGTTATAACAAAGCAGCTACCATCTGTGAGTGAAGAATCCAGTTCATACCAGTAACCAAAACTACCTTTCCAGCCTACAAAAATATGAGAAATAAATGTATTTATAATTTATGATATTTTGTTGTACCAACCCTTATGCTTATTTATATCCATTTCTAATTCTTCATCTAATTGGATTTTCAAGTGTAAATCCTGCATTTGAGTCCAGGCAAAAACCACAGATAAGAAAAAGTGAAAACAGAACACCTACATCATAAAGTGAGATCTAGTTCAAACAATAACTCCCTACTTGTTTATCCCGTGAAGTACACTCACCATACCTAGGTTTGACTTTGACACAGTAATGTGGTTTAATACAGGAAGGAAAAAATATTTTGTTAGGTAGCATCAATATATAAACAAGAAGAGTGTATCAATTGCAATGATACGGGAAAGAATTTAGACATTGACATTACAAATCAAACAGAATCTTTCAGACCCCAGGAGAGGAAATGAATAAAGACTGCATGAAATTTAAAGCAGTGTAATGCTTGGAAGGAGACAAAAGAGAATTTTACATATATATGGTGTGACATTCACAATTTTATGTCCTTCTCAGTTTTTGCAATTATATATATGTATTTTTAAGATTATTTATTTAAACAAGAACTGGGGTACAGGCCAGATTCGTGGGAGGGTGAGAGGATTCACCAGAGACAGAGGGGGGAAAAGAACAGGCAGACTGATGAAATACACTGCTGAGGGGAGCAGCGGTTGAGACAGGAGAGGTCTGCCACGCCATGTGAGTTTCTCGCTGGCCGGCGGGGATCGAACCCATGCTGCAGAGGCTGCAGACAGCTTCACAGCGCTGTGCTCACCGCCTGTGCCACCAGGAGAGGCCCTGCCATTGTATATTTTAATATCACAACTGGAAGCAATAGATCATTGTGTCACCTGGGATTACATAGGATGAGATGAGATATTGAAATGATCAATGTGAAAATAAGAACAAAATCTAAAATAGTATACCTGCTCTTTATTGGGCACCCTATTTAGAGATACACATCAACTGACTTTTAGGATGATCATGAAAATCTTACAAGTGAAAAAATATTTTTCCCTGAAAACTACTTTTCTGAATGTGGGCAAAATTACTTTTTTGTTCCATCTTTTCTGACCAGAGAGATGGGGAGGTTGTTGAGGCAGTCATTCAAACCCAGGGAGGCTGGGAAGAAAGGTTAGATTTTGTATTCAGGGAGTTTGTGTGTGTGTTGTGTGTATATTTTGGGGGGGGGTTAAAGTTGTTTTTGGAGGGGTTTATGCTCAACCCCTGTTCTATTTCACTGCCAATAAAATTTAGGAAGACTTAAAAAAAAAGTGACAGGGTGTGATAAGTCAAACTGGGAACCATGGTCATAACAAAGAATCAAAACACCACAGGCAAACAGCAGTAAACAGGCCAAAGGAATTTTATTTGAAGAACAGACCAGCTCCTGGGAACAAAGTTGCAAGGGTTAAAGAAACAGGCTAACTACTGCCAGCAGCAAGCAAGCCTAAAACGGTTTCTGGACAGACACCAGTATAGCTCCTGTGAGGGATGAGTTCCTGCTGGTGAAAACAACTTCAGGGATTTTACAGTTATGCTCATGTTTTGGGACTAAGGAATGAGCTGTGGTGATCCTGCAATTCTTGATTGGTCAACCTTGGCCAATGTCCTAACATAGATTAACTAGTGATAGTGTCATGGGCTTTCATCTCCTTATTGACTTTTCTCTCTTGTTACGTCTCCTGGGGGTCCCATGTCTCCTGGGGTCCCAGTCCTTATTCCTCCTGTTATGCCTCCTAGGGTCCAAGTGCCTATCATTGTGTCAAGGTCTAAACACTGGAAAGGATTAAGTAGGACAGTGAGGATACAAGCTTCAGCAGTATTTTATTACTCCTGAGAATTGTGCAAAAATTCTAAATTCAAGACATTAGACTAAATTCATTAGTCTTTCAAATACAAGTTGCATGTCTTTACTGACTGTGCATTATGCATCAGGCTCTGTGCTGGGCAGGATAATGCAGAAATAAATTAGGCAGCACTCTTTCCCTAAAGAGGTTCACAGCCTAGTGATGGAAAGCAGACAGGAAGCTATTTACATAGAATACAATAGGTACCGTGATCTTCCAAGGCACAGTCACATGAAAATATAAGGGACAAAACAGCCCAACAGACATAGATAAGCAATTCCATTCAACATGGAATGCAAATGCAAACAGGATATGCTTCAGGAAAAAATCATATGATATGTCATAAACTAAGTCTTAGAAAACTTAAGAAGATTGATGTCCTATCAAGTATTTTTTCTGACCAAAATAGTATGAAACAAGAAATCAATAACAGGAGTAAAACTGAAACATTCTCAAATGCATGAAAATTAAACAATATATTCCTGAACAGCCAAAGGATCAAAGAATTCAAAAGGGAAATCAAGAAATATATCAAGATTAAGAAATGGAAACACAGCATATAAAAATCTATGGGGCACTTCAAGCATTGTTTGAAGTGAAACATGCTTATATTAAGAAAAAATGAAAGACCTCAATTAAACAAACTAACTTAACACTTCAAGGAACTGGAGAAAGAATAACAGAATAAGCCCAAAGGTTGAAGGAAGGAAATAATAAATACGAGGGTAGAAATGAGTTAAATAGAGGTCAGAAAACAATAGAATATCTGAGCAAAACTAACAGACAGTTTTTGAATAAAAAAATTTTTGAAAAATCTTTAGCTAGACTAAGGAAGAATATATTAAGATACACAAGAAAATAAATAAAAGAAGAAAAATACAATCATAAAAGACTGCTACAATTACATGCCACCAAATTAGCTAATCTAGAAAAAAAAAAAAAAAAAGGATACAAAACTGTATAGAATCTACCAGGACTTAATCAGGAGGAAATAGAAAATCTGAACATATCAATAATTAGTTACTCATTTGCATCAGTAACTCATATTTCCCAACACATAAAAGTACAGGACTGGATGCTATTAGTAGGAATTCTTTTAAACATTCAATTTAATGAAATCCTTCTCAAACTCTCTCCAAAAACTCAAAGCAGGAAATGCTTCCAAACTCATTTGCTGAAGCCAAAATTCCCTGACACCAGTCAGATAAAGACACTACAAGAAATTAAAATTATAGAATAATATCCCTGATAAACATACATGCAAATATTCTTTTTTTTTTTAAGATCTGTTTCATCTATATAAGAGCTGGGGCACAGGCCAGATGCGTGGGAGGGTGAGAGGACTCACCAGAGACAGCAGGAAACAACAGGCAGACTGACGAAGTACACTGCTGAGGGGACAGAAGAGGTCTGCTCGCCATGTGGGTTGCTCCGAGGCTGGCGGGGATCGAACCAGCACTGCAGAAGCCACAGACAGCCTCTCAGCACTGCACCCAACCAACTGTGCCACCAGGGAGGCCCCATGCAAATATTCTTAGCAAAATATTTTCAAACTAATTTCAACAGTACATTAAAAAGATAACACACGTAACAAGTGGTATTTATCCCTGGTATACAAAAATGATTCCACATGTACAAATCAATAAATGTGATAAATCACATTAATAGAATGAATGATAATATGCAATATGATCATCTCAGAAGATGTAGGAAAATAATTTAACAAAATACAACATCCTTATATAAAAATAATATTCTGCAAACTGAGTAAAGAAGGGGCATGCCTTCACATACTAAAGGTCATATGAGACAAATCTCTGATCTGCATAAAACTCAATGGTAAAAGGTTGGGGTCTTTTTCTCTAAGATCAGGAAGAATGATAGGGGTCCCAGTGTATAGTTATTATGCTGGAGAGAGAATTGCACTCCTATTCTTTTTGCAGTATTATTCATAACAGTCTAGGTAAGAAAATAACCTAAGTATTCACCACTCCTAATCAACATAGTAGGAGAATTACTGGTCAGCAATCAGACAAGAAAAAGAAATAAAAGTTATCCAATATTTTTAAAAATCCTAAACTGTCATTATTTGCAGATGATATGATTTATATTTATATATACGATAACTTGGTAACTTTTATTTCTTTTTCTTTTCTGATTTAAGGCATATACATAAAACCTTAAAGGTGTCACCAAAACCTGTCAAAATTAATGAATTCAGGGTCTTCCCTGGTGGTGCAGGGGATTGAACAACGCACTGTGAAGCGGTCCACAGCTTCTGCAGCGCGGGTTCCATCCTGGCTGGACATGGCAAGCAGACCTCTCCTGTCTCACCCGCTGCTCCCCTCAGCAGTATATTTCTTCAGTCTGCCTGTTCTGTTCCCCACTCTGTCTCTGGTGAATCCTCTCACCATCCTGCACATCTGGCCTGTACCCCAGTTCTTGTATAAATAAATAAATAAATCTTTAAAAAAAATAATAAATTCAGTAAAGTGTGGGATACAAAAAATCAACATTCAGGAATCAGTTGCATGTCTATACAACAAAGAAACATCTACAAGAAAAATCAGGTAAGTAACTTCATGTCGGGGTCTCCCTGTAGGCGCAAGGGGTTGTGAAGCTATCTGTAGCCACTCCAGCTCAAGTTGGATTCCCAGACAGGGGGGTGACCAACATGGCTCTGCAGACCTCTCCTGTCTTGCCTTCTGCTTCCCTCAGCAGTGCATTTCAGTACATCTGCCTGTTCTGCTCCCCACTCTGTCTCTGGTGAATCCTCTCACCCCCTGCATCTCTGGCCTGCACCCCAGCTCTTGGATGCATAAATAAATAAATCTTTAAAAAATGAAAGTAATTACATGTCTATAACATCAAACACAATAAAATATTTAAGAATAAATTTAACCGATGTTGTGAAAGATCCGTATATAAAAATTACAATACATTGATGAGTGAAATTGAAGAAAACCCAAAGAAATGGAAAGTTGCCCTATGTTCATGGATTTGAAGAATTAATGTAGTTAAAATATCCTTTCTACTCAATACTATTTATAGATTCAATGCAATGCTTATGAAAGTTTCAACGGCACTTTTTTTCCACAGCAATAAGAAAAAAATATCTTAAAACATGTAGGGAGTTACAAAAGTTCTAAAATACCTAAACCCATCTTGATGTGGAAGAATAATGCTTGCAGTATCACACTTTCTGATTTCAAAGTATCCTACAATGTTGTAGTAATCAAAGTAGCATACTACCTGCACAAACAATAGACTCATAGACCAATAGAAACAAAGAGAGAATCCATAAATAAACCCTCACATATATGGTCAAGTAATATTCAGCAAGGGAACAAAGAACACTCAATGGGGAAAGAGCAGGTATAATCTCTTCAATTAATGGTGTTGGTAAAACTGAATAACAATGAGCAGAAGAATAAAATCAAACCCTTATTTTATGCCATTCAAGAAAAAATTACCTTCCTGAGGTTAAGTATTTATACATAAGAATTCAAGTGGCAGAACTTCTGAAAAAGAACAATAATAAAACTTCTTTAAATTAGCATTGTCAATGACATTTTGGCTATGACACCAAAAATGCAATCAACGGAAGCAAAAATTAGTAAATAATATACATCTTACTAATAAGTTATAGATCACAAGAGAAACTCTCAACAAAATGAAAAGACAATTGATGGAAAGGCAGAAAATATTAGCAAACTGAATGTCTGATATGATCAGGGGCTAATATCCAAGTGATATAAAAACTTATACAAATAAATAGCAGGAAAATATATCATTGATTAAAAAACAGGCAGAAGAACAGAATAATCACTTTGCCAAATAATACATTCAAATGACTAACTGATATAAGAAAAAGTATTTGATATCAAAATCATCAGTGAGGTACAAATCAAAATTACAGTAAGTTATCACTCCATATCAGTTAGAAAGACTATCATAGAGAATGTAAGAAGTAAGTGTTGACAAGCATTTGAAAAAGAAAAATGTTGTGCATTTTTGTGTACTATGCAAACTGCTATAGTTGCTATAGAAAATATTGTTGAGGGTTTTAAAAATATTAAAAATTGAAGTACTATGTGAATCAGCAATCCACTTTTGGGTGTTGACCCAAAAGAAACAATGACATTAACTCAAAAAGATAATTGCACTCCTATTTTTATCATGGCAATATTCACAGCAACCAAGGTATGACAATAACTCAAGTGTTCATTGATGGATGAATGGGCAAAGAATACACCTCATGCACACACACACACACGCACACACACACAAACTAGCTTTGAAAATAAAGAAATCTTTTAAAAAGTCAAATTAATAGTAAGAGAATGCAGTGGTTGCTATCAGGGGCTCAGGGTGGTAGATGTCTGTCAAAGGGTACTAATTTCTATTTCTAAAACAAATTCTGGGGTATAATAAATTCTGTGATTGTAGTTAATAACACTGGAAGTTTCTAGAAGGGATCATAAGCATTCACACCATGCACACACACACACACACAAATTTTGTGTATATGATATAAAAATGTAATAGAGATTTTAACTAACGCTATGGTTGTAACTAGTTTACAATATATACATCAAATCGACACATTACATTTTTTAAACTTACAAAATTTTATATATCTTAATACAGATAGAAAAAATGTAGCAATTTTATATTCATCTTTAAAGACTTCATTTTGTATACCCCATAATAAAGTTTATTTTTTTTTCTTTCAGTGAAATTTATTTCAATATACTTTGTATTTGTTGATTGTTATGTAAATGCAATATTTTCTTTTGCATTTTCTGAATATTTTGCCATAATTTTATTGAGGTAACAGTGCTCTACAAAAATGTGTATGTTTTATAGGTACAGGTTTACACATCTTCAGATGTAAGTCACCATAAAATAGCTACCAAGCAACAATATTCCTCCACCATAGTCCATTGTATTAATATATATATAATGTTATAGGTTCTTACTAATTATACAATAAATGTGTTAATGTAAATTCTTCCTACTTCCCTCTTTTCTCTCCTTTTCCTTATTTTGATATATATAATGCCACATTTGAAATTTTCAAGATGATAATTAAATAGATCTTGAACTTTCTGTAAAGATATCTATTTTAATGCATTATTTACGGTAGCAAGGTTGAGAGAATTGTTTGTTTGTTCAGTTGAAAAATTGCTATTAAGTCTCTTACATTTGTCAGTTACCTCATGAAAACAGGGACACTTAATTAATGGTTATAGACATGACATCCAGATTTAAATAGAAGTCCAAAGGAACTTCACTTATCTATGGGGAATGAAAACACTATTTAATGATTTAACTTGATTCTCTCAAAACGTCAAGAGGAAAAGTAAAAAAAAAAAAAAGAGAGAAGTTCAAGAACCATCTACATACTATCAAGTACACACATATTTGACAACACATGGCTGTTTGATTTAAACATTTAAACATCTGAATAAAGCATCTTATGAAATTTTTATATTTTACCCAGTCAAATATTGTGTGTGTGTGTATATATATATATATATATTCACACACACAAATATACATGTTGTGTACATATGCATGTACGTATACATACATACATACATTATATTATATTGTATTATATAATATATTATATTATATTATATTATATTATATTATATTATATTATATTATCTCCCATTCATTCAGATTTCTTTCTCTGCACTTCCTGTATCCTGGAATATGATGTAAGAGTTGAATCACAGCTCTATCAATACTCTGCACTTACTGTTGACTGCACTGTAACCTCAGGGTATTTATTCAAAATTTCTCCTTTCAGGTATTTACTCCTCCCTCCCCAGCCCTTTCACTTCTCACCCCTCCCCCTCCCTCCATAGGACAATCCGATTAAGCTCAAAGACTGGAGAATTCAATGGCATCTCCTTGAAGAGTTTCCATTGTATGGGATCATATTTTGGAGGAGTTAGAATTCTCTTTGGTAAAATTCATCTAGTTTTCCTATCCATATGCTAGAGTTAAGAGCTAGGAATGCCAAGTGAACCCTTGCTAGTTAGAAAGAAGCCAGGGCTAAGTCATATGCAACTGTAGGAGCAACAAAAGAACATTTTTTAAATGATAATAATACTACTAATATTCCCAAATACTGGTCTCCATATGTACACCATTTGCTGTACTCCAAGCCCTCTAACAATCTGGCACCTTTATAAGTTCCATTTTGCAAATGAGAACAGTGAGTTTTAAATGAATTTCTCAAAATCATTCATTAAATTAATGGTGATTATTTCTTGTACATCCTAATTCAAGGCTTCCTGCTTTCAGTTACCATGCTAAGTGCCTCAGCAAAATCTTTCTGAGCACCTACATATTGCTGAGTTCATGCTGATTTCATGAGAGTAGGCATCGTTAGCAAAAAGTTCTCAAGAAAGCAATCCAAATCTGGTTGCCCTCTCTATCTTACAGTTCAAGGACAAAACAATGACAACAGGGAGAGTGCTCTATAGAGTTTGATCCTATTCTGCAGATTTGGAATTTAGATACAAATTTAAGCCAAATTTCTAACAAGTAATGGAGAATGCATATTTGCTTAGTGTATATACAGTAATGTGATTTAGGACATTAAGAAATATATGAGACATATGCGTCCCAATACTGTTTTTTAGTTTTAACTATAACTCATAGTTTCTTTGACAACTGTCACCCACAAAAAAAAAAAGAATGTTTTATGTAAGTTGTTTTGTTAATATTGCTGGTATTCCAATTTTAATGTAATCTTCTAGAGGATATCAAACATAGTTTGGCCATTTTATGAATATTAAGACAATCAGTCAGTGATAAGCACTTGTGATTTCCCAAATACCCTCAGCTGGCATAAGAATAGAAATTCTGTTTTAGGAAGCTCACTTGACTTCAATATGAATTTCTAATTCATTGATGAATAAATAACAGCCATCAATTATTTATAAGAAATGTATTTAAAATTATAGTAATAATGATACTGATATTTTGTGCACTGTCTGTATTCCAAAAGTCAAGTTATTTTGCAAAACTGAATTGCTTGTCCAGGATATGGCATTAATTAACAAAGGCAATTTTAGGAATTAAATAAGTATGTTCAAATATATATCAAAGACAGAACTCCATTACCAAAATGTCAAGGCACTGTTAGTCCATTGCTTTTCTGCATCTGGTTATACATGGGAAATCAAATAAGTGTGTGATGTGTCCCAATATTATTTAGAAAATATATTTATTTTCATCACTGGCCACATCATTCTCCCAGATCTCCAAGCACCTACTTTCAAAATAAGCTTTTATTTAAACTTCTTCTCTCAATATCCACTCAGCCTTCAAATCCTACTCATCTTTCCATCACCCTTTTCTTCACTCTTGCCCTTAAATAAGTCTTATTTTAGTGACTACATCAAAAGCTTAAGCTCTCCAACACTTGTTTATCACTCCCTCTCTCATCCCAAATTTTAGGCAGATGTTCTTCAGATTCATCCTTACAGTTTACATTTTTACCTTATCATCATGCTGGTAAAGGAATGAAAGCCTTTTATGTTTGTGTTTTACTTTATCAGAACAAATTCCTTCCTGTTTCAACATTCCAAATTGGCAAATTTCATTAGTGGGATGTCTAACTTTTACCTTCTTCTCCATGACTATTAATTGCAAACATGTTGTCCTATCTCTCCTGTCATGGCCATTTCTACATCAGCAATAGTGTTCATATCTCAATTAATGTTCTTTTCTCTTTCCTCAGTCCATCAAAACCGCACCCTTTAGTTACTGGAGAATTGGTGATAGTGTGTTTTGGAATGTACAGTGTCAGTCCAATGTGTGTTCAAGTTTCTATTCAAACACTAGTGCTTACATGACCTCCATTAAGTATGTAACAGCGCTGAGACTCACACCTACTGCCAATGGCTTATTACTTACTTCAAGGGTTTCTTTGTTATCAGGTAAAATCAAAAGTCAGACTTTTCCTGAGGAAGACATTTACAAATCAAAAATATTTTGATGCTATATTTATACTTCACAAGCTTTTAGAATGTAATTTTAATGTAAGGGGGCAATTGTTTTGATATTGCATATGAATTATATGCAATGGAAGACATAGATTATAGAAGATTCAGACATGCCAGAAAAAAGATGACATGTATGAGTGTGTTAATGAATGAATTATTGGTATTATAAACTGTTTTATAATATATATTACTATATATTACTATTTGGGATTGATCCCTCATCAATCAGCAATCTCAAAGTCCTGTCATATATATATATATATATATATACACACATATATAATATATAATAATATAATAATATATATAATATATAATGCTTTGCATATGTTAATAATAGATAGACTTAATTTAGGATTTAAAGATAAACTTGATTGAATTGAGTGGGTAATTCTGAAACAAAGTCTTTCTAATTGTTATAAATTTGATAAATTGCATCAAAAATCAGGGTTTAAAAATCCATGCTCAGGTTATATAGAAATGTGTCATGTTTTTCTCTACTGGACCCTGATTACAGTTACTAGTTTCTTTTTTTTTAATTGCATGTTTTTATTGAGAATGTTAGCTTACAACACTGTGTATGATTTCAGGGTGTAGAGTCTACCTCTTCAGATGTATGTTACTACACCACCTCCACCACCAAGATATTTGTAATCCTCCATCACAATCCATTATTTCCACAGACCTATTGTTTCACTTTTACTCAACACTCCAATGAAATTTAAATTTTTAACTAGTTCCACACTCAGAGTTTTGTAGAAATGTCTATTGCAGGGGATCCTCAGAGCTTCTTCTACTGTCTGCCTTCTCACTGCACCAACAAATCCCAGATCTCTGATGTGACCCATTTCATATGTTTTTATAAACCTACTCCATTCACTTCCTTCATTTAAATGTAGGGAGCATCACAAATAAGGCCTAAAAATAATTGACTAAAATTGGACATATGTTTCTCATGATATCATTGTAAGGGAAATACTGTGGAAAACTAATTCCTTGAGATAGTTTACTACAGTCCTTGTTTCAGATGGACCTGTGTTTACACTAGGTCCCTGTAACCTTAGATAAAGTACTTAGCATCACAAAACCTTATTTTTTTTTTTCAGGAGAGTATATATCTTCACCATAAGGATTAAATTACGTATGTAAAATGTTAGTGATTGTAGCTGTTGTTTTGCTGCTGTTGTTTTTGTTAGTTGTATTGGAATTACAACCAAGTTAAGTTACAAGCTTCCTCCCCTGGAGAATAATAAATAGAATAAACATACTTCAAATGGTCATTTTTCCGCAACCTGACATATAACAGGTGTTCAATAAGTCTGGTTCCTCCTTGGTCAGAAAATAATAATAATAAAATGATCTATTTTAGGTGAAAAAAGAGAAAAAGTTTAAGATAATGCATCTCTGGGTTTTTTGTTTGGTTGGTTGAGTTTTGACTGTCTTTCATAATTTTGTCAGTGATGATGACTAAGTTTATTCTTATTTTCACATGCGGACACACAATCTAATGGACACAGCATCTCCATACATATTAAAACATCATTTCTGACAATAAACCAATCAAGCTGAATTTCTCTTCCCTGCTGATTTGATAGGCATGCTCATCATCATAATACACCACTTCCAAAGTACATTTGTCTTTTGGTTAATTCACAAGTTCACACTCTGTAAGATTATAGTCAACACTGAGGATTTTTGCTGAGCCAAGTACTGTTTTGTTACCACTCATTTAATTAAATTTTCAAACCTATCCATTATCACTCTGAGAAATTGAAATTCATTAACATAAAATATTATTTTTTAGAAAATTTAAGGGTTATTCAATAACATAAAAGTTCTGTTATTACACTGCCTTTGGATATGCTAATGATCTTAAAATTGCTTAAAATAGCAGCAAGACTTAGACATGCTTGGAAAACAGAAAATATAGTAATATCAATTCTTCTCTTGTTTTAGAACTATGACTAATTCAGCTGATATCTCCATATGCATTTAAACAGCTATGCAAATTCTAATTTCATTCATTTAATAGTTAATTTCCATCATCTATGAATTACTAGATTCTGATATAATGGTGAAGGTGGTAAAGTAAAATGAAAAACAAATACATGTATTCATAGGTTTATATGTAGGTTGACAAAAGGTCGATGATCCATAAGCAATTAAATAAATAATAATATAGATAGTGAAGAGTGTCATAGGGAACATACAGTAGTGTTATGGAACAGAGTGACAGCTGTAAACGGGACAAGAAGGAAGTTACTGAAGCTGAAAATGGTTAAGGAAAGTCTCCGAGGAATTAAGGGTTAAGTGTTTTAAATGGTTAGCCACATAAAAATCACTCAGAAGCATTCCAGGAAAAGGGAACAACAATAACAAAAAGATCTATAGACCAAACCTCAGTTACTCCTAAAACCCACATTCTTGGAACACGAATAAAGGGAGGGAGGGAGGCCTATAACTACAGCGAAATGTACAAAGGAGGAAATTTAGTAGTTGATGAGGAATTAGGGGGAGATGAGAAATGGTCCAGTTCCAAAAAATTGGAAGCAGTGGGGCTGGAACTTATTGAATTGGATGCAGGGTTATCAAGGAATACAAATAGGATGCAAGAATGCCTTGGTTCTGACCTGAAGCACTGAGTTAACGATGCTGCAGGTAATGAAGACAGACAAGCAAGTTGCAGTGTTTTGAGTGAGGAATAGCAGTTCTGTTTTCCCCATGTCGAAGGTGATAACCCTGGCAAGTATGCATGTGGCAATACCAAGTAAACAATTGTTCTGTTTTTTGGAGCGCAAAGGAAGGGGGGAACTGATGTACGCCATGAAAGTATTAGTGTACTGATGGCACTTAAAGTCATGTGACTTAAGGAGAAACACACAAAAAGAGTGGACAGAAAAAAGGGTACTAGGATCTGAAAACAGTATTGGACTCCAACAAAGGAAACAGAAAGAGAAACAGGTCATTGTGGGTTCTCACCTGTGCTGTGACAATCGCAAGAGCAGGCATGCTCAGGGTGCAACAACAACGAGGCTTATTTACAAATGAGAAATTGGAGAATAGGAAAGAACTTCTAAAGCCACAAGTGGCCTGCTGTCTCACCTGGGCTGCACTCTGGCAGGTCCCAAGCCACTCCATAAACAGTGGGGCATCAAGTCTTTGTTGGTGCTGAAGTGTATCATCCCCACCTATCACTAGGAGGTTTCCTGCCTCCCCACCCCAACATGAACATCACCAATAGAACTTCAGTAGCTGCCTTAGAAGGGCCTTCATGTCAAGACTTCTTCTTTCATTCCCTCAAGTTTCTGAGAGAAATCTCAGCATGCAAGAAGACATCCCCTGCGGTACAAGTATTGCTGTAAGAATTTTAAATTTTGATTTCCACACATTACTAACTTTGCAATTTGGGGCTATTTATTTAGTCTTTTGGAGTTCTGTGTTATCTTGGACAGAGAATTAAATATAATAACTATCTTACAGGACTGTTGTGAGGAAAAAAATGAAATAATATATGAGACAGCACCTATACATGGCAAAGAACTCTAAATAGCATTCAAATTTGATATTCTCAATTACACGCGGAGGCTGTCTTTTAACACTCAGGATGCCTTGCTTTATTTATTTATTTTAAAGCCTGTTGTAGCTTTTGTTCACTGTTACTACAATAAAGGTATACTGATTAACATTTTAATAACATTTTGATTCATAATTTTAAGCAAATAAATACATAGTACAAGAAAGGATAATATGCCATAAACCTAGCTTGTATTAATAATATGGTAAGTTGTTACTAAGGCTATATATTCAGTTGACAAATGAATGGATCTGATCCCTGCTTATGGGTCTTTTCTGATTGTTCTCAAGCCTGAACTTTTGCAAATTTAGTAAAGTTCTTTGTGACTAGAAGCATGGTAAATTTCGCTAACAAGGTATGCATTCACATATGGGAGATGCTCTGCAAACAGCATTGCCATTCTTCAAAGCATCTAAGGCCAAAGTGGTTAGTAGCTTCTGTTCAGCTCTCAATGCCCATCAGAAACTTATGCCACTTTCCTTTATTTGTTAATTAGGCCAATTCTTAATGTTTCTGCCTCTGAGTTCTGCCAGATGTGCATGACTAAAACTGCTTTGTCAAAAGACACTTTTTAAAATAAAGTATAATTTTCAACTCTATAAAACTTAATGCTTCCCTTTACAGTAGACATTTTTATTGCAAATTTAAGTTACAGTGTAATTATAATATGATGTATATATACTTACAAAAGAAAAACAATATACTACCTTATCTTTAATAGAAAGTTCATAAAATATTTTATATTTTCACATGATTTTACTGAGGAAAACTAACTAGAAAAAAATAATAAAGTGATGAAATCCCATGATTCTATTGGCTTGCACTGTTATTATTATATTGACATGATTCCCTGAAATGGTGGGCATCTAAAGGTAAAGCTATGGATAAAATGATGTATATTTTTTCCTCAGTTTATAATAGTGTATTCCTGAAAAATCTAGTTCAATTGTCATAAACATTTTGTATACATATGTAATATAGAGTTAGTTCCTAAGCTCAAATAATTATAAACTCGCATTCATGTACATTAACTTATAGCAGAACATAGAAAAAGGTGAGTGCTAGAAAAAAACACTGCTAGTTATTCTTAAGAAATAAAACATGCCTTCTCCTTTCTGGGGACATAGCTAGAAGAACCATTCTCTAGCAGCAGATTCTAAAGGAAAAAATCCAGGGAACTTGCCCAGGCCCAATCTATACTGAAGGCAGGGCAGACTCATGGGTTGGTGGGCTACAGGGAGCCATGACTGGAACTTGCCTCAGTGGGACCAGAGGGACACTGTACCAGCACCTCTCAGTGAGGCTGGCTCCAACAATGCCAGGGCCCCTGATGTAGCACTGGCCCCAGTACCTGCAGGACAGGTTGCTAGTGGGAGGCTGCCATATTGGCCGAGTGTGTTACCGGCCTCTCTCCCTAAAGATTCAGGGACCCACAGTGCTTGAGCTGCCACAGTGAGGCCCTGAACAAGGAAACATTGGACTTGGGGGTTTTCTCTACCATCGAAGGCCTGGAGATGGCTTGGAGACTGCTGCAGAACAGGCAGGCTAATGCTCTCTGGAGTCCAAGGGCCAACTTGTGCCAGGCAGACTGAGGAAATGACCACTAATGCCAGTATAGGACCTGTTCCCTTCCCCACTTTGGATTGTTTGGAATTCATCCCCAGAATCTTGGAACCTGACTGCATCTTTGTCTGATACATTACTAAAATCATCACTATATGAATTATTTTAAATCTGTTTTTGTAGGTTCTTCTCTTATTTGCACTACCACAACTTTATTTAGCTCATCATTATTTCCTAAGTAAATTACCTCAAATCATTCAAATTTTCATGATCCAAATATTCAGTCTCTGATCCATTATCTATGCTAATGTCAGAGTGATCTGCCTCAAATAAAATTGTGATAAATTATCCCTCCAATTCTTACCTCCAAATATAATTAGGTATACAACAAGAATTTGAAAAGGCAGAACTAACCATATTCTTTCTAATCTGCACACTATGGTTCTCTACATCTAGAAGCCTTTTACAGTATCTCTCCTCCTTCAATATACAGGCTAGACAAAAATCTCTTCTGAGGATCTCATCAGTTTGGGGGCTTTTACTGTTGTACAAACTTATTATTATATTGGAGTTTTACTCACTGATATAATTATATGTATCACTCTCATCTATTGTTTCTCCACTTTAATCTACCAGAGATAAATGCTTACAACCTATACATCAATGCAATCTTAAAAGTTAACTGTATCTGGGGCCTCCCCAGTGGCGCAGAGGGTTGAATGCAGCGCTGTGAGCGCAGCCCTGTGAAGCTGTCCACAGCCTTTGCAGCACGGGTTCGATACCTGGCCAGCCAGGGAGATTCCCACATGGCTGGACAGACCTCTGCTGTCTCACCCACTGCTCCCCTCAGCAGTGTACTTCAGTCCATCTGCCTGCTCTGTTCTCTGCTCTTTCTCTGGTGAATCCTCTCACCCTCCCATGTGTCTGGCCAGTACCTCAGTTCTTGCGTAAAAATAAATACATTAAAAAAAAGTATTAAAAAATAAAAAGTTAACATTATCTGACAAACAGAAGACACCATATCAATAGTAATAAAAAGAATAAGAGAGTTACAAAGTGACTGGAAATGTATGATTAGAATACTCAGAATGCATGTAGTGACTTAGAGAGTGGCTCACTGCCTCCTGGTTTGGCCAAAACTGGTTATCCTACCATTACTACTGACCACACACTTGAACGATTTTAGTTTGACTGAGAAGCATTGTTATCAAGGACTTTGAAAGAGTCATCTCTGTAGGAGTTCGATTGAGGGAGAAATGTTTAGACCGTCACCTAATTTCTCTGACAGAGAATTATGAGTCAGAAATGTATCTCAAGGTCTCCCTGGTGGCATACGGGTTAAGTCTCAGTACTATCATCACAACAGCCTGAGTTTTACCCCAGGCCAGGGAGCTAAGCCACGTGGTACAGCAGACCTCTCCTGTCTCACCCACTGCTCCCCTTAGCAGTGTGTTTCAGTAGATACACCTGTTCTGCTCCCCACTCTGTCTCTGGTGAATCCTCTTACCCACGCATTTCTAGTCTTCACCCAGTTCTTCTAAGCAAAAATAAATAAATAAATCTTTGAAAAAGAGAAATGTATCTCAGAAAACACACAAACACAAAAAATACTAATGTTTATTTTATGGAAATGTTTTAAAGAACAAATTAGGTGATGGGTAGAATATAGAGGAAAGAACAACTTCATAAATTATGTTTGGCAGTGTTACTATACAAGGCTGCTGGCTCCACCATCTTGATGGAAACTAATTTTGATCATATAAGTGGTAAACTCAGTCATTTAATCAGATTTAATGTACTCTGCAAATTAACTTCAGGTATCAGTTCAACTGTATAAACTATGTTCTACTGAAGCAATCATAAATTTCTACAATTATGACTTCAGTAGCTTTCTGTATCAGTATGGACTTTTGGAATTCCCCTTATGGCTAATGCCTTAATATATATGCTCATTAATTGAAGTTTGTTGCTTTTCTTATTGCTAATTTTAGGAGAATATTATTAATAGAAGAAAAGGCAGGTGATGTTTTACCATCATTCAATATTACCGAAACACTTTTGCTTTATTAAGATATGATTTAAGGTGCTATTTCATATATTGCTTTCTAATGGTGATATTATAATTAAATTGCAAGTTCTTAAATTTGAGGAATAAAATACATATCTCTACATATTTTTAAGAAACATTTTTAGTACCTAGAATGTGCGTGCATGTGTGTGGTTAAGAGAGTGCAGAAGAGAGGGAAATAATGAGGAAGTGTAATTTTCATTATTAGTGGTTAACTACTTGGGGAAGACTTTCAGAATAGCAGTTAAGGATGTAGTCGCAATTTTAGGCTGGCTTTGTAACCTGAACAGTTTCTATTTTCCCAGGACTTGATTTGATTGTTTCCGATCCATCAAATCCCAGCAACTAATTAACAATATGGTTGGCATGGATTTTCTGCATTTCCTTCAGAAATGAGCACAAGACCTTAATGTACAAGTCATTGTTCTTGTTAGACCAGCGTGTCTTCCTATTCACCTCAAATTGAAGACCATCTTCAGGTAGGAGAGGATAATGAGGAAATACAGCTTCAGGGTAAAGACTTTGGGAATTCTAACAGTTCTTTATGACAGAGCCCTGTTACAGAATTTATGTACCAGGAAGAATCTCCCAATAAATTCTAAGGAAATCTGGAAACCCTACCATTTGGCCTAAAGATGAATGAGATAGAGTGAAGCAGGAATACAATGTAGAAGAAGAAAATGATGAGATGAGTTAGGCCCATGGTCCCTACATTGATGGACCCCCAACAATTAACTGTTTTCTCCAGCTCTTGTATGCATAAATAAATAAATATTTTTAAAAATTAAAAAAAAACTTAAAAAAATAAAATAGGGCCTCCTCTGGTGGTGCAGAGGGTAAAGCACAGAGCTGTGGAGCTGTACACAGTCTCTGCAGCGAGGGCCCATTTCCTGGCCTGTCAGGGAGATACCAACATAGTGCAGCAGACCTCTCCTGTCTCACCGCTGCTCCCCTCAGCAGTGTATTTCAGTCAGTCTGCCTGTTCTGTTCCCTGCTGTGTCTCTGGTGAATCCTCTCACCCTCCCGTACCTCTGGCCTATACCCCAGTTCTTGTATTAAAAAATAAATATTTAAAATAAAATAAAATAAAATAAAATAAAATAAAATAAAATGACTTCTAAAGCTCACTGCCTCCATGAGAGTGTACTCCATTTCTTTATCCTGTCTACATAGAATGGAATCTCCATTGTCTTTGAATTTTAACTTCCAATTGTATTTTAGTCTACTCTAGTAATCTGTTACTGCATATAACATAACTTCAAAACTCAATAGTTTAAGTATTAATTAATTCATAAGATTCTGAGGTCAGGAATCCGGGTGGTTCAGCTCAGATTTTCTAGTTGTGGGTCTTTCTCATGAGGTTGCTTTTTGTGTTATGGGCCAGAGCTGTAGTGTCCTGAAGTGATTGAACTTGTTTCCACAGCACAGGTGTGTGAAGAACAAAAGGTAGGGATGCTGGTAGCCATCTTGGTGGCTGTCTACAATTTTTCTCATAGTTCTTGCTCTTTACTCTTGAAAAATAATTTTCTCTCCATGATCCTAGAAAATGTAGAACTTCTCTTTATTTAATCTTTATATCTTATTCTATACTTAAAATAGACTAAAATGATATTGCTAAATAATCTTTGAATTAAATCAGGGTTTTGTGAAATTATAAACAACTTTTAAGATTCTCAGATCACTGCAATGCACTCATACTTAAACAGAGTGTAAAATACACCAGTTTACTGGAAAAATGTTGAAACTTTCTAAAAAATTCACAAAAAGATATGGGGATGGGGTTGAGGTGGGAAAAGACTTGTGTTTCTTTTTCTGACATTCAAAATAAAGACTCAAAAAATAGAATTCACATAACTAATATCAAAAATAAAATTGAGGAAGTCATGTATATCTTCTGAACTTTAGAAAAATGATCAAGGAATCCTGTGAACAACTTTATTTGATAACCATGACAAAAAAAAAGGCCCAGTTCTTGAAAGACACAATCTGTCAAAACTCACACAAAAAGAAATAGACAATCTAAATATGTTTATTTCTATTAAATAAATTGAATCCATAATTAATATTCTTCCAAAACAGAAAACACCAGACTCAGATGATTCAGTTGTCAATTCAATAAATTTTTAGAAGAATATATTACAGTTTCTATATAATCTCTTCCAAACGTTAGGAGCAGAAGGAATACCACTTAACTCATTTTGTGAGGCCAACATAATCAAAACCAGACACAAAAATTATAAAAAGGAATATTGCAGACGAATATATCTCACAAACCCAGACACAAAATTCTTCATTAAAATACTAAGAAATTGAATCCAACAATGTATACAAATGTTTACAAAGTCCTATAAATGGGATATATTCCAGCTATGCAGATTGTTTCCACGTTAGTCAAGTAAAGTAAACCATCACATAAACAGGCTAAATAAGAAAAATCACATATTCATACATTTTTCTATTTTATAGTTGCAGAAAAATAATTTGATAAAATCCCACATCCATTCATGGTATTTTTTTTTGTTATATTAGAAATAGAAGGGATCTTTTTCAACTTTGTAAGAACTATCTATCAAAAACAAGTCAACATCCTTATTTTATGGCGAGAAACTTGCCGTTTTTCTAGTATGAACAGGTATAAGGCAAGGATATACCCTCAAACTAATGTTTTTTGACTTTGTATGATAAGTCCTACTTAATACTATAAAATAAGAAAAGAAGATAAAGAGATATACAAATTGAAAAGAAAGAAATAAAGCTGTATTTCTTTGTAGGTGATATGACAATACATGAAGAAAATTTGAAAACAGAAATCAGCAAATGGGGCCTCCCCGGTAGTGCAGGGGCTTGAGTGAAGCACTGTGAAGCTGTCTGCAGCCTCTGAAGCACCGGTTTTATCCCAGCCAGCAGGCGAGGGTCCCACATTGCACAGCAGACCTCTCCTGTCATGCCTGCTGCTCCCCTCAGCAGTGTATTTTGTCAGTCTGCTTGTTCTGTTCCCCGCTCTGTCTCTGGTGAATCCTCTCACCCTCCTGTGCCTCTGGCCTGTACCCCAGCTCTTGTATAAATAAATAAAATCTTTTTTTAAAAAATCAGCAAAATAACTTTGAAAGTATGGGGCCTCACCGGTGGTGCAGGGGTTAAAGACAGTGCTATCAAGTTATCATCAGCCTCTGCAACAAGAGTTTGATGCCTGGCCAGCTAGGAAGCTAATCCACATGGCGCAACAGACCTCTCTTGTCTTGCCCAATGCTCCCCTCAGCAGTGTATTTCATTCAATACACCTGTTCTGTTCCCCACTCTGTCTCAGGTGAATCCTCTCATGTCCCCCGCACCTCTGGTCTACACCCCAGTTCTTGTATGCACAAATAAATAAATCTTTGAAAAAATCACTTTGGAAATAATAAGTGATTATTGCAAAGTTGCAGCATGTAAGGCTAATTAATATGCACACACCAATCACTTTCTAGTATATGTGCTGCCGAAGCAAACACAGCCACCACTTTCTAAATGTCATCAATGAACAAGTAGAATGTATAATGAACAACATGATATTACATATGTATGTGTAAAGAAAGTCTAAACAAGAGAAATGGTGAACACAAAAATAAAAAAAATCCTCAAATATTTCATGTTTATGTATAGGAGGACTCAATATTGTCAAGTTGTTAGTTCTTCTCAATTTGATCTATAGATTCAATGTAAGCATAACCAAAATTCCAGCAAGTTATTTGTTGATTATAAATTTTGACATACTAACATACTGATTATAAGTTTTAATGAAGATGCAAAATCTCAGAATAACCAACACAATATTAAAAATAATAGAACAAAGTTGGAGACTGCTGGTATTATCTAACTTGCGGACTTACTCTAAAGCTATAGTAATCAAGATTAGGAAGTATTGGCCAAAGAGTAAACAAATTGATTAATGGAACAGAACAAAAAAATCCAGAAATAGACTCTTATAAATGTAGGCAACTAAACTTTAACAAAAGAGCAAATGTAATATTTTTAACCAATTTTAATGGACATGCAAGAAAATTAATCTAGATACAGAAAATTAATCTGATTTGAAATGGACCATAAAGCTAAGTGCAAAATGCTAAACTATGGAAGATAACTTAGTGGGAAACTTAGATGATCAAATAAAAGGAGCTAATTTAAATTAAGGAACATCCCCGGTTGTAAAAGTGTAGGTGTAAATGAAACTCTGTTCCTCACCAAAACACTCACCAGCTACTTTTATTCAAAGTACATGCATAGTACAAAGGAGATGCAGGGCCTCCCCAGCAGCCCAACGGGTTGAGCGCAGCTCTGCGAAGCTGTCCACAGCCTCTGCAGCACGGGTTCGATCCCAGCCAGCCAGGGAGATGCCCACATGGTGCAGCAGACCTCTCCTGTCTAGCTCGCTGCTCCCCTTAGCAGTGTATTTCAGTCTGCCTGTTCTGTTCCCCACTCTCTCTCTGGTGAATCCTCTCACCCTCCTGCACCTCTGGCCTGTACCCCGGTTCTTGTATGCATGAATAAATAAAAAAATATGTATCTGCAAATACAAAGTGTATTTTAATTAGCTCCCTGGCTACCCATGTGACATTTCTCCTGTCTTGCTGTTGATCCCTTTAACAGTGTATTTCAATAGTTATGCCTGTTCTGTTCCCCACTCTGTCTCTAGTAAATCTTCTCACCCTGTCCCACCCCCACACCTCTGGCCCACACCCCAGTTTTTGTATACATAAATACATAAATCTTAAAAAAATAAAAGCAAAAGTCATATATATTAAGACTCAACTATAACAGATATCTAATGGGTTCTCCAAAGGGACTCTGAGGCAAATGTCGCTTACTCTCAGTATGCCTAGAACTTTTAGGTTCTAAGGTCATATGTAATGTTAAATTTCTTATAGTTTGTTTTTTGGTAACAACTAACAATATTTTTCTTCCCAGATGCCCATTCTGATTTTTTTCCCTATTTCATTTCTATCCAGTTCAGTCCAAATATCATAGTAGAAACTTATGGCTAGAACTTCTTCTTTGACCTGCCTTCAGTCTTTATAAGAAAAACTTATCCTTAGCCCCATCCTTGGTGTTCTTTTAGCAAAAATCCCACTAGGTCTACTTAGCAAGGTTTCATGGGTCCCCTTCCCTTGATGTCTAATCTAGTTCCTCATCGTGATGTTCACCCACTGATTCACTCACTTTGCTGATTGGCTGCAAAAGCCATCTGTCTCTGTCTTCAAAATATAACCATTTCTATGATGAAGGCTCTCACCCTTATGACAGTAGCTTGAATAAAATCTGTATTACAAATTTTTAAGATTTATTTTTATTTAATATGCATACAAGAATTGGGTTGTGGGCCAGAGGTGAGGGAGGTGAGAGGAGTCACCAGAGACAGAGCTGGGAGCAGAACAGGCAGATCTACTGAAATACACTTCTGAGAGGAGCAGCGGGCGCAACAGGAGAGGTATGCTGCACCATGTGGGAGTCTCCCGGGCTGGCAGGGAATTGAACCCACGCTGCAGAGGCTGCAGACAGCTTCACAGTGCTGCGCTCAACCCGCTGTGCCACTAGGGATGCCCATGTATTACTATTTTTTAATAAGTATCTGATGCAATTTTTTAATTTACATTTATGGGAACAGCAAGAATGTCTGCATTTTCTTTAAGAAATTATGACAAGAAACTTCCAGATTCAAAGCTTGTAATGTTGAACTGGATTCCATTTAGCATGTCTCATTATTCACAATACTGTTAAAGTATTCAAAGAGAAAAAAAATGCAATCAAGATTTGTCCTGTACAAAGATATTGTGATATCCTCAGCTTCTGGGTTGTCAGTCAGGAAGACAATGAGAAAGTGTGTCAATTTGATCAATTTGTTGGGAAAATGTGATTAAAAATAAAACTTTCTCAGGGTCTCCTTAGTGGCACAGGGGTTAAAGACAGTGTCATCAAGCTATCACCAGCTACTGCAGCACAAGTTCGATCACAGCTTGCCAGGGAGCTACGCACATGGCACAGCAGACCTCTCCTGTGGCACCCACTGCTCCCCTCAGCAGTGTATTCCAGTCAGTCTGCTTGTTCTGGTCCCCACTCTGTCTCTGGTGAGTCCTCTCACCCCCCACACCTCTGGCTTATGACCCAGTTCTTGTATACACAAAAATAAATGAGTCTAAAAAAATAAATGAATAAAAATTTCTCCCAATCCAGAAACACCTCTCCTCATATGTAGAAAAGGGGCTTGTTTAAACATTTAATAATATTTGCATACATTTGAAATGGACAGAAAAATATTGAGGAATAAAGGGGAGAGAATGGGACTTATTTTTATTTTATATAGGTAGACCTAATCCTCTTTTTCTAAATTGTGTATTAGAAATACTTACACAATAACATAAGATATCCTAAAACACTGTAGCCTACATCCCATGTGAAGTTCCCATGTAGCACCTTCATTTTCCTAAAGCAATGAAAGAATTAAGAATGATTTTTAGATAGTTGTATAATAATGATAATAATAAAATTATTTATCACATTTACTGTTTTACGAAATATTATCTCATTTTTAACTCATGCTGGTTTTATACCTTGATAGGCAAAATCAGGTCTCAAAATATAGGACTACATATACTTATTTCTCTTATCCAGATTTAATTGTCAAAAGCCATTGTGTGTGTGTGTGTGTGTGTGTGTGTGTGAGAGAGAGAGAGAGAGAGAGAGAGAGAGAGAGAGAGAGAGAGAGAGAGAGAAAGTTTAAGGTGGCTTGCCATAAGTCTTAGGTGAATGTGCTCTTTCCCCCAGATGTGAATTTTGCATTTGGTTTTAAGAATTTACCCTGCTGCCTGAGATATTGAAAGTAGCCACCTAAATGAAGTATGAATTCAACCCATTTATTTTAGTAAAATGGGTGATCTCTCTTTCTTCTATGTGAGTATACGTCATCTTTAAAATATTTTCACATAAGTCAATTATATTTTAAATAATCTTGGCTTAAATTAAATCATATCAAATTCATTTTATATTCTAGAAAATATCCTGCCAAAATAGTTAAACGTAAGCTTTCAATTTAAAAAATTTAATGATCCACGTGACTACTGAGAAAACTGAGCATTAACTGGGTTTTATGCTCACTTTTGATAAATCCCCTGATTGCTGTAGTCGGTGATCAAAGACACACTCACTTTTACATGCAAGATACTAGGGTTAGTGGCTAGTTTAAATCATTAACATTTGTTGATAAGGTTAAATGAATACTCAGGAAATACACTAGATAGTCTTAAGTTGTACCCCCTCAAGAGAAAGAGAGAGAGAGAGAGAGAGAGAGAGAGAGAGAGAGAGAGAGAGAGAGAGAGAGAGAGAGAGAGACTGAAGTGTTAGATTGCCTATCAGGGAAACAGAATTAACTGCAACACATTTGCATACTTGAAGGGAATTTCTACTCATGGTTGCAAGGTATAATTTTAAAGTTGACTTTCTAATGTAAATAATTGACATGTATAATGAGTGACTTAATTTTGCTTCATTTTTACCCCATGATTGGATAGCATGTATTGCTGTTTTTTGTTCTTCCACACAAATTAACTTAGTTATAAAAAGTAAGGAGGTTAATGAGAAAAATGAAGTTGTTCCCTTCATTTTGAATTATATTTATTGAGTATAATTTTTATTTTCAACTTCAAACTGTGTCTATTTAACTATCTGGTTTACTAAAGGACAGCTTGAAGTTACTGATTCATTTAATGAGTTGGCTGAAACATAGTGTGCTATTAATAAAAGCATTTTATTAGCCTTGATTATTTGTTTTTCATGTAATTGATAGCTGGCATAAAACATATTATTCTGTATCAAAATGAGTTTACCTCTTTATAAAGTCTACTTTGAGAATCCTATAAAATTACCCATATGGAAAAGTGAGAGAGACACACCTAAAATCAAAGAAATTACTGCCTAACTGATTTTTGAGCCCCAAATCCTGAAATGCAGATATTATATGCTTTATTTTTCAGTCAATGACATTTAGGCTTAGAAAGGTGAGTGTTTTGTCCAAGTTCAAATATAGCAAGTAAATTATGGAGCCAAGACTACAAAGCAGAAAAAACCATGTGCAATGCCAAGTGACTTGTTCCTACTTCCCATGATCATTGAGTCTAAATTGTCTCCCCAAAACTCATATATAGCATCTGGGAATCTCAAATGAAATTTTAATACTAGGATCCTTTTTCTAGAGATGATGGGTAAAACCTTTGGTTTGAAGATAAGCCTGGGTATTATAAGGGTGCAATGCTATATACCTCTAAGAAGTACACAGCAAATAACCAATATAAACTGTCATTTCTAAGTCAGATATTAATAGATTCCTGTTACTATGTTAATAGTAACATAGGGTTCTAATCAAAACCACATCTCTAAATATGTTACCCAAAGGACATCAATTCCAAAGAGTACCTGCACCCCTATGTTTATAGCAGCACTATTTACAATAGCTAAGCTTTGAAAACAACTTAAATGCCCAAAAATAGATGACTGGATCAAGAAGATGTGGTACATATACACCATGGAATATTACTCAACATTCAAAAAAGATAAACACATGCAATTTGCAGCAACATGGATGGCACTGGAAGGGATCACGCTCAGCGAAATAAGCCAGAAAAAAAAAGAAAAATACTGGATGGTCTCACTCATAGCAGGAATCTAGAAAACTTAAATAAGGGACCAGGAAAAAAAAATAACTATAAGAAAGTAAAAATCAAAGTCAACAAACTATGAACCAGAGACACTCTATGGGGCGTGGGGGTGGAGAAAGGAGGGCTTGGGGTCAAAATAAGGGGGTTGCAATTTTATGGGGAGTATAAAATAAAATTTAAATTTAAAAAAACCTACAATATTACAGTACTGAATTTTACTTCTATTGTAAGAGATTTTAAAGAGCAGGAAGGAATGGAAAAAGCTAGAACAGGAAAGAACTTAGAAGACAAGTTGCAAGAGTCTTCATGTGGAGATTTTATATGGAGGTTTAAGCTTCTCCTATCTAGGGAAAGCTTTAAAATATCTGTGTGTGTTCCAAGGAACAGCCTTCATTTAGATGATACAACACAACAGGTAATGCATCTCACAGAATCCACTGCACACTTACTGAAGGAATGGGTCTAAATTCTAAGTGAATCCTTTGGAACATGCTAGGATTGAAGTGGTTGAGTGATTGGATGAGGTGGAAAAAATTTCATAAAATGTAATCAATGTCAGTCTGATAATAATAGTTACCATTATTGAGTGCCTGCTGTAGGCCAGGAACTATGCTAGATGATTTACATGCATTACCTCATTTAAAGTTTATAGCATCACAGGGGGACAATTTACTATCTGAAATATGCAGAAAGGCAAGCAACATTCTCAAGGCCATAGAACTGGTAGATAGAAGATTGAAACCCAAGCCAGGCTGATTCCATGTGTATGATCTTTCCCATCCTCCATCTTGTCTCTCTCTGCATCTTACTGAATACATCAATCTTAGTAACCACATATTCTAAAATTGTAAACATCATAATTCTTTCACTTCACATTGAACTATTTTTGATGGATGGGAAAGTAAAAAGGAAAGGAGTAAATGTAGTCCGTGTTTTCAATAACTCTTACTTTATATATTATCTGTGACTTTTTGTAATTAGTAAACCTAGACAGTGAAGGTACATATGATATATACATATATACCAATATACCAATACTCTTTATAATAGTATATATAATACTTAGATATTATATATAAGTTATATATAATACATTTATATACCAACTGACACATTATATACTAACTTTTATTTTCAATGTATGGGAGAAAAAAAAAGATTTATTTTCATTTATTTATGCATACAAAAACTGGGGTACAGGCCAGAGGTGCAGGGGATGAGAGGATTCTCCAGAGACAGAGTGGGGAGCAGAACAGGCAGACTGACTGAAATACACTGCACAGGGGAGCAGCAGGCAAGACAGGAGAGGTCTGCTGCACCAGGTGGCTTAGCTCCCTGGCCTGGATTCTACTCAGGCCATTGTGGTGACAGCACTGAGACTTAACCCCTATGCCACCAGGGGTTGGCATACATTTATGACACACAATTCTCTGTCAGAGAAATTAGGTGACTTGTGTAAACATTTCTTCTTTCGATTGACTCCTACAGTGACTCAGGGGGTAAGAGGATTCACCAGAGATGGTTGGGAGCAGAACAGGAAGATCTGCTGAAATACACTGCTCAAGGGAGCAGCAGTGAGTCAGAAGTCTGCTGTTCCATGTGGGTAGCTCCCTGACAGGACATTGAACTTGTGCTGCAGTGGCTGCAGATAGCTTCATAGTGCTGAGTCTCAACCCCTTGTGCCACCAGGGAGGCCTCATAAAAACGCTTTTTAAGAAAATTGTTGACTAAGCCAAACATTATACATAACTCATAAAATGTAAACCATGACAATTTAACACAATTGTCATATAACAATGCTAGGAAATGGCATGCAAAGATCATTTTGTAAGAGAAATAAACCTTCAACTAGTATATTAGTTGATGTCTAATATTGATAAACCAAGACATTTCCAAATTTGTTAAACATTTTTTTAGATACCTGAGGGTGCTTAGATAGAGATTTAGTTTTGAATGTGGTTATATTTGGTGACTAGAAATGAAGAGTGGAGAAAGGCTAGTGGTCATTAAAACTTAAGTTTTATTTGCTTTTTAAACTTGAACATACATTCTTCATAATTAAATTAAACTTATCAAGAAAAGAACATGTCAACACTTTACCCCTATTATGTGATTTGTCCTTTCACAAATAATGCCTTCCTGAGACATTTTCTATGTTCCCAATTAGAGACTTTGCCTCATTTTACTCATTGGATATGGTTGTGTCAAATAGAAAAACAGTACTGACATTGTATCTACTTCACATAGATACCGGTATCAGCCATAAGTTTAGTTTTCCACCTGGTAATTTCTTGGTTGACATACAAATTTATATTTGAGTTTCAAATAAAGCCAAAACAAAACAAGATGAACATTTTGTTTAATTTTTTAAAGATTTATTTATTTATACAAGAACTGGGGTACAGGCCAGAAGCACGGGAGGGGGAGAGGATTCACCAGAGACAGAGTGGGGAACAGAACAGGCAGACTGACGAAATGCACTGCTGAGGGGAGCAGCGGGTGAGACAGGAGAAGTCTGTCGTACCATGTGGGTATCTCGCCCGCGGGCCGTGATCGAACCTGTGCTGCAAAGGCTGCAGACAGCTTCACAGCGCTGCGCCCAACCCGCTGAGCCACCAGGGAGGCCAAAGATGAACATTTTAATCGGTATTCTTTCAAAACCAGATTAGTAATCTTCCTAATTTGAATAAATCAAACTTGAAAAGGATGGGAAACAGAAGTTAACATTTATAATGCACCTTCTGTGGGCTGGCATTTAAAGCTCTTTTATATATACATATACTTTATGTAATGCTCATAAAAAAATGTCTTGAGATCGCTTCACTGAGGTCCCTGCTTTGTTTAGAGCTTGGTACATTCACCACTGAGTGAGACAGTCTTCCTGCATCTTCCTCAGAAATTAGGAAGCACAGGAGTGAAAGAAGAAAATAAATAGCACCAAAGAACCTCTGCTAAGATGAAGGGATTGGGCTGCATCTCTCCAAATTTCTGCCACATTAACGCCATTATCTCCTTTGATTTAACAGTTCAATAAAATTCCACTTACTTAATTAAATTGTGTGTGCATGTGTATGCGTGTACATATATTTTTCCTACTATAATAATTTGACCTATTGGCTATGCTAATAACAAGATGCCACTTGTGGTTTACATTCACCCATGACATATTCTCCTGGAGGAAGCCTTTCTTCTCCAAGATTGGATTTGACCCATTTTGACTTTGACCTTGAAAACAGTTCTCTCCTGTTTATATGTCCTTTGTTGAAGGGAAGAAGCCTCAAATTATCTCATTTGGTACATCATTTAAAAACACATCCAAAATAGACACTCATTAAGGTTGGAATCCTTGCACTCACTTAATTAGTTCTAATTATTTCCTCCATGTAGACAAATATTAAAGATAGGAAAATTGATATTTTAATCTGAGGGTAGACAATTTCTAAAGACTCAGCAGTCTCTATCTTTCCATGGAGGAGTTTTTAATTATAATTATTCACAGTGTTTGTTTAAAGTAGATGAAGCAAGCATTCATAGAAAGACATTATTAATTACAAAAAAGTTTTTGCATGTGATAATTTTCTTTTTTTCACCAAAGAACACACTCTCCCTCTCTTTCTCTCTCTCTTTCTCCACCCCCCAAAAAGGGAAAACTAAAAACAAATGTTCTTATTGTAGCCTTTTCTCAATACACCTGTCAGTAAATCAGCTCTTCCTACTGAAGAGAAGGCAGGAACAAGTTTCTTTTAGAACACCTGAAGCTACAGCTAGAACTCACCTATTAATCCACATTTTTAAGGATTTTCTCTCTCCAGAATGAGTCAAAAGTGGGCATTATCCCCCAAATCTTCATTTTGAATCAAAACGATTCTCATCCAGTGGTTAATAGTTGAGATAGTACAAAATTTATTAAAGAAATGGAAAAATCAGTTTTGAGAGCAATAATAAAAATCAGGACTTACTTCTTGACAGTTTCATGTTTTGAAGAACCTCAACTTTGTTCACAGTTCAGAAGGAAAGACCTCTGATGTGGCTGAAGGAAGCTCTGAAACTATGCAGAGGTTTTCTGGTATGATCCGAAACGCACTCTGGTAAATCGTCTCACCCCCCGCATCTCTGGCCTGTACCCCAGTTCTTGAATGCATATATAAATAAATATTTTTTAAAAAAGAGTTGCGGAGCTGGATTTGTGCTTGTAAGTGTTTGTGGATCGCAAGGAGAGTGCAGAGGGTCCTTGATAGACTAGCGAGATGGAATTAAAAAAAGTCTTGCTTCGAGGAAGGAAGCAGGCTCATGCAGGCTTGGGATAAATAGATTAGCTGTGATCCAACATTAGAACTTATTACGGGAGTGGGAGAGAACAGTTCACTATTAGACCCTGGGGGGAAAATGCGTAATGAAGACAGGGAAAGTTGAGGTCCTCAGAAGTTGGCAGTTGTCTCAGATCAGTAAGTAAAGTTAGACAGTATTCCCAGCCATAAAAGAAATGGGGCAGCAAATGAATAGAAAGAATTTTTTTTTTATTTTGTTTCTTTCTAGAATAGAAATTAGAATTTCAAAGCTTGTTTACACAGCTAGAAGGAGTTTGATATGACTTGAGAGTAGAATATTGGTGAAGGTGTCACCAAGAGATGACACTGAAAAGTTAGAAAATTCTAAATCTTGAAGGGCCTGTCACAGGCATTGTGTTCCAAAGGGAACAGGAAAAGAAGAAAAGAATAGTCTCGAAAGAGAGACCCCAGAGGGAAAGAGATGATGCAGAGAACAGGGCAGTGTGGGTCCAAAATAAATGTGTACGCATTTCTCACTATTTCCTAGCACTGATGTTTGTTGATGATTTTTGTATGTATATTTCATTTTTATCCCTTTAATAAGCTGACTTTTGATTTGACTAAATGGCAATAAAATGGTTGAATAAATGTTAGCATCACCCAAATTTCAAAATTTGGTAACTTTTTTCCTTCTGTGCTCTTAACTTACTAAAGTCAGCATCATCTTCATTTTTAAACATATGCAGTCCTTAGATTATAAACTCTTCAGTTCTCATATTTGGTATACATTTATTTGATATTATATATTTTATTTTCTGCAAAGCCCCGTAGACATTCATGTAGCTATAAAAGTAATAACACTTAAAATAATAATTTTATATTGAGTCTCCTGAGTTATATTGTTTTTCTGGTATGGAAGTGTTTGAATAATGCTTACTGACTGCTGTATCCATGAGATCTTCATAAAAATGTGATGTAAAGTTGTGTATTTATGAAGCTTTACCATTTTACCAATTTTTAAATAAAATGAATAAAGTACTTTTCTTTCTTCTAAAGATAACCTGGATTTTCCAAAATAACTAAAGACTATGTGGTGACATCCCCAAAACAACAGAATACTACACTGTGCATGGAAGACTGTTTTGCTGAAATAGGAATGCATGTTCTAAGGGGAAAGTTACAGTACAGATCTGGATAATGCTATGTGATTTTCAGTGTTGTGTCCATACTATTCTGAAAATATGATTAAATCTTCTATATACCATTGTGAATTCCAGAGATATTGACATATAAGTGAAGTAGCACAAAGCTGGAAAAGCTCTATGTATATATGTGACTGTGAGTACATGTATGTTTAGTATTTAAATTATTTTAGTACACAACAAATTCAATGAAATGTGAATTGAAACTTCTGGTCTAGCCACCAGACCAGAAATGTGTTTTGTCTATGTGTTTTGATTATTTTTCTCATATATGTTCATTTTTAAAACAAATAAGCTGGGGCCTCCCTGGTGCCACAAGGGGTTAAGTCTCAGCATTAAGAAGCTATCCACAGTCACTGCAGCATGAATTTGATCCCCCAGTCAGGTTGCTAACCCACATGGTGCAGCACACCTTTCCTGTCTCACCTGCTGCTCCCCTCAGCAGTGTATTTCAGTCAATCTGCCTGTTCTGCTCCCCACTCTGTCTCTGGTAAGTCCTCTGGCCTACACCCCAGCTCTTGTATGCATAAATAAAATAAATCTTAAAAAATATAAAAAAATGAATAAAACAAACTTACCCACTCTACTGGATGTTGTGTAAATGAAATATGATGAAATGTTTAGTACTATTCCTAACATGGTAAGAATTTAAAACATAGCAAAATTTCTTTTAATAATATTATTTTGAAAATTACAAATAACATGAAAAAATATTTAAGACAGCATCTGCCTACAGCTAGTCCTTCTGGAATCTTAGGTTTCTGGAAAGATAAAATTTAGAGAATGAACCAAAATTTCTATTGGACTATTAATGAAATGCATGAGAAAAAGAGCCATGGGTGATTCATTGAGAACCTTTTTGATAATAATGTTCACATAGCTCTAACAGGACTAGGTTGCTGATTACTGAAGCCCTCATAGATCACACCCAAATCTATAAAGGCATGAAAAGTTAGGCTGAGTCACTACTGGTCAGCAACAGGTTTGAGGAGAAGTAGTCTGATGGTATGAACAGAGTTAAACATATTAACAAGGATTCTCAATGCACAAAATTCTCAGATCATTCAGATGAAGTCACCTCTCTAACCTCATCATATCTTACAATTATGCTTGCATTAGAAGTCTTTGATAATATTCATATTTATTGAGCAGATATCAATTATTGTATAAATTTCACTTATGCATTATTTTCAAAATATTAATCTATTGTATATTACATGTGAAAATTATATCTACCAGATTTTATCTTAGAAATTTTATTATCAAATAATTTTATTTTAATGTATAATCTTATAAAATGATTTGTGCACTAGAGAGGAAAGAAAAATATTAAGCATCTATTTTGTCCCAAGTTTTAGTTTCTGGATCAGTTAACCCATTTTACCTCCAAATAAAGTACCAAAAAAAAATGCCTAAAACAGCACTGATTTGTTCCTGTGATGGCAATAATAGCTTGATTAAGTTACTAAATAACAGGATGTATTCTGAGTTGACTGCCTCCCCACCCCCATTTTCTTGAATTTCCAGAGGATGGCTGCTAAAGGAGTAGGGCTTGTGCCCTGACAAAACAACGTCCAAGAAAGGAAAGAAAAGGGTAATACAGGTGCTATAGGTGTCCCTCCTTGCACATTAGTCTCTCTCTCTCTGTCACTAGGGAGGGAAGTTTTTCTTAGGACACCATCAAGCTCTTTGTTCAGTTGTGTCAAGTTGTGTCATGTTTTAGCTGTAAAAATGTTGTTCCCAACTTTTACTTTCAATAGCAGAAATATTAGCTATTTTGGTGAGGGGAGGAGACTTCATGACTGAAGTACTTGTATGAACAGCTGTTTTGAGATGCCTTCAGCTGAAGAGGTAACTCCCCCTTCTGCTGCCTGCCTCATCCGCTGCAGTCCACACCCAGTTCCCAGCCCAGTCTGGACAATTCTGAATATCAGCTTAGCTTCAGAAGTCATTGTAGTCAACGAAAACATCTGTTGAAACTACCTTGAAGTTGGAAGTTTTCTCTCCAGGGGCCTCCCTGGTGGTGCAAGGGGTTAAGCACAGTGCTATGAAGCTATCTGCAGCCTCTGCAGCACAAGTTCGATCCCTGGTCAGGGAGTTACCCGCAAGGCACGGCAGACTTCTCCTGACTCGCCTGCTGCTCCCCTCAGCAGTGTATTTCTGTCAGTCTGCCTGTTCTGTTCCCCACTCTGTCTCTGGTGAATCCTCTCACCCTCCACACCTTTTGCCTCTACCCCAGTTCTTGTATGCATACATAAATAAGTAAATAAGTCAATAAATAAATAAATCTTTCAAAAAAGAGATTTCTGTTCATTCTGCCTCCTTTACTCAGAGATGGGTGAATGATTCTGACAGAATTTTTTAATAATCTTTATTCATGATCATTTATATCTTAAAGATGACTTGTCTTGAATCCCAGTCAGAAAGAAATGGAAAGAAAGAAGTCAGAGGGAGTTCTAAGACAGGCAACTGAAAGTTCTACTAACTTGCCTTTAATTCCCACAATAATGTTGTAACTGGGGCTGAAGCCAAAGACTGTTACAGGTGGGGCCCCTAGAGGGGGTGCTGGAGAGAACTGATAGCCTCAGGCAAAATGCAAACAAGTATCAGCAGGGGTGGAGACTCTGATAAGAAATATAAGGGGGGTGGAGACGCTGATAAGAAATATAAGGGGGTGGGCCTCCCTGGTGATACAAGGGGTTAAGAGGCAAACTATGAAGCCCTCCACAGCCTCCGCAGCATGGGTTCCATCCCTGGCCAGGGAGCTACCCACATGGCACAGCTGACCTCTGCTGTTGCACCTGCTGCTCCCCTCAGCAGTGTATTTCAGTCAGTCTGCCGGTTCTGTTCCCCACTCTGTCTCTGGTGAATCCTCTCACCCCCACACCTCTGGCCTGTACCCCAGTCCTTGTATGCATAAATAAATAAAAAAAGAAAAGAAAAGAAATATAAGGGACTGCAGAAGCAGCCCCCAGGATTCAGATTTGGGATTTCAGCATTTTTGGATCTTCAGGGATTTCGGGGTGAGCCATTTCTGCCCCCACCATGCTGATCTTCCAGAAGGCTGTTGCAGATCTCTGAAGGATGTGGAGAGGCTTCCAGAGCCAATCTCAAAGAAGAAATACTTTGCAAGTAGCTGAGCAACTAAAATTATTCCCAGCTTTGCTGTTGTTACAGCCTGGAAGGGAAGGAACCACAGCCAGGCACCTCGTTGAGCTGTGTGAGCGGGGCTGTTTGTCTGGTCATTTGGCCGCTGAAGCTGACGTTTTGAGTGTTGCTTGTCTGGTGCTGTGCTGGGGCATCTCAGAAGCTCCGTGAGCATCTCCTGGTGCGTCTTCTGCTGTTTACATGAGTTGCATCCTGGCCCAAAATCTGGCTGTCATGTGCTCCAGGCCCGCAGTGGCAAGAAGACACCATCTCGGGAGCCTTTGTTTAGAGGACTTTAAAATACTGGGCACTGCTTAAGGTGCGGTAAGCAGCTATTCGTGGTCTTTGTAACTCTTTGTTTTCCCTGGTTTGTTAAATAAATCTCAACATTGTTCTCTGAGCCTGAGTAGTCTTGAAATTGAGCACGTGGGTGAAGAACTCAGACAATGTCTGGGTTTAATTCCCCTTGCTGTCCTGTATCAATTCTATGAATAATGTCATTCCTTTTAGAAATAAGAATGAAGAGAAACAAAGTTATAAAGTGCATCCAATATCACGCAGGGGAAATATGTGGCACTCATGCCTTTATCCCTACATCAAACTTCTATTATCACACTAATCTCGGTTTTTGATTTAAAATTTAAGAACATTAACTATTAAAGTTATGGATTTTTTGTGATTTGGTTATTTCAATTATTTTGAATACATATATTTTTTTGCTTTCATCAGTAGTAAAATAATAATGTAGAGGAATTTCCATTATTTTACTAATGTTTATGTCTATTGTCATTGTTTTTGTTTGTTGGTTTGCTTAATCAAACTTAGCTCTATGGAAGTTCATGCTATTGCAATTCTCTATAAAGCCACAATAAATCTTCAGAACCCTGTGATTGTTACAGGGCAGGGAGAGGGGAATCCCAGAGCCCCCACACCTGCCTTCTCTAAATAGGTTCTGCCATGTGCCACATCAAGACAGAACATATAAGACCTTTAATGGAAAGGGACTTTAATACAATTAGTGTGCAATACAGAAAAGACAAAGAATACAGTTTCCAAATCTAGCACCCGAAGTTACCCACCACCTCCTGGGAAAATGTCCAGCAAACAAGTTTGCCTCAAAGCAAGGCCCAAAAGCACAAGTCTAAAAGCACCTTCTGGCGGGAACCCAGAGAAAAGGGTCAAAAGCAGTCAGACAAGACTTGGAGGAAAAGAGCAAAATCAAAATCAAGATAAAAGCTGCCATTGCTAACTTCCCACGGGTCTCTCACCCACGTCTGTTGCAACCAGTTCAGGAACAAAAAAGCAAGCACAGCTTCTTCACATGTCTCTCTGTTCCACGTGCCTCCTCCAGGTCTTCTTGCTCTCCATCCTGCATCCTTTTGACTCCAGTCTCCTCTCCAGCTCCTTCTCCTCCCTTCTCAGCTCCACCCTCCATTGGGTGCAGCAGGGAACCTGGAACCTCCCCCTTTGCTGAGGACCACCATGAAGATGGAAGGAGGTTCTCTAATCTATTTGCTTTTAAGTCTTAACTGAGAATTTAACTGCTCCTTCTCACTATAATTTTGGGAAGCACGTTGGCAAATGCTGAAATAGAATCAATAACCTCACCTGTTCAGGATATATATTTTCATTTTTTTCTGAGCATTCCACTGAAGAGCTTAAGAGGTTATTTTATTTATTTAAAATTTCTTTGTTTTAAAGTTGCAAATTAACATTAGGGACATCCAAAAGGAGAGATGAGATGTATTTTTCTTAGAATTAAAGTCCATGTTTCCCTGTTTGTGGTATTTTTTATTTCTAGATTATTTGGTTTTATTTCACTGAGCATTAATTGCTGTTTTTCTGAGTCATTAATGTGGCACTTTAATATTGAACCGGGTATATTTATTGCATGGAGGCACCTTGCAATAAACTTTACTCAAGCAGTCACTATTCCACAGACTACAGAAGTGGTATGTAAGCTCAAGTAGAAGTTATAACACCGGAATTTAAAAGTGGACACGTTTACAAGACTAGTTGTTTCCTGTGCATTTTTGGATGTCTTAAACCATCTTTCTGGATTTCAAATTTTTCAGTTGCAGAGAGGGAGAGTCGATTATGAAATCTAGGAACAAAATTTATTCCTTACTCCATAATCACTCATTGAAAATCTACTACGTATTGAAAAGTGGGAATTTTAGGTTGCAAACAAGGTGTGCTCCAGGATACTCATGCAAAATGGGAAATTGCCTGAAGGTTTTTGATGACTCTCCGCATTTCTTTCTACCCTTCCAATTTGAAGTACTTCTACATATCCTCAAATAACTCATAGCCATGAAAAATAAATGGATAATTAACCTGATGTTTTTATTAGGAGACTGGGGCAGAATGAATGTAGGCGGCAAATAAAACCCATTATTTAATAATTGTCCTGTGCTATCTTATCCTTTGCCCTTAACGATCTTATCTGTCTAACTCTGCTCTTTTTTTTTTTTTTTAAAGATTTATTTATTTATTTATACAAGCATTGGGTACAGTCAGAAGCGCAGGAGGGTGAGAGAATTCACCAGAGCCAGAGCGGGGAGCAGAGCAGGCAGAAGGACCAAAGTACACTGCTGAGGGGAGCAGCGGGCGGCAGGAGAGGTCTGCATGCCATGTGGGACCCTCCTTCGGTGGCCGCGGAGCAGCCAGGGATCAAACCGGCGTTTTGGAGGCTGCGGGCAGCTTCGCAACCCAGCACTCAACTGCAGCGCCACCGGGGAGGCCCTAACTCTGCTCTTTTAACTCTTTACTCTGTCCTACTATAATATGAGGTCCTTTGATGATCCTAGTCCTTTTCTTTGAATAATTCACAAAAGATACAATATTATGTTGAATAATGACCATTATTATACTTTGTCTTCCAACGTAAGTTTAGATAACCTCAGTTCAATTTATAAAGAGACAGGTAAACACATTTATGTAACTCAGAGTGACAAGAATATTCTATGACTATACTCTAGGAATAACATTATTTTTACTCTTACCAAGTATATATTGTTGTTTGCTAAATACCTGGTTTGGTGCAAGATCTTAGGATTGCTAGGGAGAATAAAAATAGATTTCTTCCTTTAGGTTCTGTTGGTGTTGGATGGGGTGTGATAACATTCATTTAAAGAGGCCTTAACCTGTACTTCTAAAACATATGAGATGTTGTTAATCAATGGTACCTCAATTAGCATAATTTAAATAAGTTAACAGGAAGCATCCTTCTGAATTTCATTCAATAGGACAGTAACTGTATGACCTAGGATATTTGGGATATTTCTAATTTCAAATGTTCTACCTCCTTCCCCTGGAGCAATTGTACTTAATCATGGATATGATGTGTTTTTTCTGGTTGATATTCAGGATTACAATAACCTTAAAAAATGTGTATTTTTTGTAAATAAAGTAGTTCTTTATTTTTTTTTAGTTGAGGTAAGGATTTACAGCACCGTTTTAGAGGTACAGCTTTATACCTCTTCATATGTATGTGACCACAGTCTCTCAGCACCAAAGCAACAATAACCTCCACCACAGTCCATGAGGCATCCTCCAAGCTTTGTCTCCTCCTTCTCCCTCCCTGGCAGCCTTAGTTCTGCCTTCATATTTTAAGGATTTGTTTTTGGTTTGATTTTGTATGTTCCTTTACATTTTTTCTTTATATTCCACATATGGCTTAAATCCAGTATTTGTCTTTTCTCCTGGTTTACATTGTTTTGCATAATCCCTTCCAGACCCATCCCTTTTAGTGCAAAGAGCAAGTTTTCATCTTTTATAGCTGAGTAGTATTCCATTATGTGTGTATGCCACATGTTGTTTATGCATTGATCAATTATCCACTCATTGTTTGCTTCCAAACTTGGTTATAACAAATAGTGCTGCAATAAGCATATAACGCTAATATATATTTATTATTTATATAGATACCTATGAGTGGAATTTCTGGATTTTATGGTAAATCTATTTTTTATATTTTGATAAACTTTCATATATATATTTTTTAATTTGGGCTTGACTGTTTTGCACTCCTACATACAGTATATGTGGCTTCTTTTTTCTCCAACCCTTATAAATATTTGTTTCTGGTCTTTTTACATGGGTCATTAACATAGATATGAGGTGATATCTTATTGTGGTTTTGATTTGCATTGCCCTGATAAGTGATGGTGACCAAGTTATCATGTTTCTGTGGTTACCTGTGTCTTATTTGGATAAGTGTCACCTATTTTGCCTAATTTTGGATTGAGTTATTTGTTTCCTTATTGTTGAGTTGTATGAGTTCTTTGTAGATGTTGAATATTAACCTTTTATTGGGTAGATCAGAGCAATTTTTTTCTTCTATTCAGCAGGGGATCTTTTTGTTTTAATAACAATGTCTTTCATTTGTTTTTTGTGTTTTTTTTTTAGATTTATTTATTTATTTATACAAGCACTGGGTACAGTCAGAAGTGCGGGAGGGTGAGAGAATTCACCAGAGCCAGAGCGGGGAGCAGAGCAGGCAGAGGGACTGAAGTACACTGCTGAGGGGAGCAGCGGGCTGCAGGAGAGGTCCGCCCGCCATGTGGGACCCTCGCTAGTGGATCCCCAGTGCTGCAGAGGCTGCGGGCAGCTTCGCAGCCCAGCGCTCAACCACTGCACCACCGGAGAGGCCCTCTTTCATTTGTTTTAAAACATTTATTTATTTATGCATACAAGAACTGGGGTGTAGACCAGAAGTACAGGGGGTGGGGGAGTTAAGAGGAGTCATCAGAGACAGAGTAGGGAGCAGAACAGGCCGATCTACTGAAACACACTGCTGAGGGGAGCAGCAGGCGAGACAAGAGAGGTCGGCTGTGCCATGTGGGTTGCTCCCTGGCTGACCAGGGATTGAACATGTGCTGCACTGGCTGGCGACAGCTTCATAGTGCTGTGTCTTTAACCCTTGTGCTACCAGGGAGGCCCAATGTCTTTCATTCTGAAGAAACATTTTAGCTTTATTTATTCCCATTTGTTTGTTTTTGCTATTGTACTTGAGTCTACTGAAGTCAAAGTCTCAGAGTGTTTTTGCTTATTTTTGACTATGTATTTAAATTTTCAGGTCATACATCCAGGTTTTTAATTTATATTGGATTAATAATTTTGTGCATTTGTGTGCTAACTTCATTTCTTTTTATGTGACTATCCAGTATTTCTAATGCCATTTATTGAAGTGACATTCCTTTACCTATTATATGCTTTTGGCTCATTTTTGCAAGCTAAATTTCCATAGAAGTATGGCTTTTTTTTTCTGAATTCTAAATTCTTTTCCATTTGTCTGTTTGTCTCTTCTTGATTACTTTGAATTTGATTACTGTAACTTTGTCAGAACAAAAAGGTAGAGAAAATCTACTAACACCCAGAAAACAAGTGGCTTAATATAGGCCACAAATTATATCAATAATTTCCCTAAATGGCAATGGCCTGACTTCACTAATCAAAAGGCACAGAATGGCTAAATGGATCAGAAACCAAATTTCTCCTGTTTCCAGGACACTCATCAATATTCTAAAGGTAAACATAGACTCAGCAATTAAAAGTTAAAAATTAATCTCAGAAGCAAAGGTATCCTAAAAATGGCAGATGTAGATATAGATATGCTTATATCAGATAAAAATGAACTTCCAGTTAAAAGATGTAACAGGAGACAAGGATGGACATTATATGATTATTAGAGTGTCAGTCCATCAAGAAGACATTGCACTTGTTAATATATCAATATGTGAGCAGATGAAGGAACATCAAATTACATGAAGAAACTATTAACAAACTTAAAAATTGACATTGGCAGCAACAGGGTAGTAGAAGGGGATGTCAGCCCCCCACTAACATCAGTGGATAGATCAACTAAATCCAAAATCAAGAGGAAAATGATAGCATTAAATGAGGACTTAGACCATATGGGCTTAACAGACATTTACAGAGCTACAGAAAAGTTGAGTATACTTTTTTCTCAGGTGAGTTGGAACATTCTCAGGATAGGCCACAAACTGGTTCACAAACCAAGTGTAAATAAATTCATGAAGATTTAATTCATATCAGATATCTCCTCTGATCTAGCATTAGTATTAACTAAGAACCATTGGTTCATTCATCAAGCACAGTTTTTAATGTCAAATATCTTTTTTACACTTACATCTAACTACAAGTAGAATTTTTTTCCAGAAAAGGACAAAAACTCATAAATGTTTGAATGACAATAAGACCTGTAAATATAAATTCTTCATTTCTTATTTGGGCTTGACAGTTTATTACTTTGTCCAGAAAAATAGATGATTTTGACACATTTTAGTGAGAACAACTGATAATCTACATAAACTCTGTCTTAACAAGCCCCTTATTAATGTGTTCTCCTTCTTTTATGGACACCCTCTGACAGCCTGAGATTAAGACATCATGATGGTGCTATGGGGGCTGGGTATTGGGGGAACCTGCACACTGTGGTAAAGAGGCATAAGATCCTGAGACAGACGGACTGGGTGTTGTGACTAGTTTTGCAGGTAACTGTATGTGTGAGTTTTGTTATTTGAAATTTGAGAAAATTATTCTTTTTCTTTCTCCATTATTTTTTTTTATTTTTTTCTCTTGACCACTGAATCAATGTTACATTGTCAAATGTTAGTTGTGAAACTCTGCTAAAATTTTCAAAATAAATATAACTCTCTTTAAAAAAAACAAACAAACAAACAAAAAAAAACCTCAATCACCTCAATACTTCCATGAAGCATGCAACGTATTTATTCTTGGAAAATTAACAGTTGTAGTTTCTTAACAAACCAAATATATTGTATGTACATTTCCTGAAGGTAATTTTGAAACCACATTGTGTTACACAAATACTCATCTTATGGGATGTTTTCAATACAAAAGTCAGGCAACAAATACTCTCAATACTTCTAAGCCATGTTCAAATCACAAAGAATATATTAACCAACTTAAAGGATTATAATGTTTGCCATTTTTCCCCTCATTCAAATGTGCCAGTCAACAATTTATATATTTCTATAAAACAGTAGTCATCTGTACACTTTTTTGTTCAAAACTTCTGATCAGACTCATTTTGGCAGAGCTGGGGGTGAAAAAGCAGGTATTTTCCTCTTTTGTTTGCCTTTTCTGAGAAGTTGGTGGCAGTGGATAAAGCTACTTTTCTCCTTCTTCTTCTTCTTTATATAGACATATACAAGTTGTAGATATCATCACTTGGTCCAAAATAAATATCAACATGTTTTCAAAATTTTATCTGAGATGGTCTGTAATAGAAAACTCCAAAACCTGCGTAATAAGTGAGCCTTTCAACTCTAAACTACACATTCATAAATGCTGATGTGTTTGCATCCCTTAGAACAACATCCCCTCCTGGTTTGAGGAGCTACCTATCTTTATTATCTTTAATATCACACACCTCCTGCACTAAAAACCTTTTTTATGAAATCACTCAGCACTCAATGAAAAATGGGAACTTTATGGCTAATGAAGCCAGCTAGTCCATTTTAATTCCCTGCCTAATTTTCCTTGGACATCAATAACAGACATCTCCGTGGTGAGAAAAGCTTCTGCCATAAATCTACTCTTACATCATTTTCTAATTATACTGCCAATGGATAGGTTTGCATTTGCAAAGCAGGAATAGCAAAGTCTTCCTTATAGGTAAGGGTCAGGGAAGACTCCTTCTCAAGTCATGCTAATTGAATTTATGCCTCTCAGTTTTGCAAGGTAGGACTGTGTTCTCTTTTTAATGCTAGTTTTTAGACGCCAGCCAATATAGAGGGTGAGGATAAGGGATTGCTCCCTGACATAGCTTCATTTGAGACAAAATGGCATCAGTAACACTCCATTTATTCTGTATCATGCAATATTCAGTTTCTGCACAGCAAGATGGAAGACTAGGTCCCTAACTTTCTCCCTCAGAATCCATTAATATTAATAGTCTGAATAATAGGGATAAAAAAGCTACCCAGAATGGAGCATGTAACCTACTTTTAAAGGGGTATTTTGCTTGAGAAATACCTCCAACCATCCCTTTCTGATGCATTGTTTTCCCTTCCATCATTTAACAATTTTAAGTTGAAACGTATATGCAGGGATTTTATTGGTTAATAACTATATATTTTTTCATTGTGAAATTTGTTGGTGAGAAGCTTGCAGTGGTAATTTTGTGCAAATAAATAATTTAAATTTTTCAGTTCTATCAGAACAACAGACATAGAAACATGCAAATCTACTTTATTATATTATTATCATTTGTTTGTAAGTTCTTCAGAGAAAAAGTTCAATAGTGACCCATGAATAGTATGAAACTAAAGGGGTTTTATATAAGTGAAGATGTCATGTTTTCTAGGAGAAGGACTCCTGGAGTTAGCCATGGTAACCTGTTTTTTCTCCATGAACATACAATAAAAATTTATTGAGATGACATGACTTTCCATGTGGTATCATCTTCAAAAGAAAGAAAAAAATTAAAGTAGAAATATAAATTAAATGCTCTAAATCAGTCAGATGTTTTTTATCTTCTTTAAATCAAGTTCATTTGCTTTAAGTAAAATATTGGAATGATGGGTTCTCTCTGTTTTCTACTGCAATATAGGCTTACTATACATGAATTATTGTTAAAGAAATATTAGTGATCACTTTTCATTTTTACCTTGCTTTTGGAAATCTACTTGATTTGATATGTTTGAAAAGTCAAAGTCAGTGTATGTCTGACACATTATTATGCCTGACTTCTGCTGACCTCTCTTATGAACTGCTGTGATATTTATCATCTGTCTCTAATTACAGTGTTCTGAACTCTTTCCATTATGTTAGCTTTTCCTTTGTGTCCAGAATTAATCTTTGTGAAGGCTGGAATTTCTGTGTGTGTTTGTGTGTGTGTACGTATTGGTCAATTAAAAAAAAAATGGTGTGATCGTTTCTATCTTGAACTGAGTCTTATCCTAAGAAGCACTATTGACTTGGTAAAGAGCTATTCTGCTCTACTATCAAGACAGCCCTCATTAAATGTGTGATTTTTGAACTATCTTTCCTTAGCTATAAAATCCTTACTTTCAACCTTCTATTTAATTTTCAGTTTTAACCACTTCTCTATAACGCTACTGACAATTTCTAAGTATAGGACTTCCAAGACTTCTCACTTCATGCAATGGCTTCCTGAGGGGTCTCTGTCTTCAGTCTTCTAAAACATCCTACATACAGCCAGAAAAATTATCTTCTTTAAATCCAAGCCTTTACCTTCATTTTACTAAAGGCTACACATTGCTTTAGCTAGCCTGCAAGTTCTTTTATTTCTCTGCCTCATAAGACTATTTGCCAACTAGCTATAAAATGTTTTTACTATAGGCTATAACTTTCAAATTTCTTGAAATTTGACTTTATTTTTACAATTTCCTACTTGCTAGGTTATTCTTTATGAACTTGATCAAATGTCACAGACTCTGTCAAGATTCTCAAAGATTATCTACCAACATGAAGTCCTACATTCTTCTCTATTTGCATACATCCTCTAACTTCCTAACACATTCTGAGTGTGTGTGTGATTGCCTGACTTGTTATATGTCTCACTTACGTGGTTGGAAACATCTAAAAGAGCTCATCTCTGACACACAATGTAATCACAGTGTCTCGCCTGTAGTTAGTGTTCAATCATCTTTTTAAAATTCTTAGATGAAGAGAATAGATTAAGGATTACCAGAGGGGAAGTTTGAGATGGGGGTGGATCGAAAGTACAGAAAGTATCAATTGCATGATGGTGAATGGAAACTGGAATTTGTTGATCATGAATTAATATATATGTGGGTTGAATTAAACTGATGTGCATTTGGAACTAATATAATGCAATAAGCCAATGTTACCTTTAATATATATGTATATTTATATACAAATATATATTTTTGCATGTTTTATAAATATATATAAAGAAAATGCTTGTTTATTAGCAAAGTCAATAAGAGAGTGATGACCTCACTAACATTAGAGAAGATTTTTTAGGAGAGATAATCAAACAAAAATAAAAGAGCTAACAAATATCTGTTTAATGAATGAATTATCACATGAATAAATTAACATATATGCTGACTTTCTACTGAAATTAATGAAATTTAAAATTAGTGCTTCTACTAACTTTCCATATATGGTTGTCATTTCAAATGTTTTTAAATGAGGCTTAATTATCTTGCTATTATATCTTATTATTACAACTTGTAATATAAGCCTGGAAATAACTAGTTTAATTGCAGCAGTTGGACAAAGGACTCTGAATGCAATATATCTAAAACAAACAGTGTCAAAAAAAAAAAATAACCTAAAGACGCTTTTAGAGAAACAAAAGATATGTGAATGGCCGCTGTCCCTCATATTGAAAGGAAAAAGGAGGCATTTACTGATCCATTAAAAAAAACTGTTGCTTTAATAGGATTATATATTCAACAATTCTGTACTGAACATGGACTGGGAATTGTTTACACTTGACGATCAGGGAAATTGACCACTCCAACAACAATGCAGAACCACTATCACCATGGAAGTTAGCACTAGGAAAAAATAATTACATTGCACTTTTTCATTTTGCAATGATATTTATTTTTTTAGTTATATTGTTATAAAATTTGACCAATTATTTCATTCAGCATAGAGACAAATTACAGTCTACAGCTGAAAGAGGCAAAGTGTAAAATTGTGTTTATACATGCATGTAAATTATATAGCTAATAACTCATCTGTTCTACTAAGGAGCCAACACTTCTTGTATTAATAATAAATTAAGGACCTCGAGCCCTCTTGGTGGCGCAAGGGGTTAAGCACCGCACTATGAAGCAATTCGCAGCCTCTGTAGCACAACTTCAATCCCCGGCAGGCCTGGGAGAAACACACATGGCGAAGCAGACCTCTCCTGTCTCACCCGCTGCTCCCCTCTGCAGTGTGTTTCACTCAGTCTGCCTGTTTGGCGCCCCACTCTGTCTCTGGTGAATCCTCTCACCCCCCACATCTCTGGTCTGTACCCCAGCTCTTGTATGCATAAATAAATAAAATCTTTAAAAAATATAAAAATAAAAATAAATAAATTAAGGGCCTCCTTGTTGTCATAGAGGTTAAAGACACAATGCTATCAAGCTATTTCCAGCAACTTCAGCATGAGTTCTATTCCCGGCAGGCCAGGGAGCTAACCCATATGGTGAGGCAGACTCTCCAGTCTCACCTGCTGCTCCCCTCAGCAGTGTATTTCAGTCAATCTGTCCATTCTGCTCCCCACTCTGTCTTTGGGAATCATCTCACACCCCCCAACCTCTGGCCTACACCCCAATTCTTGTATGCATAAATAAATTAATCTTACAAAAATAATAAATTGGGCCTCCCCTGGTGGTGCAGCAATTGAGCGCTTGGCTGCAAAGCTGCCTGCAGCCTCTGCAGCACTAGTTCAATCCCTGGCCACCGGCGAGGGTCCCACATGGCGCGACATACCTCTCCTGCTGCACCCGCTGCTCCCCTCAGCATTGTATTTCGTGTCAGTCTGCCTGTTCTGCTCCCCGCTCTGGCTCTGGTGAATCCTCTCACCCTCCGACGACTCTGACTGTACCCAGTGCTTGTATAAATAAATAAATAAATAAATCTTTAAGAAATAATTATAATAAATTAAGACTTTGTAGTTTAAGCACATCATTTGGAGATTGGTTAGTAACCACTAGACAAAGCCATTTACTTAAACCATTGTGTCAGGGAATGTAGCTGAAGGGTATTGGAGCAGATCAGTGTTTTGTATTATCCCATGTAAAACTACAGGTACCTTATTTGGTAAACATTATTAAACATCAATGATTACAGGGAAAAATTTCTAAAATGTGCTAATACAGTTTACTATTTGTCTTTAATGATTTAATTATGATGGTATGCTTTAAACATCATCAGAAGAAAAAACTTTATATTTGCTCAAATATGGTATTACAAATTGTCATTATGATCTATAACAATCCCTGCATAAACTTTCACATGAAAAATTTATATTCAATACATTATTAGAATAAAAAGAGGTCTTTTTAAAATTAGAAGTTTTTCTTTTTGATGAGGAAACAACATGTAACAACAGACAGGTCTTTATTACTTGGTTGACAGGGAGCACATAGTTAACTAAATAAGTTGTGGCAGACATATTTTTATATTTATTTTTTTCTTAACAATTTTGGTTTTTTAAAAATTCCATTCCCATTTTCTTAGCCTTATTATTTATGGCTTTTATTTCATTCTGCCCTAAGTCATTTTAGCAAAGATGTAATGTATGAATGAAGTAATAAGGGTACTGCGAACATAAATCTGGCAAGAAAGAATTAACAGATCTTGAAAGAATCTTATAATTTAGAATGTGAGATGTAGGTTGAAATCCATATATAGCAGTGAGAAAAGTGACTGTCATTTTGGACCTGAAGAAAAATCATTAAAACTGTAGCCAGACTGGAGAGAGTGCAGAGATGAATACATTTCTAATTACTAGATATTTTTTGCTTCAGTAGGAGTAGAATGATATTGAGTAGACAAAAAATTAAAATGAATTAGAAGAAAACATATGTTGTTAATGACTGGGTTATTAATCCTGTTAGATGATTAACTAAAACTGATGGAGAGTTTTCTATCAGTCTATAAGCAGGGAGAAATCTAAGAGGAAGCTGATAAGGTGTAAGAAAAAAATAAGAAGAAGAATGAGGGGAAAGGAAAAAAAGAAATATCAGGGGAAAAATAGATGGAATGAGTGTTAGTGGAAAATGAGATAGAAGAGGGAGGAAATACAAAAAAGGACAAGGAGAAAACAGGGACGGAGAGGGAGGAGGAAGAAATAAGAAAATAGATGGAGAAGGAGGGGCCTCCCACAGCCTCTGAAGCTTGAGTTGGATCCCTGGCCAGCCAGGGAGCCACCCACATGGTGTGGCAGACCTCTCCTGTCTCGCCCACTGCTCCCCTCAGCAGTGTATTTCTTCAGTCTGCCTGTTCTGCTCCCTGCTCTGTCTCTGGTGAGTCCTCTCACCCCCTTGTGCCTCTGGCCTGTACCCCAGTTCTTGTATAAATAAAAAATAAATCTTAAAAAAAATAGATGGAGAAGGAGGAGGAAAATGAATGAGATTGGAAATACATACTTGAGTTTATTTTATACCCTAAAATCAAGGCATCTTTCCCCTAATAAAACAAAATTTAGATGTTAAAGTCAGGATATCATATATGTGTTATAACCAAATCCAATTAAATGTGCAGCTAGACAGCAAGGCCAAAGGAGGGAAATTAATGTCAGCCCTTATAAATGAATCAAGCGCTCCTGGTCATCAACCTCATCTCTTCACTCTCTTCCTTCGCTCCTTCTTTATTTCCAAGTAGATGTCCACTTGGCAAGTGTATTTTAATTCTTGTCAATTTTATGTGACCTTTGATTATGTCATTTTTCAGATTTATTTCTTTTTAAAGATTTATTTATTTATGTTTACTTATTCATGCATAGAAGAACTGGGGTGCAGGCCAGAGGTGCAGGGGGGTAAGAGGACTCACCTGAGACAGAGCGGGGAACAGAACAGGCAGACTGACGAAATACACTGCTGAGGGGAGCGGCGGGAGAGACAGGAGAGGTCTGCGCGCCATATGGGACTCTCGCTGGCAGGCTGGGATGAAACCTGCGCTGCAGAGGCTGCTGGCAGCCTCACAGTGCGGCGCTCAACCCCCTGTGCCACCGGGGAGGTCCTGCTTTATGTCCTTTTTAATATTTCATCAGTAAAGGATTTCTCCCCTCAGGAGTGGTCAACTGTAGCTATCCCACCACCACAACATCCACAGTCCTCCACTACACTTCATTCTGCTCCCCCCACCCCACACCCCCAGTTTTTTCTTGTTAAATTATTTTTATTATTATTATTTTTTAAGATTTATTTATTTATTTATACAAGCACTGGGTACAGTCAGAAGTGTGGGAGGGTGAGCAAATTCCCCAGAGCCAGAGCGGGGAACAGAACAGGCAGAAGGACTGAAGTACACTGCTGAGGGGAGTAGCGGGCGGCAGGTGAGGTCTGCGCGCGCAGTGGGACCCTCCTCTGGTGGCCGGGGACCAGCCGGGGATCGAACCGGCGCTGCAGAGGCTGCTGGCAGCTTTGCAACCCAGCGCTCAACTGCTGTGCCACCAGGGGAGACCCGTCAAATTTATTTTTGCAGTACCTCTTATTACTTCATTCATAGGCTACATCTTCGCTAAAATGTTTTAAGGCAAAATGGAATAAAAACCATAAATACTAAATAATATTTATATACTATATACTATATATACTATATACTACACTATATACTATATAGTATATAGACTATATACTATGTATACTATATATACTATAGTCTATATATACTATATAGTATATATATAGTCTCTATGTAGACTATATAGAGACTACTATATATATATATTCATGTGCTGCTAAGCTGCTTTTTTTTTGGTAAACTAACATTAGTACATAAATTCAATAACACATTGATAAATTATATACTGCTGAGTGAGAGTAATGCTTATATACATTTGATTCCCTTGTTTTATATCATGCCATATCATTTTGTTTTAATTTTAGAATTCTTTCCCCTGGGAATGGGATCAGCATTGACACCAATGCAGACATTATACATTGCCCGCGCTATGTCTTTTCCTTACTCTACAACACAGACGTGTTTTCTTTACTTTAACAAGAACAAAGCTGTGGGTTATGGGACAGATAGGTGAAATAATACACGTTAAAAATTAAGAAAGGCAGAAAGCCTGGATTCATGTTTATATCTCCTCAAAATCAAAGCAGTCTTCTTCTTTGTCACAAATGAGAACTGTAGCACTGATAACAAAATGTCAATAATATCAGCCCTTTAAAAAAAAATATGTTCATGATGGCATGAAAATTGGATCAAAATTTCTTATTCCTATTTTTATAGAGAAAAATTTTAGCTTGCTACTAAGGTCAGTAAATCCTCCATAATTTAGACATCATATTCTATATGGTAGGCTAATATTGCTATGAGAACTTTAATTTTTTATATTTTTGACATTTTATTTTCAACTTGTCAATTTTATTGTGCCATTAACACTGGTTCTCTTCTCTCTCTCTCTCTCTCTCTCTCTCTCTCTCTCTCTCTCCCTCTCTCTCTCTCTCTCCCTCTCTCTCTCTCTCTCTCTCTCTCTGAATCATTTATTTTAAAAAGAGCCTTCTAGTTCTGGTGATCCAGAATCACACATCCATCAAGTAATTCAGTGGAAAATAAAATCCTAGACATGAACACATTTCTGTTCTGGCAAGAAAAGATTTCCCAATAAATCAGTTCTACCGACTTTTTCTTTATTAATGAGAAATTACTGGCTGGAAGTTGGGTCTTTTCCTGTTATATTTGGAAATATTTCTTCAGTAAAGACACAAGTCTGAGCTAGCTGTCATTTTGTTTCTTATTTCTGGTCACCCATAACAAGATGTTTTGCACAAGTCAACACAGCCCCTTGTGGCATCCCCTTGAAGATGAGGGGCCCCAGCAGAAGACCCTGAGGCAGAGGTAGTGAGTTTCAGCATGGCACTGTGTAGAAGACTAAAAACTAAACTCATGGATATGAGCAAATTACACCATTTTAGTTTTACCTGTGACTATAAATATATTGGGAAAGGCCAATGCCTTTGGCCTTGTATTCAAGATCTGGTTCTACCAACTATGGACTATATCATTTTAGGGGAAATGAACTATTGCTTACTCATCTGTAAAATAGGAATATGTCAGCTCAGAATAGAACTGTGAGATTAGGAGCTTTTTAAGAACTTAAGTCTTCTAGACATTAGTATTTATTGTAAAACAGTTGTTATAATTTATGTCATCAGGATGTGTCTATTGTAAGTGTGTAGATGATAGCATTGGGAAGGATGCCACGTGTATAAGTGTAACAGGGTGGTCCCCAGGAAAAGGAGAGGTTCCAGGTTCCCTGCCCCACCCAAGGGAGGGTGGAGCTGAGCAGGGAGGAGAATAAGCTGCAGAGGAGACTGGGGAAGGAAGGAAGCAGGATGGAGAGCAAAAAGGAGACCTGGAGGAGGCACATGGAACAGAGAGGCATGCGAAGAAATTACACTTGCTTTTTGGCCCTGGACTGGTTGACACAGATGTGGGTGAGAGAGTCGTGGGGAGGTGACAATGGCAGCTTTTATCTTGGTTTTGATTTTGCTCTTTTCCTCCCGGACTTGTCTGGTTATTTCTGATCCTTTTTATGGGTCCCAGCTGGAAGGTGCTTTAGACTTGGGGCAGCTTTCCGGCCTTGCTCTGAGCCAATCCTGTTAGAGTGGACTTCTACCCATGAGGGAATGGGTAACTGTGGGTGCTTGATTTAGAAATTATGTTCTTTGTCTTTTCTGTATTGTTTACTAATTGTATTAAAGTTCCTTTCCATTAAAGGTCTTACATGTTTTGTCTTGATGCAACAGATGGCTGACCCTATTTAGAGCAGGCAGGTTTGGGGACTCTGGGGTGCTCCTCTCCTTGCCCTATAACACAAGGAGACTTAATTTATTCAGATTCCGCTAAGTGAGAAATAGGAATATAGTTTTTCTCTCTAAAGTGCTTTAAATGATACGTATTGACAAAGAAAGTCATTATCTTAAAAGACTAAAGAATACCATAAATTGCTTAGCTTAGGTCTTTCTTTCAAGTGCTAAAATGTTCCTGGTTGTATGATAAGTTTTCTACTAAATACACATCAGCCATGTATAGGAAATAAAAGAATTCCCCTGTGAATCTTAGTATCATCCTCATAAGTTTAGTGAAAATTTCATGTGACTTTTTAGGGTTTTTTTTTTTTTTTTTTGGTAACTGCTTTATAACACTGTATTGTGGTAACACTGATTTACAATTGTATAGTATCACAGCCCAGATAATGTCACCACACCACACCCACCACCAAGACACCCATAATCCTCCACCGCAATCTATTGGACACTACCCCACTTTGCTCTCTTGAATCTGTGGAAATGGTATAAAACATTTTATGCCTTTTCTATATGTTTTCTTTTTTTTCAGTCAGTTGTGCTCAATTACAAAGAGATTTCTAAGTATCCTAATGTGTTGAGCAAAATCTTATTAATAAAATTGCTATTGAGATGAATTTTTGAATTGAATAATAGAAATCGTACCAATCATAGGATATGTAAAGTAAGAAAATTTAGAACTCAAATTTTAAGTCTAGCTTAATGTGAGTTAGGTTAGATTCTGGAGAATATGACAGTCTAGAAATGTATAACCCACAAAGAAATAATGATTTATTGCTTGTCTCAGAAAATGTTGGACGAGTTTTCTTCAAAAAAAAAAAATAAAAGATTTATTTTTCATTTTTGCATACTAGAACTGGGGTATAAGCCAGAGGGGTGGGAGCAGGGGAAAGGAGTGGGTGAGAGGATTCACCAGAGACAGAGCGGGGAGCAGAACAGGCAAATCTACTGAGGTAATCTGCTGAGGGGAGCATCAGGTGAGACAGGAGTGGTCTGCTGTGATAGGTGGATAGCTCCCTGTCCGGGGATCGAACTCATGCTTCAGTAGCTGTGGATAGCTTTATAGTTCTAACGCTTAACCCCTTGTGCCACCAGGGAGGCCCCAATGTTGGACCAGATTTTACTATCACTGGAAAACTTCCTCATAATAATTCAGTGATAAAGAGTTTGCCTTATTTTGAGATGGCAAACGAAAAAAAAAAGGAATACATTAATGAAATACATCTTTCATCATACCAAAATGTTAACCAGAGGAGCAAGGATATTGGGACACACACAGACAAATTCCACTGACATATTCAAAGATATTTCACAATTTGGGTTTTTCCCTCTTTCAACTTTCTTTATTCACCCTCATCTGTAGACTAATTGTTATGAATTAATCCAGTAAAATTTTCCAGATTCAAGTTTTACCTATGTTCTTACAAAGGAGATGCTCTTACAACTCCCTGTCTTAGATTTCACAAATTTTTTGCCGATTCATTAGTTTTGCTTTTTCCCTATGCAGTAAGTAGAATATTTTAAACAAGGATGTGATATCTATTCCCCCTTATTTGAATAAAAAAATAAAATGACAGGTTAGCATTGCTTTGAGTTCCCTCAGACAAAGGAAAGTCATTACTGAGCAGGTGCTCACAGAATTGTTTTACATTGCTGGGCCATAAAGCTCTTAGCTTGATGAGTTGATAGTAGGAGAGCCTGGTTACTTGGTCCAGTAGGGGTGAGGAGGAGCTCCCCAGACAAGACAGTGTTCCTGGGAAGAAACTGACTAAAAAAATCTGATGGAATATTACTCAGCAATAAAAATTTAAACTCATGCAATTTGCAGCAACTTGGATGGAGCTGGAAGGGATCATGCTCAGCTAAATAAGCCAGAAGGAAAAAGAAAAATACTGGATGGTCTAACTCATAGCAGGAATTTAGAAAACCCAAATAAGGGACCAGGAAAAGGACTAATTATAATAAAGTAAAAATCAAAGTCAACAAGCAACCATGGACCAGAGACACACTGCAGGGGCTGGGGGGAGAGGAAGGATTAGGGTCAAAATAAGGGGAGGGGGTGGGAATTGTATAGGGGAATATAACCAAAATGAAAATGCACACATTGTGTAAAAATGAAAAATGATGTAATAATTATTTAAAATAAAATAATTTAAAAAAATCGGATGGTTTCACTTATAGGAGGAATGTTGAGGATCCAAATAAGGGATCAGGGGAAAAAAGTAACTATAATTAAGTAAAAATCAAAATCAATAGGCAACTATAAACCAGAGACATTCTGCGGGGTTGGGGGGGTGGGGAGTAGGATCAAAACAGGGGTGGATGGAGCACAAGGGACCATGGTGATAGCTCCCGGGTGAAAGGGTAGTGGCAATTTCATGGGGACTGTAAGCGAGATGAAAATACATGCATTAGAGATGTGTGGAGCAACATGGCGGTGAGGAGACGCTGCGAGTAAGATCTCCCATTAAAAAAAGTTAATAGGGAGGAAAAGCGGCAGGTCCCAGTGAGAACTGGGACACATAAGATAAATGGGTGACTCCAGCAAACTACCCGAAGAAGAAAGTGGCCATAAAAGAGGACTAGAAGGGAGGGAAGCGCAGAACCCTGCTCCCCTCCCCCGCCCACAGAGGCGGCACTCTCCGACCTGCAGAGAGGAGGAAAAAAAAAACAAAAACTAAAAGGACCAACAAGAACAAACTACGCAGCAAGCGGGACCGTGAGTGGAAAGGAACTATTTCAGCCACCACACCCCGTGAATGGGAGCTGTGGAGAATCCTGCAGGATCCCCTGTGGAGGTGAGCTCCAGGAGCCATTAAAGAGAGACCCCGCCCCCCAGGAGAGACCAGCACCAGCACACAGCCCCGGGCCACCTGGTAAGCTTGCACGGAAGGAAAAGCGGCGCGCTGGAAAAGCAGACGCGATCGGGATCGGGATTGCGCGGAAAAGCGGCTCGGACCGGAATCGGGATCGCGCGGAAAAGCAGTGCTGTTGAAAAGCAAGCACAGGTCCCGGCGCCTGCGACCTAGGCATGCGGGGAGACGCGCGGAGGCCCTCACTGAGTGAGCAGGAACCAGGCGCCCAAGCATGGGAGCGGGATTCAAAAGGCGCCATTCCCGCTACAGCCCAAGTCCTGGAACTGAGGGCTTTGGAACTGAGACCCGGGGCACGAAATTAGGGGCGTGGGTTCCCCACGACGGTGGGGCACAAGGCAGACACAGCACCCCAAAGCCGTTGAGGTTTACCCTACCATTCCCGCTCTGTTCTCTGTCCCACGGGGTGGAAAATCAGCTCCCCAAGGGATCTAAGAGAGATCTCTGGCGCCACCTAGTGACTTGAAGCCAGCAGAGGCTCCTGGAGGAGCCAGTGGCCAGCTGGGGAGTTAGCCCATGCCGGGCCCCTTCCGACCAGTAGTCTGAGCCCACAGGGGGAGCGAGCACCCACAGCGAGGGCAGACCAGGCGCGAGAAGAGTGTGCCTGAGACTGGACGCGCAGGGAGTGTGTCCCACATCACCATTTTAGAACAGGGACATTTCTTCAGTAAAGACTACATTTCTTCAGTAAAGAAGACTTCCTCAGGAGCCAGAGGTGAGCGGGGGAAGTTCGCCCATTCCAGACCCCCTCTGGCCTGAAATCCAAGCCCAGAGGGGGAGCAGGAACCCACCGCCGGGGCAGACCAGGCGCACAGGGGAGTGTCCCCACATCGGCATTTTAGAACAGGGACCTTTCTCCAGTAAAGACTGCTTGAAACTGACATATGGCTCCCGGAGGAAACAGAGGGGAGCAGAGAAGCTCACCCAAGATGCCGGCCAGTCCCAAAACACAGTGTCCCAACGCATACGGAAAATTAGAAAACAGACAGTAGGGAGTAGAAGAACCACACGCAACCTAGCAACTCGCCAGGGAAAAAGCACACCACAAAAAGAAAACCAGCCCCCAGATTGCAACGACAGCAACTTGGAAGAACTTCTGAGCCTTCCAGAAAGAGAATTTAAAATTGCCGTGATTAAAAAACTGACAGAAGTCATAAAGGAAAACAATGATAAGGGAAAAATAATCAACGATCAGAAGAATTAAATTGAGTCCCTAAAGAGGGAAGTAAAAGAAATGCAGGAGATCAAAGAATTAATGGAAGAACTAAAGAATTCTGGGAAAAGCAATGAAAGCAGAATAGATGAAATGGAAGAACGAATAAGTACTCTTGAAGACACAGAAATAAAAAGAACCAAAACAGAAAAGGAAAGAGAAGTACGAAGGAAAAAGAACGAAGAAAGACTTCGGGAACTATCTGACTCCATGAGAAAAGGAAATATAAGAGTTATAGGAATACCAGAAGGAGAGGAGAGACATGTAGGAACAGAGAAAATATTCAAAGAGATAATTGAAGAGAACTTCCCAAATGTGAAGAAGAAACTGAAAATTGATATACAAGAAGCAAGAAGAACACCAAACTTCCACGACGAAAGGAAAAATACAGCAAGACACATAATAGTAAAGCTCCCAAGAATCCAGGACAAGGAAAAAATAATGAAGCTGGCAAGAGGGAAGAAACAGATAACATTCAAAGGAAAGCCAATCAGGCTGACATCAGACTTCTCTGAAGAAACACTACGGGCAAGGAGAGAGTGGAGGGACATAGTCAACAGACTCCAAGAAAACAGATGCCAACCAAGATTACTCTATCCCGCAAAGCTCTCCTTCCTCTTTGAAGAAAGAATATGGACCTTCCCAGACAAACAGAAACTCCGGAATTTCATTACAACTAAACCCCCACTCCAAAAAATACTACAAGGAGTCCTAAAGCCAGAACCTCAGAGGGATGAATAACAATGAAAGAAGGCCAAAAAAAATTATTAAAATAATAAATAAATAAAATGAAAGGAAAGACAATCACAATGGCAAATACAGATGCTAACATATCAATATTAACTCTAAATGTAAATGGACTAAACTCTTCAATAAAAAGACACAGAGTTGCAGCCTGGATTAAGAAACAAAACCCAACCTTTTGCTGTCTCCAGGAAACACATTTAGCTACAAAAGATAAAAATAGGCTCAAAGTTAAAGGATGGAAAACAATCCTACAAGCAAATGGACCAAAAAAGAAAGCAAAAACAGCTATACTTATATCAGTAAAACAGATTTCAAACACAAAAAGATAAAAAGAGACCCCAATGGTCACTACATTATGATCAAGGGGACAATATTTCAAGAAGAAATAACACTCATTAACATATACTCACCAATCGAAGGAGCACCAAAATATATCAGACAACTGTTGTCCTCTCTGAAAACAGACATCAGAGAAAACACATACGTAGTGGGAGACTTCAACACACCACTATCAACAATGGATAGATCAACAAGACAAAAAATAAGTAAAGAAACCAAAGCTCTAAATAAGGACCTAGAGCAATTGGGCTTAACAGACATCTATAGAACACTAAACCCCAAAAAAACGGAGTACACATTTTTCTCAAGCGCACACGGATCATTCTCCAGGATCGATCACATACTGGGGCACAAGACAAACATCAACAGATACACCAAGATTGAAATCATATCAACCATCTTTTCTGACCATGAAGGCATCAAACTAGAAATAAACCATAAAAAGAAGGCAAGGAACTTTCCTACCTCATGGAGATTAAAAACCACGCTACTGGAAGACTACTGGACTAATGAGGAGATCAAAGAAGAAATTAAAAAATACTTTGAATTGAACGACAAGGAGGACACCAATATCCTAAATGTATGGGATGCAGCAAAAGCAGTAATAAGAGGAAAATATATAGCAATAGAAGCTCACATCAAGAAACAAGAAAGAACTCAAAGAAACAACCTAATCTCAAAGCTCAAAGATCTAGAAAAAGAACAACAAAAAAAACCCAAAACCAGTAGAAGAAAAGAAATAATAAAAACCAAAGCAGAAATAAATGAAATTGAAACTAAAAAAACAATCCAAAAGATCAATGAAACCAAGAGCTGGTTCTTTGAAAAAATCAATAAAATAGACAAACCCCTAGCCAGGCTCACAAAGGAAAAAAGGGAGAAAGCACAAATAAACAGGATCATCAATGAAAGAGGAGAAATCACAACGGACACAGCAGAAATCAAAAGAATAATCAGTAACTACTATGAACAGTTATATGGAAACAAGTTTAACAATCTAGAGGAGATGGACAAATTCCTACAACTCTACAATCACCCAAAGCTAGATAAAGAAGAAATAGAACACCTAAACAGACCAATTACAAGCAGCGAAATTGAAATGGTAATCAAAAACCTCCCCAAAAACAAAAGCCCAGGACCTGATGGATTTACAAATGAATTCTACCAAACATTCAGAGACGAATTAGTGCCTATCCTTCACAAACTCTTCCAAAAAATTGAGAAGGAAGGGACAATACCAAACACGTTCTATGAAGCCAACATTACACTAATACTAAAACCGAACAAGGACAACACAAAATAGGAAAACTACAGGCCAATCTACCTAATGAACACTGATGCAAAAATCCTCAATAAAATTTTAGCTATCAGAATCTAACAATGTATCCATAAGATAATTCACCACAACCAAGTAGGATTCATTCCAGGGACACAAGGATGGTTTAACATCTGAAAATCAATCAACGTTATCCAACACATCAACAAAAAGAAATATAAAAACCATATGATTATATCAATAGATGCTGAGAAAGCTTTCGACAAAGTGTAACACCCATTCATGATAAAAGCCCTTGAAATTCTTGGGATACAAGGAACATACCTCAACATCATAAAGGCCATCTATGACAAGCCAACAGCCAGTATCATTCTCAATGGTGAAAAGCTGAAAGCATTTCCATTAAGATCTGGAACAAGACAAGGATGTCCACACTAACCACTGCTTTTCAATATAATACTGGAAGTCCTAGCCAGCAATAAGACAAGAGAAAGACATCCAAGGAATCCAAATAGGAAAAGAAGAAGTCAAGCTATCACTATTTGCAGATGATATGATAATATACATAGAGAACCCCAAAAACTCCACAGAAAAACTAATTCAACTAATCAATCAGTTCAGTAAAGTGGCAGGATACAAAATCAACACGCAAAAGTCAGTAGCCTTCCTATACACAAACAATAATTCTGAAGAAGAAGAAATCAAAAAAAAATCCCTTTTTTATTGAAACAAAAAAAATCAAATATTTGGGAATAAATCTAACAAAAGAGGTAAAGGACCTATACAAAGAAAACTATAAAACACTGTTAAAAGAAATAGAAGAAGACACAAAGAAATGGAAAGACATCCCCTGCTCATAGATTGGAAGAATAAACATTATTAAAATGGTCATCCTTCCAAAAGCAATATACAGATTCAATGCTATTCCAATCAAAATTTCAATGTCATTCTTCAAAGAAATAGAACAATTATTGATGAAATTCATATGGAATCACCAAAAACCCCGAATAGCCAAAGCTCTCCTGAAAAAAAAAAAGGTAATGGAGGCATCACACTCCCAGACTTCAAACTATACTACAAAGCCATAATCATCAAAACTGTATGGTATTGGAACAAGAACAGACATACAGACCAATGGAATCGAATAGAAAATCCAGAAATAAACCCACAGATTTATGGTCAATTAATCTTTGACAAAGGAGCAAAGACTATGCATTGGAGCAAAGAAAGTTTGTTCAATAAATGGTGCTGGGAAAACTGGGTCGCTACATGCAAAAGAATGAAGCTTGACCACTACCTCACACCATACACAAAAATCAACTCAAAATGGATTAAAGAACTAGACATAAGACCTGAAACCATAAAATATATAGAAGGAAATATAGGCGAAACACTACGTGATTTGCACATCAAAGACATCTTTACAGACACATCACCCAAAGCAGTGATAGCGAAGGCAAAGATAAACAGCTGGGACTACATCAAATTAAAGAGCTTCTGCACAGCAAAAGAGACAATAACAAAAACAAAGAGAAACCCCACCAACTAGGAGAACATTTTTGCACCCAACACTAATGATAAAGGACTGATCACAAAAATCTGCAAAGAGCTGATGAGACTCAACAACAACAAAGAAAATTATCCAGTCAAAAAATGGGCAGAAGAGCTAAAAAGAAACTTCTCTGAAGAGGAAATGCAAATGGCCAACAGGCATATGAAAAAATGTTCAACATCACTTGTCATCAGGGAAATGCAAATCAAAACTACCATGAGATACCATCTTACACCAGTGAGAATGGCACATATTAAAAAATCTAGCAACAACAAATGTTGGCGAGGGTGTGGAGAAAAAGGAACTATTTTGCACTGTTGGTGGGAGTGCAAACTGGTCCAACCACTGTGGAGAGCTGTGTGGAAATTTCTGGACCTACTAAACATAGAGCTTCCATATGATCCAGCAATTCCACTCCTAGGTATTTACCCAAAGGACACAGAAACATCAATTCAAAGAACACCTGCACCCCTATGTTTATAGCAGCACTGTTTACAATAGCTAAGCTTTGGAAACAACCCAAATGCCCAAAAATAGATGACTGGATCAAGAAGATGTGGTACATATATACCATGGAATATTACTCAGCATTCAAAAAAGAGAAACACATGCAATTTGCAGCAACATGGATGGCGCTGGAAGGGATTATGCTCAGCGAAATAAGCCAGAAAGTAAAAGAAAAATACTGGACGGTCTCACTCATAGCAGGAATCTAGAAAACTTAAATAAGGGACCAGGAAAATGAATAACTATAAGAAAGTGAAAATCAAAATCAACAAAAAACTATGAACCAGAGACACTTTTAGGGGGGCGGGTGCGGGGGCGGGAGGGGAGGGATTGGGGTCAGAATGGGGGGGAGGGCTGCAATTGTATGGGGAATATAAAAATAAAATTTATTATTTAAAAAAAAAAAAACCTCTACTCCTGTTGAATCCAAAGGCTCTACTGGCTCCCACTCCCAAAGGCTCTACTGGCTCCCAAAGGCTCTACCGGCTCCTTGGTTAAGAGATCGTCCAAGCAATGGCATTGGTCAATCAGGGATTAAAAAAAAAAAAAAAAAAGAAAATACATGCATTATACAAAAATGAAAAAAGATGTAAAAAATATATAAAATAAATAATAATTTAAAAAATGGAGAATTTGAAGCTTGCTCTGCTCTGAACCCCTGCCAGACCAATGTACCTTATTAGTACTAAAAGGCTAGATGTCTGCTCCACTGGCTTCAGTATTATCTTTCTTCTCCCATCTGATAGCTCATGCTTTGCTCCCCTATGATATTTCTGGGAACTTCCCCCAAACTCCATGCCAAAATTTCACAGGGCCTTGTCTCAAAGGACAGCCTATAGTTCCTCTGAAAAAGGGAACTTATAAAGATTTCAAGTGCTGTCTCAGGAAACTTACATTATATTTGCTGATCTTTAAAGGTGAATGACATTTGGATCCTCTGTGATGAAGCTGTCATAGTGGAATTTCAGACTTCATTAAATGGAGAGAAGCCAACATTACTTAGAAGACATTGAGTGCAGCTTCTTCTGCCTCTTCACAGTCTCACCTTAGACACAGGCACTCCTGCCACACATCGGTGACATGAGCTATGTCCACGGGTACATGTGCAACAGCATCTCTTGTTTTTGTTCATCTAGTCATAAATCTTTACTAAATAACTCAATAGTCACAATTATAAAATGAATAAAAGGCAGCTGCTATTCCTAGATAAGGTGGCACTGTCATGACTGTGCCTGGAATAAGCTGTCACCAGGGCCACTTGTGATGGCACTCCGTGCTTGGAAGCTAGGTCCTCTGGAAGACGTTCGGGTACCACTTCATTTAAGTTTCCATTCATAAGACAAAAAAATACACAGTGTCTATGAGGCATTACAATTGAAATCAAATACATTTTTATTGTTAGTAATTTGAGAGTTAAACATATCTGTTTTTATTGCACTCTGTTCCTAAATAGACATACTTTGACAAAATATATTCATATGTATTATTTGACTCCTGCTGCTATGACAAAACTGTCAAAAACTTAGTGGCTTAGAACAACACAGTAACTTTCGTACAGTTCTGGAGTTCAACATTTTAAATCAGGTTCACTGGGACAAAATCAAGGTATCAGCAAGACCAGGTAGCCTTTGGATCCTTTAGGGGAGAAAATTTCTTTTGCAATTCTTTCGCAATTCTAGAGCTGCAACCCTTGTTTTCCTGGTCTTGTGGCTCCTTCTCCACTTCAAAGTCAGCAAGCCTTTGCTTCCCTCATCACGTGGTCCCCTCTACCTCTGTCACTGACCTCCTGCCTCTAATTTACAAGGACCCTTCTGTTTCCCAGTATGTTTACCTGAATAATCTAGGATGATATCCCCATCACAAGACATCACATTTGTAAAATGAATCTCCCCATACAACATTATAGATTCATAGGTTCCAGGGAGTAGAACAAGGACATTTGTGGCTGTGGGGGGTGTGTGTGTGTGTGGGCACGCGCACGTGAGCCTGTGTTGGAGGAGGCATACAATACAACTAAAGCATATGATATGGCTAAAAAGCATAATGAGTTAATATATATAGGGAGTATATTTTAAGAAGATCAAACTGTTAACCCTGGTATAATACTTGTAATGTTTTTCTATTTTTATTCTAATTATGAATAATTTTAGACTCAGCAAAGTTTGCAATTCCCATATAACCATTAATCAACATTCCCTTGTGTATTTTTTTCCTAATTACTTTTGTTAATGTAACATTGATTCACAGCACTGTGTATGATTTAAAGGCACAGGTTCACAGTCTGTTACCACACCACACCTACCACCAAAACACCCATAATTTTCCACCGTGAGGGCCTTCCCAACTTTGCTTCCTCTCCCGGTCTTCCTTCTCTGATAGCTTCAATGCTACAGTCAGATTTCTAGGTTTGTTTGGTTTACTTTTGGCTGCCCCTTTGTTTTATTTCTGAATGCTCTACATATGAATGAAATTAAACTTGTGTTTTTCCTTCCAACTTATTTTGCTTAGCATAATTCCCTCCAGCTCCACCCATGTTGTCACAAAACAAGATTTAATCTCTTTATATAGCTGAGTACTATTCCACTGTGTAAATATATCATATGGCTTCTTTATTCAGTCATCCGTTGTTGAGCACTAAGGTTATTCCTGTAACTTGGCTATCATAAATGTGCTGCAATGAACATTGCTGTGCACAAATCCCTTCATATTAGTGTTTTCCTTGGGTAGATACACACAAGTGAAGTTGCTGGTTCGTGAGGTAGATCTAATTTTAATATGTTGAGAAAACATCATGCTGTTTTCTGTAGGGGCTAGGTCTGCTATATTCCCAACAGTGTACAAGATTCCTATTACTCCAATCCTTGCTCCAAATTCCCAACAGTGTACAAGATTCCTATTACTCCAATCCTTGCTCCAACACCTGTTGTTTCTGGTCTATTTGATATTGTCCCTGCTCACTTGAGTGGTGGTATCTTTATGTGGTTTTGATGTACATTTTCCTGCTGATATGTGATGGTGAACATTTTTCCATGTGCCTCTAGGCCATCTGTATGTCTTTTTGGAGAAGTCTATGTAGTTCTTCTATTGATGTTTTGTCTGTTTTTTTTTTTTTTTCTTGTTTAGTGTATGAATTATTTGCAGATCTTAAGTATTAGCCTCTTTTCAGATGTTTTATGTACAAGTATTTTCTCCCATTCAACAGGAAGCTTTATTCATTTTAATGATAATTTCTTTTACTGTGCAGAAGCATTTTAGATTAATGCTATCCCATTTGTTTAGTTTTGCTTTTATTTTCCTTACATTTGGAATTGAAACCCAAAAACATCTCTGAGTGTGACAGAGTGTTGCAGGAGTGTGGTGGGTACATAACTTACCCTTATCTTTGCATTTTGTATGCTCAGGGGGAATTTATATATGTTAAGAATTAACTTTGGTTCAGTACTATTAACAAAAGTACAGGATTTATTTAGATTTCACCAGTTTTCCACTGACATCTTTTTTTTTTTTTTCTGTCCCAGGATTCAGTCACAATCCCACATTAAATAGTCCTCATATCACTTTAGTCGCCTCCGATCTGTGAGTGTTCCTCAATCTTTACTTATTTCTCATTATCTGGACTCTTTTGAAGAGCCAATTACCTCCTTATCAGTTGGTTAAGAAAATTACAAAAAGTCCAGGTTTCAATTTTATAAAGTTTTGCAGGATTTAGACAAATGAATAGAACTGTGTTTATTAGACTATTTCCATACTGACCACTTTGATCACCCCAAACTTTCTTTTAACTTTTTCCTTTGCGGAAAATTTTCTCTCTTCCATTCCCTGGCAATTATTGACTTGTTTCCTTACCTCTAATTTTGCTTTTTCCAGCAAATCAGAATCATGCAATATGAATCTTTTTGATTCTGGTTTGTTGCACTTCACAAAAATCTTTTAACTTTTAAGATTCTCGCAACTTATTGTATGAGTGACTAGGTTGTACCTTTCAATAGATGTAGTATTTTAATTTATGGATACACCATAAATTGTTTATACATTCATGGGTTGAAAGATATCTGACTTGTTTACAGGTTTTGGCAACATGAATAAAGTTACCATAATCATTCACCTATAGGGTATTATGAAAACACAACATTTCATTTATCTTGTGTAGAAATCTATAAAAATGATTGGTGGGACATATGGTTGGAATATGTTTAACATTATTATAAAACAGAAAAATTGTTTTTCAGATAGAGTTGTACTATTGAATATTTTACATTTTCACCAAAAAAATGAATGAATATCTTACACAAGTTTTTACTTGAGGTAAAGTTATATTTATCAACTTTTTCTTTTATAGGTTATAGGCTTGGTATGTCTAAAGAAATTTGGTTAATCCAAGGTTACACTGTTTTTATATCATATTTTCATCTAGAGTAGTTGATAATATAAATCAAGCTCTACATTTAGGTAATAGGTCACCTCAAATCAATTTTTGTATTAGATGTGAGCAAAAAGTCAAAGACTGTATTTTAAAATTTATATTCCATAGAGAAATAATTCACATACCTTACTAGACATCCATTTAAACTGTACACCTTATTGGCTTTTAATAGAATTGTACAACCATCACCTCAATCAATTTTTGAACATTTTCATAACCACAAAAATAAAGCTTACATCCTGTAACTGTCGTTTTCTAGCCACCTTCAACATTCTTAGGAAAGAAGGCATCTATTTCTGCTTCTGTAATTTTCCAATTCTCTCTCTCTCCCTCTCTCTCCCTCTCTCTTTGAATCATGCAATAATGCAATATGTAGCCCATTGTGCCTGACTTCTTTCCCTTAGCATAGTGGTTTCCAAGTACATCCATGTGGTAGCATGGGTAGCTAATTTTTTTTTATTCCCTGTTTCCTGACAAATAATATTTCAGTGTGGATATACTTTATTTGATTTATCCATATATCAGGTAACAGACAATAGAATTGGCTCTACTTTCCAGTTATTATGAACTGTGCTGAAATGAACAAGTTTTGGTGTAGGTATATATGGTTATTTTCCTTAGGTATTTACTAGCTGCAGAATTCCCATGTCAAATGACAACTTTCCATCTAACTGCCTCAGGACCTGAAAGGAGAAAGCATGGTTCTCCTGTCCATATCAAACTTTTACCATCTGTCCTTTTTATTATAGATACCCGAGTGGATGTGAAGTGGCATTTCATTGTGTTTTTTTATTTGCATTAGCTTTGTAATAAGTAGTCTGAGTTCATTTTTTGATATTTGACTCTGTTAACTACTAAGACCACCTTGTGTCTTTCTGTCCTATATCTGTATAAGCTGATAAGAAAACACAGATGAGGGCCTCCCCTGCTGGTGCAGCAGATGAACACTGGGCTGCAAAGCTGCCTGCAGCCTCTACAGTGCAGGTTCGATCCCCAGCTGCTGGGGAGGGTCCCACATGGCACGCAGACCTCTCCTGCCATGCCCGCTGCTCCCCTCAGCAGTGTATTTCGTCAGTCTGCCTGTTCTGCTCCCCGCTCTGGCTCTGGTAAATTCTCTCACCCTCCCACAGCCCTGGCCTGTACCCCAGTTCTTGTATAAATAAATAAATCTTTAAAAAAAAAGAAATCCTAGATGATTCCTTTTTTGGTAAAGTTGGGAGTTTTATACCATCCAAGCTCTTGCTCATGTATGAGAACATCATATAGTCCCACTCTATAACCACAATGAAGACTCAAATCACTCTCCTTTCCTTGGTCTCTCCAGTCATTTTAGGGACAAATTGAAAGGGTAGCCTGCTCTTCCAGAAAGCTTCATTATGTCAATAATAAACTTTTCCTTTGCTTCTTGGTTTGTTTGGCATCATTAGTCTCTGATACATGGTGTGAGGTAGATGTGCAACTCCATTCTTTTAATGTGGATTTTAAGTTGTCCTAGTACCATTCATTAAAGCTACTGTTCTATCAACCATTATATGGTCTAATGGTCTAACTGAAAACCAATTAGCCATAAATCTGAGAGTTTATTTCTGAACTTTCAATTCTATTCTATCAATCTGCCTGTCTTCTCTTATGTGTGTACCATGTTGTCTTCATTAGCGTACATACTCCAACACTTGCCAACACTTGTTTCTGGTCTCTTTGATATGGGCCATTCTTACAGTTGAGTGGACAGTTGGGGATGAGGAGCAAAGGTGGGAGGGGATCTAATGGATAATGTTGCAGAACTATGGGTGCCTTGTCGTGGTGGACACAATCTAGTAGCATACATCTAAGGTATGTATAGTTATACAACTGAATTATATAGTGTGTTTGAAAGCAAGACTATCAATAAAACAATAAAATGAAGTAACCATCATACCAAAGTAATATATTCAATGCACCCTTATCAAAGTTTCAATGTCATGCTTCAAAGAAATAAAACAAACATTAACAAAATGTATATGAAACTATAAAAAAGCTCAAATATCAAAGTAATCCTGAAAAAAAAAACAACAACAATGAACTCATATCATATTCTCAGACTTCAAACTATATTACACATCTGTAGTAGTCAAAGAAGCATATTACTGAAATGAAAACAGACACATGGACCAATTGAAAATAATTGAGAGCCCAGAAAAAAAATCCCACTTATATGAACAGTTAATCTATGACAAAGGAGTCAAGAGTATGCAATGGAAAAAAAGAAAATCTCTCAATATATGGGGCTGGGAAAACTGGACAGTCACATACAAAATAAGGAAGCTGTGCCATTATCTGTTACTATACTCAAAATATATCAAAGATTTGAATGTAAGAAACAGTATTTTTTGTCCCCCTAACTTATTCTGTTATTGCTTGCTATTTAAAGTTTGCTAGGTAGGTCAAGTCCCAGATGGAGGTACAGCCTCTACTGTTCTGAATAAACTTTAATGTTAAGCATATAATGAGTTTCTCAATCTTGGAGGCCAGGCCTTTTCTCATTTCTTCTTCGTTCATTGATTGTAGTTGTGGTCTCAGCATATGACCATGTTCTTGATCCAGAATTTGCTTTTTTTCTTTTTTGTTTTTTCCTCATAGATGTTTTATTTCCAACTTACAGCATTTTTACTATTGCCTTAAAGAATGCAGTACTGGACCTCCCGGTGGTGCAGCGGTTGAGCGCTGGGTTGCAAAGCTGCCCGCGGCCTCTGCAGTGCCAGTTCGATCCCTGGCCGCCGGGCGAGGGTCCCACATGGCCCACGGACCTCTCCTGTGGCCCACTGCTCCCCTCAGCAGTGTAACTTCGTCGGTCTGTCTGTTCTGCTCCCTGCTCTGGCTCTGGTGAATTCTCTCACCCTCCTGCGCTTCTGACTGTACCCAGTGCTTGTATAAATAAATTAATTAATTAAAAAAAATTGCAGTACTTCCCTTCCCCCGCCTCCTAGGTCAATTTTTCTGTTTCATAACAGAGATAAGGAAGAAAGATCCAGGCAGAATGTCTGATTCCTCCCACAGGTGTGTTCCTGTTCCCAGATCTTCACCATAAATTTTCTTCAAGCTTTTTTCTGAATTCCTGTAACAACTGGACTTTATTTGAGACAGACACTTCAACAAGATGCAGGTTACCTCAATTTCTGTGGGTCTCAGGCATTTTATGTTTTCCTGAGTCTTTGTATCTTGTTCTTAACCAATTGATCAGCTGTTCCTGCTGATCTCCACTTACTGTTGTGTGGTTGAATAGCCCAGGTGTTTTCTCTTTTCTCCTCTCTCCCCATAGAGACCACCTCTCTTCATTCTAATACATTGCTCTGTAAAGTCAGCTCCTCAAGGAATTCAAAATAATAAATTAATTTGTTCTACATAATTATTTTTATATGCAAGGATGAGGGTATCATTTCTCCAGCTTTGTGCATCTAAAGATAGAGGAGCCGTCAGAATTAAATATCTGTAAGCAATGAGATTATTCCCTGAAAATGAACTTTCCTCTCAATCAAAATCTATGGGCACCATTTATGACAATTATAACAGTAATAGCTTCATATAAGCTTTCAGGTGATATTTATTAAGCACTTGGCAAGAGTTAGGTTATTTGACCAAGTATTTATAGCTAGATTTTATCAAAGCTACATTTTTAAAGGGGAATTGAAAGTTCATGTGACAAAACTTACAGTTGAGTAGCTGGTCTAACAATGCACCTCACCCCCTTTATATTAGAATCATTTAAACATCACTTATTTAAAAGTTAATATCTCCAGCGTCTCAGTGCGGTACTTGTTTCTTTTAAAATTTAAATGGGAAAAGTGCTTTAGAGAATAAAAGAGATACAATATCAATGGACTCAGAAACTTAAATTAATTAAATGTGTTTTTACTTTTGTTCTTAAAATATTACTTATGAGAACTGTTTGATCTTCACTTTGAAAAGTTTGCACATCCCCCATTTTTTCCCCTGAAAATTTATTAACACAACTCAAATTTAGTTCAACCTTTAAAGTGTAATTAATTCTATATCACTAATAATCTTGGGAAACAAGGGAGACTGATACTTAAAGGTCTTTTTTTCAGTGAACTGGAAATTGTGGAATGTTTTTGTACCTAATTTCTAGTAGCTCTGCCAAGAACATCGTTCCACTGCATTCTGCTCCTTAACACTATTTTTTAAGTATTAATTTTTAATTTCCTGATTATTTTAATGTCAGGTAAGGATCTCATGGCTCCACAGATATATCATGACAATTGTCAGAATTTACTATAATGGCCTCGCCGGTGATGCAAGGGGCTAAGTTGCAGCACTGTGAAGTTATTGGCAGCCACCGAGCTCAAGTTTGATCCCTGGTCTGGGAGCTACCCACATGGCACAGCAGACCTCTCCTCTTTCACCCACTGCTCCCCTCAGCAGTGTATTTCAATCTCCCCATTCTTTTCCCCCTTGGTCTGTGGTGAATTCTCTCATACCTCTGGCCTATACCCCAGTTCTTGTATGCATAAATAAATAAATCTTTTAAAAAAATGAATTTAGTATAATATGTTTTCCTTTTCTTTTTCTTTTTAACTTCTCTATAAACTCCATGATATGGCAGAATCTGTTAATTCCTTATTTTATGTTTCTCCTATACATCTTGTACCATGCATCACCCAATAAAAATATTTATTGCATAAATAAATCATATATTCACATATTAGGAAACATCCTCCCCTTCAAAATCCAACTTAACTAATGGTGAAATTGTATTATAGTTGTTTTTGTATTCTCAATGGTTGTTACATATCTTGACTTAGGATAAAAAAAAGATATCTTCTGAAGAAATCAGCAAGTCAGTTTAAGTCTAACAGATTTTTCACTTTTTTTTCTTAAATTTAAATACCTCATATTGAATATTATCCATTTACCTCTGACCATTTTCACAGGTCATTCTTTTTTCTATACTTAAAATTTTCCTTATTTTTACACAAGTAATGGAGGCTAAGTATGCAATATACCAAAACATCTGGCTCATTCAAACAAGTGAATGAATAGAAAATATATAAATGAAGAAAAATATCAATCAGAATAATCAGTTCAATTGTTTGACACCCTAAAGATGATGTGAATGGTTGATTGATTGATTTTTCTACTATTCAATTCCTTGCTTTAACATTGTAATAATAAAACTTGCAAGTAAATGCATTGAGTCCTTGAGATAACATCAAATGTCAATGTCTCAATGAGAATAATTTACTCTCCCTGAGTTTAGGAAGGAAACCCATTCATTAAAAAAATGTGGCACAGCCCACAGAGAAAGAATGACCACCAATCCAGCCTGGAGGTTATACACTTCTTTTTCCCCTGAATTAAAATGAAAAAAAAAGTGAATAAACTATATGTAGAGATGAAATTCCAAAAAAAATGCTGACCTTTGGACAGATGTGAGAGACAGAGACTTGGGGCCCCTGAGCAACTAATAATTTTATTCAGAAAAAATATATTTTATGCTATCTATGCATATCTGAATTATTAATTTACTTGTATAAGAAAAGTAATATTAGTGAATGCCTGTTCTGTAGCCAATTGATAACTTTCAGGTATCTAAAAATCTTACCACCTTTTATAAGAAACACCTATTCTGTTTCTCAGTAAATTATATTTCTCAGTAAATTGAATAGGAACATATTCTTTTTATCTATGCATTCTAATGACTAGCAAAATGCCTGAAACTTTGTTACTGCAATTCAGCGTTTTATGATGATTACAAATGTGAAAACAAAATGCATATAAATATATAATTGTTATCAAGTTGGTTGGTAAAGATGTTAGTTAACAGGCAGATTTATAAGAACAGGCATATTTTCACCTTCTGTTTTGAGTTTGTAGGCAGAGAGTGGGCAGAGAAATCCCATTGTTAATTATCCAGATGCTTATATTTACCAAGGATATTAAAATGAAAATATTTAATTTATTTCAAAAATACTGGTGGTGATTAAAGTAATTAATTTGAGATGTAGCACTTGGGTGTCAGGTAACAAGGCAATCGTTCAACATATATGAGGGCTCCAAAAGAAAATAAGTGTGTCCCAAGACAAACTCATACATGTCAATGAAATGTGAGGATAACTGCAGTACCACAACTCAGGAATTAAGGTTAAGACCCCTTTCCATGAGGAAGCAAACACCAAATTAAGAATTAAAGCTATTAAAAAGTAAGTTGTGGAATTTTAATTAAAATTTATGTTTTTAATGACACTTTATACTCTAAAATTATAAAGCCCCATGAGACTTGACTAATCAACATTAAAAACAAGCCTAGAGAAACAATGGATCAGAGTGCCAGGTTTCTATATGCACTAACCAAGTGATGGAGTAGGAATCACACTTTGCCTACTCATTTATTCATCTGATTTCTATCTCACTTAATAATTCATTTAAAATAACAGACTCTGGGGCCTCCCTGGTGGCACAGGCAGTTGAGTGCAGCTCTGTGAAGTTGTCCACCGCCTCTGCAGTGCCGGTTCGATCCCCACAGGCCTCAGAGCAACACACATGGCAAGCAGACCTCTCCTGTCTCACCCACTGCTCCCCTCAGCAGTGTATTTCGTCAGTCTGCCTGTTCTGTTCCCTGCTCTGTCTCTGGTGAATCCTCTCACCCTCCCGTGTATATGGCTTGATGGCCTGTACCTTGGCTCTTTTATATATATAAAAAAAAATCTTTAAAATAAATAAATAAAATAACTGACTCTACAGTGTTTAACATATGTTATGGTAGCACAGAATAATGGCTTAGAACCATAGCTCTGGAGCCAAAGTTACTGAGATCAAACACTGTCTATGCTTTTTTCCTAGCTGTATAATCTTTGGCAAGGACTGAGTCCCATGGTAACCTACAAATATGAAAATGATGCTAACATTCCATCTTCTCAAGAGAATTGGTGTCAGTATTGGATAAGACAATGGAAGCAAAGTCATTATAATGTTCTGGCACAAAGTTAATGCTATCACATGTTTACCTGCATTTTTGTTTTTTTTTTTATTTTTGCATATAAGAATTGGGGTGTAGGCCAGAAGTATGGGGGGTGAGAGGATTTACCAGAGACAGAGTGGGGAGCAGAACAGGCAGACTGACTGAAATACACTGCTGAGGGGAGCAGAGAGCCAGACAGGAGAGGTATGTGGGATAGCTCCCTGCCTGGGGATAGAACTCAGCCCCTAGTAGTCAGAGCACTGAAACTTAACCCTAATACATTCTCAACTGTATATTACTCACCACTGACAATTGTGAACTAAATTTATTATATAATTTATATAAATATGTACTCCCTATTTATTGAATTCTAGACTCATTGGCATATTTATATCAGCGATAGTTCTCAGAATATTTTAAATGACATTTTTGACATGTAGTCTGCATATAATTATAATTTATAATATGCTATGTTTCACATATGCTATATTTCACATATTATAAAATATTAACATACCTCAGTTTATTGTTAGTGTGTCTTCAGATAAACTTAAATAAATACATAAAGAAAAATATTTATGAAATACACATTTACCTGCACTGTCATAATTATTACAAAGCCATGTTCAATATAATAATATACTATAAGTTAAAGAAAATGCAAAATGGAAGAATGAGATTAGTGACATGAAGACGAATTTTTGTATGTGGATCAGTTTTGATTCTATTATTCCTAGATAAAAATCTAAGAATCTAGTCAGTTGTACACTTCATTGGTATCATCAGAAATAAATTATTCAGTGGATGAATAACTATTCTTAGTGGTGAAGTAGGCCATATCTTCCAGGGTTATTGACAAAGAGGAATTCCTGGACCTTGTTATACAGAGGGTAACTCCAAAGTATTGCTTTTAGAATAAATCTGTGGGGCTGTCACTCAAACCCTTCAGCCAAAGCTTAACTGGGGAGGATGATGATGCTCAAACTCCACTTTTTGCTTATTCCAGATGATTTGGGCAATTAGAGGGAACAAAGGTTAATGTGCTGTATTGTAGGGGAAGGAAAAATGTCAGGCTTTTCTGCCCTCCCGCCTTCAGGATGGATGATGGATCCTTGCGGTCCTAGATGCATGCCTGATGGCGGGCACCTGGAGTAGGGTGTGGGCATAGGTAGATGGGATTCACCTGGGCTGAGACTGGGCTTTTAAGGGCAGCGTCACGGGGACTCCAGCAGCAGCAGAAGCCGAAAGAGAAGCCAAGAGAGAAGCAGAGAAGCAGCAGCAGAAGCAGAGAACGCCAGAGCCCAGATAGAGTGAGGATTTGCTGGGGGCTGGGATGACTGCCAGCCTCCCAGCACCCCTGCCTGCCATATACCTGGTGAACCCCAATAAAAGACCTGCAAAAACCCACTGAGGACTCTGACTCCTCCTTTACCCGGTCTGCATGGGATCAGAAAACCTGCACTGTGTCCGTTCCTGCCCTTTACATGTACTAACTCTGAATTGTGAGTTTAAAGGAGGATTTTTCAGGCAGAGAAATTCACCATTAAATTAGAATTAAACTTTTGTTGAAATACAGATTTTTTTTTCTCCTGCGATTTATGTTATGCAATGGTTTTTAATACATGGAGCTTTTGTTGTGTATGCAAGAGAGAATGATAAACACAGTTAGATCCCAAGGTTTTCACTGCATATGCTACATAGAAATGTCTGCTTTATTTCTCTAAGGATGTCAGAATACATTGAATGACTATGACTCTAAGATAAAGTAGCTAGAAACCTCTTTCTCCAATTTCATTTCCTCTGGGTATCAAAACATAAGTGGAATGAGAAAGACTTTGTAAGTCTAAATTTAATATCTATATGTGAATATTTCAGAAAATGTATTTTTATTAAATTGTCTAATAAATGCTTAGTGACTACCTATTACATTACAAAGCTTTGGAAGATTAAAATGTAAGGCTAAATATTTATCTTCAAAGAACTTTCAGAGTACTAATAATTCAGCTATACTCTTATTCAACTTTCCCTTGATCCTGTTAACAATGGACACTGTAGCAGTCTGAATACACATCCAATTTGTTGATCATTTTTACATTCTTGACCTACCATTTTAAGGATAAGGCAGAAACCATGCAAACCTGGGGAATGTTATGGATTGTGGACCCTCAGCTGTGGGCTTACAATTGCAAGATACAACTCAGGTTCAGTTTGCAACAAGAGGGTTTATTAACAAAGGGAATATTGAGGAAAAGGAAAGCATCTCTAAGGCCACAGATGACCATCTGTACTACCTCAGATAGTGTCCACAGTATCCAGTAGCTCAAACCAAAGGCTGCTCATATAAGATGGCACCGTCCTTTTGATGAGAGCTTGTGTTACACCAATAAGTGGTGGACCAGGACGCAACTCACAGTGGCAGCTGGAAGTAGTTACAGGTGGTGTTGCTGAAAAGCACCATAGTAGCTCAGCATAAATCTAAAGGCCTGGCTGGAGTGTGTCAGACACAGCATCCTGATGCCACACATGCTGGAGGCAGTCAGGGAGTAGTGTTTGATGATCAGTAATGGTGGACAGCTCTTAGAGATGGCCAGGTGGTGTTTGGAAGTGCCAGAGCTCCGGTGAGGGGGTGGTTCTTAATCCTCATTAAGAACCAGTGTTATAGCTATTAGAGATGCTGGGCCAATTAACAGCAGACAGAACTTTAGAGGAGGTGAAAGGGGACCAAGAACCAGTGCACACCTTTTTCAGAGGCACCAGGCACAAGTCAACAGTGCTATTCAGCAGGCAATGTCAGAGGAAGGCCAGAGGAATGAGCAACAGTCAGATAGAGGTTTGAAACAGAGATATGATGCAAAGGTCTTGAAGATTTGCATGAAGATCTTTATAGTCGAGTGTGTGGGGCCATCTGCAATCCCAACTCGTATTGCCTTCTGGGTATCTATCTTTCAAGCCTAATTGGTCTGTTTACAAAACTTACTTGGTTTCCAAGATTGAATTGTCATTAGTGTGAGCTTGAATTACATTTACAACACTGCTGTTTCAAAACCAAAACCTCACCAGTGTGTCCAACCTGCCCTGCTATGGCTTTGCCATCTCATACCAGATGTGCAGTGCTGGGTGCCAAGATGCTCACTGCACCCAGCTGCCGATGTAGCATCAGTGGGGTCTGGTTTGTTGGTGGGCTCGTGGCCCTTGCAATGGGTCTGGTACACTTGTTGTACCTGGTTGCTAAAGCAGGGCTTTGGTGGAGCCAGTCACAATCAGGGAGGCATGGGGGCGGGGGAAATCCCCTTACAAGCATAAATGCAAAGCAGTAAAACAATCCAAAACATTTAACAGATTCATTTGTCATGAACATTAGTGGAGGTAAACCCAGAGGGCATGCCTTTCTTTAACTTACCCGTCTTAAAAATAATATGACATTCATGTCTGCTTTTAAAGCGCATGGAGACATCTTTCCCCTATCAGATGATGTGCTGTTGGTGGTCCCCTCACAACTGTATCAAGAAAATGAAGAATAGCTTATTTAGAAATTTCTTGGTTAAATATATGTCAAACACTTAGAAGAGCAACAATAATAGCAGTTATGTTACACGCAGAAAAAAAATTAGTTGCAGGGTGGGATAAAAATAGAAATATTCTTGGACCTCCCTGGCGGCACAAGGGTTATCAGCAGCCTCTGCAGTACTAGTTCCATCTACAGCCAGGGAGCAAACCACATGGCGCAAGAGACCTCTCCTGACTCACCTACTGCTCCCCTCAGCAGTGTATTTCAGTCAGTCTGCCTGTTCTGTTCCCTGCTCTGTCTCTGGTGGATCCTCTTACCCCCCACCTCTCTGGCCTACACCCCAGTTCTTGTATGCATAAATAAAATAAATCTTTAAAAAAATAGAAATATTCTTTTTCTATATAATTTATCTCAATTTAACCTGTCCCTAAGTACGGCTGAATCCATAATCTATTCCTCACTCTTTTTTTCCTTCACTCTATGTCATATCTGCTCTTCCCTTTCCCTTCTATTTCTGTCTCATATCCTCTTTCTCCAGTGATTTTGCACCCTACTGTTGGATCCACTCACTTTCTCACTTAGTAGGTTTTTTTTATGTGATTACACCATTCTATGTGCTATGTTTAAAAATGTTCCCTACAAATAATATTGTATTTTTTCAACATTAATCCAGAGCTGAAAAATTTAAACCTAATTGCTTTATTCTATTTCTCTCAAAAACTTATATATTCTGCTGCTAAATTAAAATATCAGATATGTCGACTAGTGTTGAGATTTCCACTATCTAACATGCAACCTGGAGCAAGTTCAACTCTCTGACCTGAATTTCTTCATCCATAATGGGACTGTCCATCTAAAGTGATCTGTAAGATCTGGGCAGTTCTAAAACCCGATACACTTATTAAAGTGATTAGATTTGAAACTGACTTTTTCTTTGGGTCTTAGGCCTGGAAGAGGGAACATGATTGTTTTTCCTCACTATTTCGCTAGAGGATGCTAATTCAATCCATGAGTTAAGGCAGACCTGACCAAAATGTGGTGTGTATGTTTGTCCTAATTGGGGTTTTAATTGATTCTTTTATTTTCTGAGCACAAAAGTTGACCTGGTAATAATTAGGTCAAGCTTTATATCTTTATGTCTCTGAAAGAGTGGTTACTTTTTTATTCTTTTAATTAATTTATTATTTTTCATTAATTTATTATTTATTTATATATATTTTACATCATTGTTCATTTTTGTACAATATTTCTTTCTCCTCTCAGGTGTAGTCCCCATGAAATCCCCACCATAAGTCCCCATGAAATTCCCACCACCAATTCACCAGTGCACCATCACCACTCTCTTATGCTCTTCCCACCACTGTTTTGATGCCTTTCCCTCCCCCCTGAAGAATATCTCTGATTTGTAGTTGACTGTAATATTTTTATTTATTATCATCATCATCACTATTATTATTATTATTTTCCTAATCCCTCATTTGGTTACCCTATATTCCTCCTAAAAGTGAAACCATCCGAAATGCTTCCTTTTCCTTCTGATTATTGCCCTGAGCATAATCCCTTCCAACTCCATCCAAGTTGCTGCGAATAGCAAGAGTTTATCTTTTCTGATTGCTTAGTAGTAATTCATTGTGTATATATAAGGAATGGTTGCTATTTTTTTAAAGGATTTATTACACAGAAACTCTGAAATCTGTCAGGATAGACCTCCTGAGTGAACACTATCACCCGCAAAACACCATATTTTTAATGTCATATCATTTTCTTATTTTTAGCATATGGAAAGTATGGAGAGACATATCTATATATCTATATATGTACACATATACACACATATGGAAATGTACATATAAATGTACTTACAAATATTGCTGTGTAATTAAGGATATAGAATGCCTTCATTGATTTAGTCCCCATACAATTTTATGTGAGTGATTTGAATGAACTTCTATAAAACAATTAACCTTACAGGTCTAGGTCATACTCTGTGACTCAAACATTCCTGAGCATTATGTGAATACAATATATTCCTGTTTTCAATGATCTGAGATCGAGTTTTGAGTAGACGCCTCTGTAAACTCCATCTCGGTAGAATTTTTAGTCATTTTATTACACAGGTCACAGAACTTTTGTGAGTATCACGGAGCATCAGAGTGGAGTTCTCACAGAAATAAAGTGCTATAGAAATTCAGAACAAAGAGAATAATAATGATTTGCATAGTTAAACCCCACAATGTCTGTTACTATAGGAAGAATATAAAGGGCTGCAGAAAAGCCTCTGAAATAACAGTCATTTTCAGACACTGTTGAAACATCAATCACATTCACTTTTGAATACCAAACGTTTCATAATATGGTAATTTAATGTTACCAACTTGAAAATAACACATTTTATTTGCTGAAATTCTTTCCTTTAGTGATCTCAAAACTCTTTTCATTTATAACTAATATTGATTTTTATGACAACCCAGTTGAGTGATTATATTTAATTTGCATCAATTATATATGTGTGTTTATATGCACATTTATATATATGCATGCATAAATATAGATATTCACCTATGAACACACACATATATATATATCCAAGGATATGCACATATACATGGATGCATCCATATCACCATACACCTACATATAAGCAAATCTATGGGTACCCCACTCCAACCTCTTTGATCAAAAAAGAAAAAGAAAATAGATTGTTAGTAAAGTAAAATGATATAGAAAACCTGGAGAATACTACCTCTGTTTTTTTTACATATTTATAAAATACAACAAAATTTGTTCCACAATTCCCTAGGGAATTTAAGAGGAATTTATCTTGAATGCAAAAAGGCAGTTGGCTAATGAAAATCTTTGATTACTTAAGTGTATTTCTGTATTTGTCATTCATTTTTAAAGATAGTATGTGGCATATTCTTAAGAAAAACAGTTGCTAAAATCTTAATAAATATATGTGAACATAGAGAAGAAAGATAAAAATCTGCAATCTTAGACACCACAAATATCTGAAGACTAAACCTAGACTATAATCAGTAAAGATGAAGTATTTTTTAAAGTATTGAAAATCACCCCAAGGTTATTTGGATAGAGATTGGATTGGGTTAATCAAATTGAGGGAGTATAATTAATGATATATCTATTTTGCATACTGAGCTCCTCATTATCTTTTGTATATATGAAGACATGATAACGTGCTTTAGAATTTAAAATATGTGCTTTTATTTTTTCCAACAAACTCCTGGAAAAAAGAAACCCGCACATAGCATTACTTACATGATGACTTTCACAGAATCTTTTCTTGACCACTAATTAAGGGAGAATATGGAAATGTGCCAGATTGAGTTGGAGTACAACAGAATGTCACTATGCCTTTCTAGGTGACAGATTTTCCTTTTCTAGTGAGATTTGTAAGTTACTTTCATGATTGATTTTTACATAACCTATTAGGTTCTGACTTTGATGGAAATATGGTAAAAACACATTGTTTAACACAGCCTACATTTGTATAAGTCAAGTTAGCTATGTGAAACATTTATCTACTCCCTGGCTCATCCATTCACCCATTAACTCACTCACCTACTCACCCACTCAGAGAAAACATCTTGAAATTGATTATAAGGAAGACTTCGGATGAGTTACAAAAGATAATTCTGGATGGTCTCTGCTAACAATTAGTTCAAGTTCAGAAGTGAGACATACACATCTCCTAATGAGTACAATGAAGTGCCAGGATTCTAACTTACAAATTCACACACAAAAAAATAGAAAATCATTTCTGAGGAAATGATCTCAAAAGTAACTCTTGAAAAAAGCTATTATTGTTGAAATGAAACTTAAAATATGAGTTAATTTATACAGGTAGGCAAGAGAGTCAAAAATGTTTCCTACAGGAAAATAATTAATAATGATGTCCTAGAATACAAGTTCTTAGGTTTCTAAAAAATACAAATCATTGCAATCAATGGTTACCCCAAAGCAATATTCTGCTACAAGGAATGTTTGAAATCTTTGGAAACAGTTTTGACTGTCACAACTAGGGTTCAGTACATGGATACTAATTTCATCTAGTGAATGGAGGCCAGGGATGTTTCAAGGTACCCTACATCCTGTCCTGGAACAAAATTATTTACTAAAAATATCAGTAATGCCAAGAATCAGAAATCCTGATCTGCAACATTAAGTGCAAAGGAATGCAGTTGATGCAAAGTGAGAGACATGTTTTAAAATGTTCTACAGATAGGAGATAAATAATCTTATATACCATGTTAAAAAGCTTGGACTTCACAGGCAGAGTTGGATATCAAAAGATTTTTTTACTTTTTACTTGTTTTGTATTTTAGATGCATCATTTTTTAGGTTGAAAGAAGCAAGCCAGGGGCCTGCCTGGTGACATAGGGGTTAAGTCTCAGCGCTACCACCACTAGGACCTGAGTTTGATCCCCAGCCAGGGAGGTAACCCACATACAGTGCAGCAGACCACCTGCTGCTCCCCTCAGCAGTGTATTTCAGTTAATCTGCCTGTTATGCTCCCCACTCTGTTTCTGACACCTCCTGTACCTCTGGCCTATACCCCAGTTCTTCTATGCAAAATAAAATCATTAAGTGAATTCTTAAAGTAATTCAGATTTGAAAGACTGTGGGATTTTATTAATATCATTGATTTAATTTAGGTTTCACTTTCCTCACTTGTGAAATTAGAAGCTTAAACTAGATAATCCAATCCCATTAAATACTTAATTTCTGGAATAACATATTTTGAAAAATAGAGTCATGTGAAGAATTATTCTGTTTACATTAAGCTAAGTAATACATATATGCAGGCAGACACACAGACACGTATAAACGTGTGCTTTTTGCCCTTCAACTTCCTTGATTTTAAAGACACTTATCACAATACCAGCTTGTTGCCGGTAAATTGATAAGGACGGGTAAACCCTGACATGTGTTTCCTGTGAAATCTTTTTTTTTAAAACATTCAATAATAAAATTCTCAATTGTCCTGTCTCAAATCAAGATAATAAGCTAAATATCCTTGAAAGTGATTTTCTGTAATGTTAAGACATATGGAATCTGGAAGGATTTGTATAAAGTTTCTATCACTTCATTACATATAATATAGAAAATTGTCCCATAAGTTTATAATCAGTTTCATCACACCATTCATGAATGTCAGATGTTGCTTGTCATAAAAAGAAATCATCCTATTGTCTTTTGGGAATAAATTTACTTTTAGGACATTTTCAAAGACATCCTTTTTATAGAGTTGTTCCTGGAAACATTACCAAAAAGAAAATATATTAATCATAAACAAAATGATTTCATATGAGTAAGGAAAGTATGGGGTGAGGTACCAGGAAGAGTGGTAGGGGTTGAAAAATATTCCACATAACTTTAAGATAGAATTTCAAAAACTTTACTGTCTGAGTAAATCTAAACTGTGTGTGTGTGTGTGTGTGTGTGTGTTTGAGGGAATTATCAGATTGCTAGCCTGGGCACCTGTGCGTAAGGGGCGATACAAATTTCTGCCAACAGTACCAGTCACAACGACCGAATTGTATCTGAATAAGCACTTATGTCACAAAGGAAGCATCTGGAGAAACAAACCTTTCTGTAATTTCTAAAATAAAAAAAAGAAAGAAATATTAATGAATGTAACACTTGACTAAATACAAAATAAAGAATGGCAGAAGAAATGACTTTGCTTTTACGGTGTTTTAGAGAGGGCCTCCCTGGTGGTGCAAGGGGTTAAGATACAACCTATGGAGTTGTCCGCAGCTACTGCAGCACGAGTTTGATCCCCAGCTAGGGAGCTACCCACATGGTGCAGCAGACATTTCCTAACTCTCCTGCTGCTCCCCTCAGCAGTGTATATCAGTAGCTATGCCTGTTCTGCTCCCCACTCTGTCTCTGGTGAGTCCTCTCACCCACCACACCTCTGGCTGTGCCCCAATTCTTGTGTGCATTAATGGATAAATCTTTAAAAAAAAATAGTGTTTTAGAGAGAAAAATTAGAAGGAAGCAAAATGTGAGAATTCAGGCACCTTCTGATATTTTCAACTGCAAGTGTCTGTGATTATATTATGGAACTCATGTAGTTTTGTTGTCATCTTTTCTAACCAACCTGGGGAATGTTGATTTTTATGTATGCCTTTGAAGGTGGAAATGAAACACTAAGTTTAGAGGAAATAGCAGAGGAGTTTCAATTAAGCTCAGGAAGAGGATGGATGACAGCTGTGGCCTTAAGGCAATTTTTGAAAGTCTACAAACTCCATCTAATATGTTCTTTGGTTAACCTCTAACCACATCCACTCAGTGGCACGTTGCAACAAGGTTACAAAGGGGAAATAACTATAGAAGGTGCTGCTTAGTTACTAGAAAAGGTAAAGAGAAAAAGCTACTGAAAGTGAGTGAAAAACATGGCTAACTATGAAGAGGCAGAGACCACAGAAGCCGGGAGGAAAGAGATGAGAAGCATGGCTCAGTAGTGAGATGTGACTCCTGGCAGCCAACAGAGGCACTCTTTCAGTCTGAACAAAAGAAAAGAGATGGGCTAAAAAAAAAAAAATGCCCAGAAAACAAATAGTAAGATGCCAATAAAGGGCCTCCCCGGTGGCGCAGTGGTTGAGAGCTGGGTTGCGAAGCTGCCCACAGCCTCTGCAGCGCCAGTTCGATCCCCGGCCGCCAGGGAGGGTCCCACATGGCACGCAGACGTCTCCTGCTGCCTGCTGCTCCCCTCAGCAGAGTACCTTGGTCCTTCTGCCTGCTCTGCTCCCCGCTCTGGCTCTGGTGAATTCTCTCACCCTCCCGCACTTCTGAGTGTACCCAGTGCTTGTATAAATAAATAAATTTTTTTTTTAAAAAAAAGATGCCAATAAATACTTTTGTATCAATAATTTCCCTAAAAGTCAATGGCCAGAATTCATAAATCAAAAGGCACAGGGTACCTGGATGAATCAGAAAATAAAATCCAATTTTCTGCTATCTCCAGATAATTCGTCTGAGCTCCAAAAATAAGCAAAAGGACAAAATAAAAGATTGGGAAACAATTCTACAGTAAATTGTATCCTAGAAAAGTCAGAAACGGTCATTGTTATATTAGATAAAAAGACTTCCAGGTAGAAAACATGTATTTAAAAAGGTGTGAGTCTTTATTCCTAAAATATATATAGGGTTGGGGCCTCCCCTGGTGGTGCAGCGGTTGAGCGCTGGGCTGTGAAGCTGCCTGCAGCCTCTGCAGCGCTGGTTCAATCCCCAGCTACTGGGCGAGGGTCCCACATGGCGTGCAGACCTCTCCTGCTGCCCGCTGCTCCCCTTAGCAGTGTATTTCGTCCATCTGCCTGTTCTGTTCCCCGCTCTGGCTCTGGTGAATTCTCTCACCCTCTCGCGCTTCTGACTGTATCCAGTGCTTGTATAAATAAATAAATCTTAAAAAAATATATATATATATACAGGGTTGTAAAATGAATTTATTGCAATAAAAAGTAATTCCATAGGGACTTAGTGCATGATTTTTAGTGTACTTTTTGATTTTGGTGCTAAAATTTTTGTTGAGAACTTTGACGTATACTTTTCTTAACGTGTCTCTTTTTTTAAGCAGGATAATTCTGGCTTCATGAAATGATTTTGGAATTGTTCTTGCCTCTTCAATATTTTGGAGGAATTTGAGAAGTATTGACATTTTTTCTTTAAGTGTTTGCTACAACTCGCCATTAAACCATCAGTTTCTTTGTTGGGAGGTTTTGGTTACTAATTCAAATTTACTTTACTTTATTGTCCATTATGGCATTCTTTTTCTTCAGGATTTTTTCTTGATAAGTTGTATGTTTCAAGAAATTTGATGATATCTTTTAGGCTGTCCAGTCATTTGTCATACAAACATTCATAATAGTCTCTTATGATCTTTGCTATTTCTGTTATTAGTTGTAATATCTATTCTTTAATTTCATGGTAGAAATTCTCAACAAGTTAGGTACAGAATGAAAATGATTCAATCTGGCAAAAGGCATACAAGAAAATCCCAGTTAACCTCACACTGAATGGTGAAAATTTGAATATCTTTCCTCTAAAGTTGGAATAAGGCTTCCGTTTGTTCATTCTGTTCAATATAGTACCAGAAGTCCTACCAAGAACAAAAAGAAGATGAAGGAAAAATAAATGACATACAAATCGTAACACAAGAAATAAAGTTGGCCCTGTTTATAACGATCATCACCTTCATATATAGCAAACTTTAAAGATGTCATAAAATAAACCAAAAAAAAAAAAAAATGGCAGAACTAATATGTTAGTTCAGTGACATTGGAGGATATAAAAGCAATGTACAAAGATCAGCTGTTTCTGTACACCAACACAATACTTAGTGAAAAGAAGTTAGGAAAATGATCTTGCTTTCAATGGAATTGAACTGAATGAAACAGTTAGCATAAATTAAGGATGTGAGAGATTAATGTTTTCTGCAAAAGACTGAAAATCAAAAAACACTGATGAAAGAGATTAAACAAGATAAAAACAAATGGAAAGACATCCAGTTTTCATGGATTGGAAAACTTAATACTATTAAAATGTCCATAAAACCCAAAGTGATCTAGAGATTTAATGCAATCTCTCTCAATATTCCACCGGTATTTTTATTGCAGAAATTGAAAAAAAAAAAAAAAGTCTACAGTTCCTAATGAACTATGAAAAAATGACACATAGCCAAATATATTTTGAAATAGAAGAGCACAACTGGAAGCATCACACTTTCTGATTTCAAAATATATTAAAGTCACAATTAGGGACTAGCATAAAGGCAGAGAGAAAGGTTAATGGAACAGAACAGAAAGCCAGGAGATAAATCCACACTTCTCAATCAACTAACTTTGGACAAGGATGACAATACTACAATAATACAAACTAAGTGTAAGCCCTGAAACTTTAAAACTCCTAAAAGAAAACATATGGAAAATAAAATATATATTGGAAGTGTCAATGATTTCATAGACAATGATGCATACAAAAATATACAGCAATAACAATAAAAAATGTGTGGTATTTTAATAAATACAAAAGTCTGCATATCAAAAAGAACAACATAATGAAAAGGTAGACTATAGAGTCAGAGAATATATTTACAAATTATATACAGGGCCTCCTTGGTGGCGCAAGGAGTTAAGACGCAGCATTATGAAGCTACCCACACCCACTGCAGCAAGAGTCCGCTCCCTGGCCAGGGAGGTGAACCACGTGGTGCAGCAGACCTCTTCTGCCTTGCCTGCTGCTCTCCTCAGCAGTGTATTTCAGTAGATCTGCCTGTTCTGCTCCCCACTCTGTCTCTGGTGAATCCTCTCACCCCCACATCTCTGGCCTTTAACCAAGTTCTTGTATGCATAAATAAATAAATCTTGAAAATTATAAATATATATTATAATTATATACATATAATGGAACTCCTATAATTCAATAGTGAAAATAAATAAATTAAAATTGAGCAAAATTTGAAAAGACACTTCTCTAAAAAAGACATACACATGTTGAAAAGATATATGTAGTCCCCAAATAGCAAATTACATTTGGGGAACAAATAATTGCAAACCACATATCTGAAAACAACTGATTTCTAGAACATAAGACAGAAAGAACGTCAAACTAATTATTAAGACAAATATCACATTAGAAAATTGTCTAATTAGTCCTAATGCCCATTTTTTATTTGGCTATTTGTTTTTGAAAAGTTGTATGATTTCTTTGTTGATTTAGAATATTAAACCCTTGATGTAGTTCCATTAGTTTACTTTTGCTTTTGTTTCCCATACTACTGCAGTTGAGTACCCAAAACATCACCGAAGCCAATGTCATGGAGTATTTTGCTGATGTTTTCTTATACACATTTTATAGTTTCTGGTATTACCTCAATAATCAATCTTGAATTAGTTTTTATTTATGGTATATGATAGTGGTCTGGTTTCATTTTTTTGCATGTGGCTGTCCAATTTTCCCAACACCATTTGTTGAATAATTTTTTCTTTCTCCATTGTACATTCTTGGGTCCTTTGTTGAAAATTAACTGTCTATTCAGTGTGGGTTTATTTCTGGACTCTCAATTCTACCCCACTGGTCTGTGTGACAATTATTATTTGTAGTATAATTTGAAGTCCAGGAGTGTTATGTCTCCATTCCTCTTTTATGTCAGAATTACTTTGATTATTTAGGGTTTTATAGCTCCATGAAACTTTGAGCAATATTTCTTCTATTTCCTTGAAGAAAGCTATTGGAATTTTGATAGGGTTACATTAAATCTGTATATTGCCATTTTAAAAATATTACTTCATCCAATCCAAGAGTATGGAATATTTTTCCATATCCTTGTGTTTTCTTTAACAATGTCATAGAGTCCTTGTACAGATCCATCACCTCCTTTGTTAATTCTTAGATATTTAATTACCTTGGGTGGGATTGTTTTCTTAATTTCTTTCTCTTCTAGTTCATTATTTACATATAGTAATACAAAATACTTCTCTATGTTAATTTTCTGGCTTGCCACTTTATTGTTTCTGAATAAGACATACAGATGGTCAACAGGCACATGAAAAAATGCTCATCTTCACTTACTGTCAGGGAAATACAAATCAAAACCCCTTGAGATCCCACCTCACATCTGTGAGAATGGTCCATATAAAAAATCCCAGAAACATCAAGCGTTGGCAAGGATGTGCTGAAAAGGAAGCCTATTGCATAGTTGGTGGGAATGGAGACTGGTCCAGTCATTATGGAAAACAGAATGGAGGTTTCACAAAATATTAAAAATGGATTGATCTACCCTATGACCCAGCAATACCATTCCTAAGTAACTAAAAAGTACAAAAACACTAAATGAAAGGGAAATGGGCACTCCTTTGATCATTGCAGCACTATTTACAATAGCCAAGATATGGAAACAACCTATGTGCCCTAATACAGGTGAGTGAGTGAGGAAGATATGGGATATATACACAATGGAATACTATAAATGGGATGAAATATTGCCACTTGCTATAACATGAATGAAAATGTAAGGGATTATGCTAAGTGATAAAAAGTATAAAAAGACATAAACTCTTGAAATCTGACTGCACAACTGAACTGAGGTTACCTGAAAGGGAATACTGAGGTTTGTAGGAGGGTTAAGGGACCCAATAAACTATTTTTTTAATTTTAAAATTTTACAAAAACTTTTCTAAAACCCTCATAATTAAACACAGGATGATGTGAAAATGTAGATCCTGGAAATTTTATTGCTTTAGTGTGCCTTGAAATGGAAGAGGGATAAAATTGCATAAAAGATGATGAATAAAAATAAATCTGATGTGAGACATTTACTAGAATAGCATAGACAATTCTGTAAAGTTATCAAGTCTCTTCAGTACCATAGACGGTGAATAGGAATAATGGTCCATTTTATGATTCATCCTTAACAGACTGGAACACCCTGGTTAAGTCCTCCACCTCTTCTGGATTTGGTATCTACTTATGTGAAAGAATTACACACTTACTCTTCAACAATGTGGATAACGCAAACCGGAGTGCATCTAAGTTCTAAACACCTGAATTTGACATGGCAATTAGATCTTTACATCTTACCTTTGTCATGACTAAGGATATATATTAGATTATAATAGAGCAATAAAATCTCACAGAGATTTGGAGACCAATACTCTAAATTACTTGAATATTTGGAGGTATAATCTCCATTCCAGTAGAAAGTCTACATAAAACCTAGCATTTAGGTAGATAGTTGAAAAAGGACTGACTTCTCCTTTAATATGTTAGAGTAAGGGGGTTTTGGATATGCTTTTTTATTTATCTGTATTTAGAGTTCATATAGTTTAACCTCATTGTTAATGTGATTGAAGAATTATTTTTTTCAAGTTTCATCCTGAATTCTATAAGATAAATAATACTACAGACTATAGTAACTTATGTTCAACTATGAAAGACTATCAATTCTGGCTGTCATGAGAATATTTACAAATTACAGCTGTCCCTCTAAAGCATCCTTCTGAGAAGAGTAACCAAATCTAGAAATAAGCAAAGTTCTTAGCAGGATTTCACACCATTAAAAACTGATTGAATGACATACACCTGGAATTTGTGTACTGTTACAATGCAATGTTATTTCAGTTTTAACAAATAATGAAAATATAAGAACAAAACAAAAACAAAACCTGAAAACTGGATTAGAGCAATAGAGTTATGTGTATCAATTTATTTTAAGCTAAAAAGTGTTAATTTTAAGTGTTGGAGACTGAAGTCCAAAGAGAGCAGTGAATGACCCCATAGCATACATACTCAGTAGTCAGGTAGGAAAGATCAGTGCTTCCTATTTAGCAGGGACTCTACCATCTTGTGACTGCAGCACTGAGAAAACACACCTGCTGTCACATAGCAGGATGAGAGGTAGGGCCTCATTGGTGGTCTAGGGGTTAAGTCTCAGCACTATCACCACTAGTGCCTAAGTTCGACCCCCGCCAAGGAGCTAACCCATCTATGGCACAACAGACTTCTCCTGTCTCACCCTCTGATCCCCTCAGCAGTGTATTCCAGTCTATCTGCCTGTTCTGCTCCCCACCCAGTCTCTGTGAATCCTCTCACCCACCACACCTCTGGCCAACACCCCAGTTCTTCTACACAAAAATAAATAAGTAAAATTAAAAAAAAAAAGAAGAGACAGTACAAAGATCCCTATAACAGTTTTGAATGCTTCCCATCAAAACAGGCACATTTCACTCTGTTCCTATAGCATTGGATAAAAATGCCAAATGCCGCTCTGCCTAACCCAAATGGATAAGCAACTTCAACTACCTTGGATCCTCGATAGTGAAATCTCACTGAAGATGGGCTGACAAGTCTATGTGAGATCCATTCAAAGGGGCAAAATATTATAGAGGCAGAGTGAATCAATTCAAATTTATTTTGTCTATATTTACCCTTCAGTAAACAATTGCAAATAGTGATTTGCTAAATTATATACACATTACTATATTCAGAGTGATTGTCTTTAATCACCAAGCAAAATACATCACTTCTTGACAAGTAAAGCATCTTACTTTACGCAAAAGTCCTAATTCCTATCTCATAATCTACCATGTTTCATAATCTACCATGTTCTGACTTCACCTCCACCTCTGCTATTCTACTGACTCATCTGCCGAGCAGGGTCTCTCAAACTCAGCACTACTGAGCTGGATGATTCTTTGTTTTGAAGGATGTTCTCTGTGTTGTAGGGTATTTTCTAGTATTCATGGCCTCAGCCCAGGAGATGCTAAGTTAGCATGTCTAGTCGTGACCACCCAAAATGTCCTCAACACTGCCAGGTCCTTTGGGGAGAGAAATCCTTCCACAAACACATACTCAGAGAGTCCCATGGGCTACAGGTTATTAATCCCTCAGCTGCTTTTCTTTCTGTCCATTGCCATTTCAAAGTGCTTATTTCTTCAAGGCCTGTATGAAATTTTGCCTTCCCTAAGCAGATACTAACATCTCTTTGTTTCATTACATTTCACATGAGAAAAATTCAATTTGTAATATTTTATCTGGTTTGATGGGGCCTCCCTGGTGGCTCAAGAGGTTAAGACACATCACTATGAAGCTATCCACAGCCACTGCAGCATGAGTTTGATCCCTGGCCAGGGAGGTGACGCACGTGGCGCAGCAGACCTTTCCTGTCTCGTCCGCTGCTCCCCTCAGCAGTGTATTTCAGTCAGTCTGCCTGTTCTGTTCCCCACTCTGCCTCTGGTGAATCCTCTCAACACCCACACCTCTGGCCTGTACCGCAGTTCTTGTATGCATAAATAAATCTTTAAAAAAAAGTTCTTCAACTTGTTCCTGTTATTATGATGCAACAGTCAATGAAATCTGAAGGAACACCCTTTCACAAATTAAGAAGCCATTTTCTAGTACCTAGAAATGAAAGTACTAGAGTGCTTTAGCACAAACTGTAAGTGATAAAACTTGCCTTTATAACCTGGAACCTGCATTATCCACACTATTCATATGCTGTGCTGACTCTCTGGAATTTCTTCTAGTATATTCCTTATGTAAGTCTTATTTTCATTGAAGATTTTTTATGGATGTTTATCCTGCTTTTATGAGAGATGGAATAGTACCTGGTTTCCCTCAATATATTTTGCTTTTAATGTGATCTTAAAAAAAATTATTGTGCTGTAGTTATCACAATAAAACTTAAGAAATGAAGTTAACTGTATCATAGAGATAAGGACACTGAGTCTCAGAGGTTAATTGCCAAAGCTATGTGGTAGATTCTGGACAAGGTTTGAATCCATAGCACATGTTCTCAATTAATACCATAAAGCAAACAGACAAAGAGCTGTGCATTGCATTAGTAAGATTCTGATTGTGCTCCCTTGGGAATGCTTACTCAAGACAAGAGAACACCCAGAGGACCACCCACAAATCATTAGCTCCTCAGAGTGTGGCAGAATTACCTTCTTATGTCATGGTGTCATTTTCCAGTGGGAGACTTTGGGTCTCAGAGACAACAATTGGCTTTTTTATGACACTATTTTTTTCTTTCCCCCGGTGATATAATGCTACTCTAAGCCCTAGAAGAATGAAACAAACAAAAACGCATTTTAAAGAACAAATGTTAGGAAATGCAACCCCAACTAATTGGCCAGCATGTCACTGCCTTTCCTTATTGTGGGTCACCCTGCAGGTGGCGAGATATTTGTAAGTCAGACGTCTGTCCTGGGTTCCTGCTAGCACAGGACCTGCCTGAGGATTAGGAGGCTTATATTACACCTAAATTCCTGGTATTTGCATTGCATAATCCCATATTCTATCCCAAAGAAGGAATTATTAATTTAACAGAATCAATACAGTCTTTTAACTTGAAAACTAATTTCAAAATATTTATACACGTAACTCAGAAACTGTAACTTTCTTAAAGGACTTGATTTCATCCTCTAGTTATCAAGCTCAGGCAAGATCATATTTTCAAATTACTTGCCCTCTCTGTTACTCAGTTTCCTTTTCTGGTGATCAGGGATTCTAAAACATTCTCTGTATTTCACATGAGCACACATAGAATCAATGAGGCAGGGAAAAGCCTGAAATTTTACTTCTGAAAATGCCCTTTCTGTTTTGCTGGAACTAGCTGCACAATTTCAAATCTCCGCAGAGGTGTTAATTAATCTAAGACCCAGAGCCACTTGCTTTTTTAGAGAAGATCTGGGGAAATCTATATATTTCTCCTTCCCTTACACTCTTTCAAAAGGTCTCTTAATTTGTGCAAGAGGAAAAGTTCTGCAAGGCAGGAAGATAAAAAACCTTGTTCTCCAAGTCTCGAGTCACTCAGTCTCTCTCCCTCCCTTTCTCCTGTTCCTCCAGCGCTGCCTGAACCTGACATTCCCCAGACTGGGAGCATCCTGCTCTCCCACTCGTGCGTTTGCAGTTTCCAGCACATAGGTGGCAGTAGAGGACTAGACTGAAACCTGCAGGCTTCTGTTCCATCTTCAGGAGCCTGGCTTTGCAGCTGTTGGAGACCCAGACAGCCTCTGCAGCAGAAGGGGTGTCTGAAGATCCTACTAACTGTAGATGGGTGCCACTGTTCTCATGTCAGCCCAGCCTTTGTAACAGTTTAGTGTACAGGCATTTTGATACCATTTTCATGCTGGCTGAGTTCATTAAAATTATTGTTCTGAATTAATCTGGCAAATAGAAGCTACCAATTTTTCCTGACATAATGGTAAAACCTTTGCTTGTCAGAGATTTAGGAATAAATTCCATAGAAGCTCAGGGGCCTTCTTGAGTGAAATGTCTAGGGACCCAGTGGCATAGGGCATGTCGGTATCCCTTCCAAAGTAAAGGATAAGTCATTGCATCTGACCTTTCCTAAAAGCCAAAAAGAAGGACCACACTGAGTGAACCTCTTTGGTCTTGGAGGCAACATTTCTCTCATTCAGGATTTCTTCTCCAGGTTTGAATGGGAATATTATGGATACTTGGTAAATGACAGAGCTGGCCTCCACTTGGGTGTAGGATCCAGCAGACCCCAGGACATCTGAAATGGCCATAGAAGACAGTTGGATGATATTTGGAGCTTTCTGCAGGTCCTTATAAGTGAATTATGATGTAATCTTCTAGAATTTTTTTGATTCCACCCTGACATACTCTGTGGATAACTGCTCTCCTTCTGAGATGGCTCTTTTGGGTTGCCACTGCACCTTAGTAGATCTCAAAACTCCACCCTGAGCCACCAAGTAACTATGTGGTCTGAGCTGCCCATTCTCAACAGGGTCTTATCAAACCCACCAAAATATAAAATAAGACTTGCATGTCAGGACTCCATCAGCACTTGAATGGGTCCCTCCGTTAAATCACACGAGGAAGTTGTAAAAGGTCTCACAGCCCTGACTTCCACCACATTGTCTGCTTCTAGCAGGAACTTCCTAAAATCAGCTGACAGAGAAAGTGAGCATATGGGTATGGTTTAGAGATAACCCCATGTGATGTTCAAGAGACACTTGAAGCTGGTGGCTTTGTTGGAGACTTCCTTGAAGGTCAGTGGTAGAACTTTAAAGGTAAATGGTCAATCAAGTGAACTTGCTTTTATTTTTGTTTTTTCATGATTTCATTTTTGACTCAAAGAGAAATGACCAGCACTATGATTTTGGTAGGAGGGTAGGGGGTCAAAAAGTCAAAGCAGTGTCAGGAGGCTGAGGTCAGAAAGACACCAGTTATTGGAAGCAAAAGAACACAGGTGCTAAGGGGGTATGTGCTGAATGATGAAAGGGAACCCACAGCATCTGGCTAGAGTTATGACAGTGTCTGCAATGAGTACAAATCTTATTATGTTTTCAGTATGTAACACAATCTATAGAAGTTAGTTTTTTGAAAAATAAAAACGTAACCCACTCTTTTGATATAATAGCTCTATCATATACCAACTTCCCATATACATGTGGATCTATTTATCTACTTGCTTCCCCTGTACCCAATGTCACACTGTTTTAACTATCGTACGCTTAGGATGTTTGAAAATTTATATCATCGGTGCATACCTTCACCTTTTAAATTGCCTTGTCAATTCTTTGATCTTTCATTTTTCAAATGAATACAAAGATCAACCCCTCAATTTCAATGGATAAATGTTGCTGGGATTTTAATAGGAATGACACTGAATTTATAGATTAATTGATATCTCTATAACATTGAGCACTTCTATTCATACACATTACTTTTTCACTTATTCAGGTCTTTTCTTTTAGTAGATTATTTCATCTTCTCTAAGGACATCTTGTTTATATCTTAATAGATTGGTTTCTAAGTTCTTTACAGTATGGTTGCTATTTTGAATAATATACTTTTTATACAACTAGATATCTTCTTTCTTTGTACTCTGTATAGAATTATTATTAATGCTTATATAGTAATCCTGAGGAGCTCCCTGATTAGTTCTAATGGATTATAAACTCATACTTTCAAATGTAAATAATCATATTATCTGTACACAAAATGATGTAATTCTGCCAACCCATCTTTATATCTTGTTTTTTTGGCTATTTTATTTCCTTGGCTAACATCCAAAAGTTTGAAATTAAATGCATAATTCCCATTTATTCCCAATTTGCTAATTATAATTTTTACTGTGGATGGTTGTTGACTTCTACTGAATTATTTGTATATCTGTTAAGAGACATATAATTATTTCTCATAAGCCTGCTAATGTGACTTTACATTAGTATTTCTTTTTAATGTTAAGTCACTATTATCTGTTTCTTCAATCAATCAAAAATACATGGTATTTTTGGATTGATTCTAATAAGTCTTTTTTTCCCTCAAATCACACAGATTGTTACTATGTTTTATACTACCAAGTTTATAATCTTAGCTTTTATGTTTAAGTCCATAAATTCATAATCCATCTCAAATTAATGTTTGCAAATGGTGGAGAGACTAAGATTCATTGTTTTCCATATATTCATTTATTTTTTCAATATTGCATGTTGAAAAGACTTTTAGCATTGAATTATCTTGGCACTTTTGTTGAAGATAAATTGACCTTACCTGTGGGTCTGTTTGGGTGCTCATATTGCACTTTATTGATCTTTATTTCTATCATTATATTACACCACGCAGTCTTCATCGCTGAGGCTTTATAGTGAGTCTTGTAATCAGGTAGTGTGAGTCCTCCTGAAAGTACTTTTCTTCATTGTTTTTTCTGTCCTATACACATTGTTCCTATGAATTTTTAGAACTACATTGTTAATTGCCATCAATTTTTTAAGAAATAAACAAGCAAACTAAATCCTGGTAAGGATTGATAGGGATCAAATCAAATTTAGGTAGAATTAAGTTTAATAAATTTATCTCTCCACTTACATCTTCTTAATTTTTCAAGATATTTTGTTGTTTTTCACCTTAGCATTTTACATATCTTCTGCAAATATATTTTAAGTATCTCATGTTTTTATGTTATAAATTGTGTTATTTCATTTTCAAACATTTTGCTGAGATAGTAAGATATAAAATTGATTTTTTAAAATTCTTTCAGAGTTTATACAGAAAGTTTCACTAAGTTGCTTTTTTTAAAAGATGTTACAGCCTATCGTTACAGGGTATTTATTAAGGGATGATCAGCATATATATTAAATATGTATAATTTACACATTTTGATATAAGTACATACTTATAAAACAATTGCCAAAATATATTACCCTTTAAAGTTTCCTCATTTACCTTTCCATTCTCTAATTTTTTCCCCCTTTCCTGTGTTACCAATCTTCTTCCAGAGGAAGCCAATGATCTACATTTTGTCATTCTACACTAGTTTGAACTTCTAGAATGTTATATGTCTAGAAGCACACAATATGCATCTTTTAAAAAAAAGATTTATTTATTTGTACATATAAAAACTGGGGTATAGACCAGAGGTGTGGGGGGGTGAGAGGATTCACCAAGGACAAAGTGGGAAACAGAACAGGCTGATTGACTGACATACACTCCTGAGGGGAGCAGCGGGTAAGTCAGGAGAGGTCTGTCACACCATGTGGGAAGCAACCTGGCCAGGGATCAAACTCCTGCTGGAGTGCCTGCGAATAACTTCATAGGTTGTATCTTAACCCCTTGTGCCACCAGCGAGGCCCAATATGCATTCATTTTAATAGTGTTTCTTTCACTCAGTCTATTGTGAGATGCATTCATGTTGCTACACATTCCATTAGAGTGCTAAGTAGCATTATATTGTAAAGGTCTATACAATTAGTTTAACTGTTCATCAAGTGATCTGTATTTGATTTATTTCCATTTTTGTTTCAAGCTATAGCATATAAAGATGCTATGGTCATTCATGTAGCAGCCTTTGCATGAATATATAATTTAATTTCTCTTTTTTAAATTTATTTATTTATGCATACAATAACTGGGGTACAGGCTAGAGGTGCAGAGGGTGAGAGGATTCACCAGAGACAGAGTAAGGAACAGAACAGGCAGATCTAGTGAAATACACTACTGAGGGGAGCAGTGAGCGAGACAGGAGAGGTCAGCTGCGCCATGTGGGTAGCTCCCTGGCCGGCCAGGGATTGAACTAATGCTGCAGAGGCTGCACATAGTTTCACAGTGCTGTGCTTACCCATTGGGCCACCAGGGAGGTCCTAATTACTCTTTTGGCAGATACTTGGAAGTGGGATAGCTGGGTGCTTTTGAAAATATTTTCCCCTAGATCTTCATTTAAAATACTTTTATTAAATTAAAAAATAATTTTTATTGGGATAGCATTGGTTTATATAGGTTTTAGGTATATGGCATTATAATTTGATGTCTCTATATATACTATATCAAGATCACCACTAAAAGTCTAGTTTCTTTCTCCACCACACAATTAATCCCCTTTACCAATTCCACTATGGGCAAAAACATAATTTGTATTATTTCTCAAGTTTGAATTTGATTAAATCTTACGTTAGAGCACAACACATGGTCTATATTGATGAGGGTTGCATGTGCCCTGGAAAACAGTGTTATTAACTAGTTGTTGGGTGTAATGTTTTCTGAACATCAATTAGGTAAAGTTGGATGATAGTTTTGTCTGTATCTCTGTCTTTATTTATTTTTGTTCTCTGCCTACCAAGTGCTGGAAGAAGTAGAGTACAAAAACTTCCAATTGGGCCTCCCTGGTGGTGCAGTGGTTGAGCGCTGGGCTGTGAACCTGCCCGCAGCCTCTGCAGCACCGGTTCGATCCCAGTCCGTGGGCGAGGGTCCCACATGGCGCGGAGACCTTCCCTGCCACCTGCTGCTCCCCTCAGCAGTGTACTTCATCAGTCTGCCTGTTCTGTTCCCTGCTCTGGCTCTGGTGAATTCTCTCACCCTCCCGTGCTTCTAACTATACCCAGTGCTTGTATAAATAAATAAATAAATCTTTAAAAAATAAACTTCCAATTATATTTTTTAGAAATGTTTAATTCTTCTATTGTTACATGAAATTTTTGTTTCCATTATTAATTAACCAATTACTTAAATGGTATTGTTTTTTAACCAGCTCCTCATGACCCCCTGAGGCTGCAGGGCAAGGTGATTTGTTTGGGCTCAGGCACACCTATGGATGCTCCTCCTTCCCCAGCTGCAGCAAGACTGGCTCCAGCCATGGCTCCCTGGAGCCAAGAGGCCTAGACACCTGCACTGACCTAAGCGCTGTCCAGCTGGCCTTTTCCCCCATTTATATCTGTGTCTATGATTCTAAAATGGATCAGTCAGATGCAAGCAAAATGGACTAATCAAGTGCAAGCTCAATGGATCAATCAGGTTCAAGCTCACTTCATTAGTTAATTGGATTGTAAAATGAAAAATGAGCTGTTTGGTGCTAAACAGTCCAATCAGAAGCTTAGGATTAAAAACAATAGGATCCAATTTATAAGGCGGGGCACTCTGAAGGGGGTATAAGGCAGAGCAAAAGCCAGCCTGATTCATCCTGCTCCTGGCCTCTAAAGACAGGATTCTTTGCAAGAAATCAGTAACTGTCCTTCAAGAGGAAGCATTCATCAGGACACCATCAAATAAAGATTCTGCAGATGGCCTCCAATGAAAGAGACATTTGAGCACTTTTGTGAGAGTCAGCAGACCTCCGTGGACCTCCAGACCTCCAGATCTGTAGACCTGCACCTGCTTCCAATCCTGCCTCAGACATCACCTTCAAAGAGCACTGTCAGGCTCCGCCCAGCAAACCACAGCCTCATCTTCCATAGCAGGCACTCTCTGGGTTGAGATAACCAGCTACTTGAGGGCATAGAAACTTTCTTTTTCCTCAGTCTTCTTGTTAAATACACCCTATTATTGCTGGACCCTGAACCTGAGTGGTCTTTGAATTATGTGCATGGGTTAGAACCCAGTGACAGTGACTTATCCTGTACCTTGGTCACTGTCCCTTTGTACTGTTTGAGCTCTGAACACTCTGTTTCATGGGTTTTAGGAGTATTTTTGCTTCATACATTTAAAAGCTTTGTTATTAGGTTCAATATGTATTTTAAGTTATTATATTATCATTTTATTGTTGAAATGATCCTCTTTCATAATGCTATACCTCTGCTTATCTGTGGCAAACTTCTTGTCTATATTTGCATTAATAGCTTTAAGCTTCACATTTACACTGGATCATTTCATTTTTAACCTATTTAAATACATCAATATATCTGGGTATTTTGTTTTAATCTTATAATATTTCTCTAGGGTTGAATGCTATTACTGACATGTGTTGTTTAAAAATACCATAATTCTATTTGTTTTCTGATTTTCCATTTATTTTTACTGATTTTTAAAATTTTTTATTCCTGCTTTTTTTTTAATTCTTTCAATGTTTTGGTTACTTGAATATTTTTAGACTCCCATTCTATGTAGTATTTAGTTTTATTTTCTATACCTCTTTATATTGTCATTATTCTTAAGTATTTATTCTAGGGAATGCAAGAAATATTTTTAATTATAATCAGCACTCTTGATTAATTAGTCTACTTCGAATTAATACTGTATGCCAGTATCAATTATTTATTTTGACATAACAAATTGTTCCAACTTAGCATTTTAAAAAATACATTTTTATTATTTCAATTTTTGTGGATAAGGAAACCAGATACATTTTGGCTGGTTCTTTTGCTTCTAGTCATTCTGGACTGGAAGCAAGGTCATACACAGCAAGAACTCATGTCTAACCACACACTCATGGCTCTGGGATAGATCAAATTACTTGCAGGGTGTCTGATTTAGAGCTTCCTTCTTCAATCATTGTTGGCCAAAGATACCAGCCAAATTTCCTATGCTCTGGTCAAGTGCACCTCTCAAGCAGGACAGCGCACTTCCCCTAAGTGGACAAGTGAGGAAGACACAGTAGTGGAGCCTGGAGAAGTGAGGAAGGAAGGGAATATGGTAGGGAGGGTGGGGAAAGAGACAGAGCCACTGAATCCAAATATCTTATAGCTTAATCTTGGAAGTGGTGTTTCATCATTTTGCCATATCATAAACATCAGAAAAAAAGTCACTAGGTCCCAGATTGCACTGAAGGGGAACGGATCATGCAAGTGCACGAATATCATGAGATGGGGATTGTTGGGAACTAGTTTGCATTTTCACCTCTAGAAACCACTGAATTCACACAAGTTATCTTGCTCTGCTTTCCTAGGAGTGCATCTCTTTGGTACACAAACATGAAAACTCGCTTAACTCTCCACAACCACTCCATCCCATTATGGATGCCCACTGAAATCTTGTTACAACAGAGATTCAATTTTTATTATTTTTTATTTATTTATGCATACAGAACTGAGGTGTAGGCTAGAATTTGCAATAGGGGAGTGGATTCACCAGAGACAGACTGGGGAGTACACCAGGCGGATCTACTGAACTACACTGCTGAAGGGAGCAGCAGGTGAGGTAGGAGAGGTCTACTGTGCCATGTGGGTATGTCCCTGGCTGGGAATGGAACTCATGCCACAGTGACTGGTAACAGTTTGATAGCACTGAGACTTTGCCCCCTGCGCCACCAGGGAGGCCCAGAGATTAAATTTTTAAAAAATGATTGAAAAATATATAGGTTCTCAACCAGGGGTAATTTGGCCCCCAGGGGACATTGACTATGTCTCTAGACAGTTCTGATTGTCATGACTGGGAACAGAGTTTGCCACTCTCATCTAAACATCTCACAATGCATGAAGACTTCCTCCATAACACAAAATTACTGGGGCAGCTGGTGTCAGTTGTCCTGATTTTGAACAACTCTGCATTTAATCAACCTGTGACCTTGGTGGAGCAAGACAAGAGACCACACAGTAATCATTTTGAGCATAGCATAACGTATCATAGCATAACAACATATCGTAACATAAACGTTCTTGATTTATACACTATGTCACCTGACAGCACACTGTCTAGAGAATGTCTCTATTTCATCAAGCTTTCTCAAAAAATCACAGAACATAAGTTCAAAACCTATAACCAGCCCCTCCTACTTCTTTTATTGAAAAGCACAATAATTCACTATAATATATGCTTTTTTATTTATTGCCACAAGCAATACAGCCGACTTCAATACAGGTCTGTGTCTTCCTCTTGGTGGCCTTGGGCTGGTGATCACCTTCAGCTTCTGTGATATTTTATGTTGACATTTAGAAAGTTATAGTTGTAAAAACCTTTGTAGAGAGGCAAAATTTGTCTCTTAGGCATAAAGATTATTTTGAGCTGATTATGGGGAGAACCAGCCAACACAAGAGAAGCTCTGAAAACAGAGTAGAAGTTACCTTTTGGTAAGATAAATGTATATTTATAAAGAAAACTGCATATATAAGGGTGCCTTCCACTTAGTACCAAGTTCAGAAAGATGACTAATTCCCAAGGAACTCTGATCAGTGCAGAAGACAGGAATTTAAATCTGTGTAACAAATATTAATCTTATTTACTCTGCTTTTCTTGGCAAACTATCCACTAATGGCTTCCCATATTTTTTTTTCTTTTATCTTTAGGTAAAGACAACATTGAAAGTATTGAAAGCCACCTCTGAGAGTTATTGCGCTTTCCTAGGTATCTCCCTGTATACCTGTACTACACATGCTAATTCATGTTTGTGTTTCTCCTATCAACCTGTCTGGTAGTATGAGCATCTTTGTTCATGAACATTGAAGGTTAGAGGGAAAATTATTTTTCCTCCCCTGCTGCTCAAGGTATTTTTCCCAAACATAGGGGATATCATTGAAAATGGCTATTTGTTTACAAAGAAAGAAATAAAATACTGATTAAACTGCTTGGATTTAATCTAAGTTGATCAGTGGCCAATCAAGGGAAAAGTATAAAATTCTCTTTCACAATAGATTGATCCTTTAGTTAAGGTTCAGTTGAAGCCTTACGTTTCTATAGAACCCATCTTGAACAATACTTTGTGCCTTTTATGTTTTCCAGACTGGATTGTTAGGTTTGTTTTAGGGAAAACACTGTCACTGTGTCCTTTTAGTTTATTTTATGCCTCGCACAGTACTTAGTACAACTTAGGACATCAATGAATGCTAACTGTTATATTTTAGTTATAATTCTAGTTTAATATATACTGGTTAGCACAAGTATATTATAAGCTCTCTGAAGTCTATAATATGTTAAATCTTTTAGCACCAAACACAGGCACTTATTCTTTTAAGAGACCAATAAATTTTCCTGATTGACTTTATATTTCTATAAAATCACATGGTATAATTTGCTATCATGGCTAATGAAACTAATGTGATGACATTTGATTGCAACTACAGGGAACTGGAAATTTAAAAGATCTCATCTTTAATTCATGCTTTCCCTAAGAAAATTGCAGAACACCTATACTTGCCACATATTCCATTAGGAGCTGTAAGTCAGAAAAGCGACCTAAAATGGAATTATCTCTGTTTTCAAAGAGCCTTGTAGTTTTATTTGGGAGTAAATTATAAGCAAGTAAATAATCACAAGGCAATGGTATATGGTAAAATAGAGTTAGGGGCATATTTGTCTGGAAGAACAAGTATGATGGACATAGGGAATTGGAGGAGTGTCAACCAAGAAATGCTTCCTAGAAATAATCAACTGAAATGTGAAGAGTTGCTTACAGTTAGCCAATTAAAAAAGAGTTTGTACATTCCAGGCAGTGAAAATGTATCATACAAGGCACAGAGATTAGAAATAATAGTTTACTTTCAGGAAAATGCTAACAAAATAGCAAAGTTTGATGGATATGGTGAAGAGGGAGATGGGCTGGAGAGTTAGGCAGAAAGGAAATCATGGTAGTCTGTTTGTGATCTAAAAATGTTGACTTGTGGGCTTCCCTGGTGGCACAATGGGGTAAGACACAACCTATAAAGCTGTCCACAGCCACTGCAGCACAAGTTCCACCCCCAGCCAGCCAGGGAGCTACCCACATGGCGCAGCAGACCTCTCCTGACTTGCCCGCTGCTCCCCTCAGCAGCGCTTTTGGTCCATCTGCCTGTTCTGTTCCCCGCTCTGTCTCTGGTGAATCCTCTCACCCCTAGCACCTCTGGCCTGTTCCCCAGTTCTTGTGTGCATAAATAAAGAAATCTTTAAAAAAATAAAAATGTTGATTTGAATCATGAAGGAGAGTATTTGCATGGTCAATTGCATTATTTTTCAAAGTCTCCTGAAATCTGCCATTTAAAGTCCATAGGCTTCCAATTGTTCTAATTAGCATTGTTTTCTAAAATACTTTATTTAATTTCTGAGTTGTTCCCAGTTCTGGGTAGATTGCTAGCAGGAATAAGACAGTGTGGTTCTCTCAATATAAAATTTCAGGCATGCAAAGCTCATCACAAATGTTCCATTTGGAGTTTCATCAAACATAAAGCATTGCTATAGGAAGTTTTGCCTGAGGAGATGTTAATCAGGTATATTTCAATAGAAAAGGGTAGAAAAGAAGAGCTTAATTTCGGAGTTAGCAGCGAGTGAATCTGAGAAAACAGTACTACTAGACCTTCCTGAGCTCCCAGATAGTCCAATAAATTTATGATATTAAAGTTCCTTAGTTGTAAACCCAAATGTTCTAACTCCAACAAAAGCAACACTTCCCATCTGCTATGCCTTCTATGTGGACTTTATTACAGAGTTCCCACAGGAATCTTAAATTGTTGGGAGTTTCTTCATGTTAAAATATTAACATATAGGCTATCAAATTGCCTATATTAAGATATAATGACTTTAGTTAATCATATTGCAAAAAATATGCACTATAAAATATAGATAATCACATTTCAAATATGAATGTGAAGTTGCTGAAGTATATTTCATCTGATTTCTCACTTGTGCTTGATTTCAGGTAAATGTAGAGCTGAATGTTCCTTTTCTTTTTTTTTTTTTAAGATTTATTTATTTATGCATACAAGAACTGGGGTGGGAGGGTGCGGTGAGAGGATTCACCGGAGACAGAGTGGGGAACAGAACTGGCAGATTGACTGAAATACACTTCTGAGGGGAGCAGTGGGTGAGACAGGAGAGGTCTGCTGTGCCGTGATGGTAGCTTCCTGACTGGCTGGGGATTGAGCTTCACAGTGCTGTGCGTAACCCCTTGCGCCACCAGGGAGGCCAGAATTGGCCTTTTCTGGAAGTCACTTAGTTGATGTTTGGAAAGACTTTAAAATAATAGTAAAAGTGTGTTAAGAGATTTATGTATAAATGAGATAGCTTCATAGGTTGCGTCTTAACCCCTTGCACCACCAGTGAGGCCCAAAATTTTCCTGTCCTTTTATTGCACCCTCCAAAACCAGCATTAACATAGGACAAACTTTCTTTATCAACCAGTAAGTTAGCCTGGGCTATGGCGACAGTAGCAACATGAACTATACCGATTTGCCCTTTAATTGTGAAATACCTTGTCATAGACTGAACTGTTGATCTGTTAATTTTTCCTCGTCAAAACATGTGCTGAGTCAGAATGCCCAAGTATGATTTGTTTTTGTGAAAGTACCCTTGAAGAAGTTAATTAAGATCAAATTAATTCATAGGGTGAAACTAATCCTATGGAACTGGTGTGTTTATAAAAGGGAGAAGGGACACTAGATTTATATGCCGACCTGAAAAGAAAGTTCATGTGAGAACATAGCAAGAAGGGGAGCATCTGTGAGCCAGGAAGTAAGACACTCACTAGAAAGCAGCCATTGCTGTTGGTTCCTTAACCTTGTTGTGAGTGAAATTTCTACTACTATGAGAAAATATATGTATGTTGCTTAGGCCACCCAGAGGGGTACACAGACCCATATGGTATTTTGCTATGGTTGCCCTAGCAACCCCCTCTTCAGTGGGGGACTTTAACAAGCTAAGAATATGTTGAAATGCCTCCCCAAAATCCTCCCCAAAGATACTATCAATGTGTCGTTACAGGAATTTTGTTGCCACTTTGCAGTGGGAACACTGGAGCAGGTTTGCAAGGCAAGACTCTGCTACTTGAGCAGAAGTTCTTATGCCATTTATTGAAAGCATACAGGCTAGTAAAAGCTGATCATGCGACAATGTATGAGGAGTGAGGTCTGGGGGGCAGAAGAAAAAGGTTTACAAGAAATGGAGAAAGGTCATTGTAACCATAGATCAAAAGACATTTGCTTCAGCAAAGTATTTGATGTTATCACAGGTAGAGTTATCCTGAGACCGCCATGGGGATTGTCACATGCGTAATCAGGTCAAGAGCGGCCTAGGTATTCCCAGGCCTGCCTCCTCATATGGGCTAGTCTCAGAAGGCAGTCAGGGAATGCTCTGCTGTGATTTGCAGATAGAAAGTAGGTCACAGTTGTCCATGAGTGCTCAGCTCATAGGAACACACATTAAGGAAATATTTAAATACATTTCTTGGGTCAGTGTTGTAGACACTTCTATACTGATTCCCGGTAATCCCGATGTTCTCATGTTCACCCTCCTGTAGAAACCCTCCAACCCTTTGAATATAAGTTGAATCTATTGATTTGCCTCCAGTCATAAAATGTGGCAGAAGTGATAGACTATCACTAACTTAGATTTGCCAGTTTTAGCAAGCAAAAACTCAGGATGCCTATTTAAATTTGAATTTCTGATAATCAATGTTTTTGCATAAAGATGCTCCCTGAATTATTTGGAATATACTAATATTACAAAATATTGTTTATTGGAAATTAAACTCTAAATGGGTATCCTGTATTTTTTCTGTCAAACTTACATTACCTCAATTAGAATGTGAAAGTAACAATGGAATGCCATTTGGAAGATTACATATTACAAAAGAGTGTGTTCTCTATTCTGGGGGCTCTCTCTTAGTTCCTTGCTCTGAGGGTAGGCAGCAACTATATATTTTTTTTAAGATTTATTTATTTATGCATACAAGAGTTGGGGTGTAGGCCAAAGTTTTCAGGGGATGAAAGGATTCACCAGAGACAGAGTGGGGAGCAGAACAGGCAGATGGAATGAAATACACTGCTGAGGGGAGCAGCAGGAGAGACAGGAGAGGTCTGCTGCGCCAGGTTTGCTGGGCGATCCCTGGTAGGGGATCGAACTCGTACTGCAGTGCTTGTGGATTACTTACTAGTACTGAGACTTAATCCCTTGCACCATCAGGGAGGCCCCAGCTACTATGGTTTAGTTCCTCTATGGAGATGCTCTTTTAGCCAGTACCAGTGACATTCCATTCAACAGACACCAACAAATTGAGACGCAGTGATAGTCATGTGAGTGATACTTCCACACATAAGCCATAAATGGACTATCCTTGGCCAACAACTTCACTCTATCCTCCTTGAGTCAGAGAGACCAGATGAGCAATGTCCATATAACCCACAGAAGCAATGTGGTTTATGTTGTTTTGAGCTCCTAAATTGTGAGTAATGTGGTGTGCAGGAATACACACTGAAAATAGTTGTTAAGTCTTATACAAATCAATCTTAAGATTTCTTTCCTGAAAAGCAATGGAAAGACTCTGCGGAGGTAACAGGGCACCTTGGATATCCACCTCTTCTTGGGCCATCCTGTTTCCCCCAACTCTCACTCTTCTTCATTTAATTCTACAACTGTTTATACCTTACTGTGCAACTTGACTTTATCCATTAAATATCCCTGCATGTAAACTCTTCCTTACACATGTCTGGAGCACACTGTAAATAGTCTTACAGTATTTATTACTATATTGTATCACATTTGACATTCTTTTCCTATTGTTCTCTTACTAGTTGTATTATCTCAGCTGAGAATTGTGTCTGGCATAGTGTGGGTAACCAATAAACAGGTGGTAAATGAAAGGATTGGGGTAAAATCTTTATTTAAAATGGGGGGGAAAATAGATCAAATTTTATCCAGGAAGGAGAGGGTGAATTTATTCTCTGGAAACCTGTAGGGGAGGGGGAGGGGGAAGTTCTCACAGTCAGGGATCACTGGATGGAGAAAAATTCGAAGATAGAGAAAGAAATGAGCTTTCCTCTGTTTTCTAGAGGACTGAACCCGACCATTAGAAGATAATCAAGAATGTGAGCCAAACATTCTGATGTTGAAATTTTAGTCCGGGCTTAGGTGGAAGTGTGTCCTTGAGAAGAGTTCTTAAGTTGTCTATAGTTTGGTTTTCTTATCCATGAGATACTCAGCTCACAGGAACTCACATTAAGGAAATATTTAAATACTTTTCTTGAGTCAGTGTTGTAGACACTTCTATACTGATTCCTAGTAATCCCCACATTCTAATGTTCACCCTCTTGTATAAACCCTCCAGCCCTTTGAATGTGAGTTGAATCTATTGAGTTGCCTCCAATTGTAAAATGTGGCAGAAGAGAAAAATTCTAACGCCAGGTAAATATTTGGAATAAGCTGAATGAATATCTATATTATAGCGCCTATTTCTGCGATGATGTATATTACTATTATAAGGAAAAGCGTAAGAACTCTTAAAGAGTAAGGCAGTGGAATGAACTGTCTCATAATAATGTTGTTAATAGCCGTCAAGCATTTGTTGTACATAGGGCATGTGCTGAGAGGGAAATGCACCTCCCTCATAAGAATTGTATTGACTGCATTCACATTCACACCTTTTGAAGGAAGTACACTTCCTGCTGGTATTGCAGATCATCTAGCAAAGCACAACAAAATTAAATGATTTGTTCAAAATCACAGAACTAATAAATGTCAGAGCTAAGACTTGACCTCACATAGTCATGATTCGTAACCTGAATTATTAACTAATTCACCTCCCTACCTCTCTTGAGTGGTCATTTTTCAGTCCCCAAAGTTATTCTAGAATCTGCTGTCTGTGATTTCACCTTCATAACAGGATATGTGTTCCTCACTATCACCATCATATTTGTGCAACAGATTTCTATAATTGTTGAAGTTCCTTCATCCCACTCATCAGTTTTCTATTTTATTCATATAATTACTTTTAAAAATGTATACTGGAAGGCTTTGTGAGAAATAAAGCTATTTTTTAATTCATTTAAGTCATTGTGGACATAATCCAACCATTTGGTTGAGAAATGAAAATAAAGTACAGTTCCATCTTTGCTATTGTAGGCGAGGAAAAATCTGCCACCCCAAAAAATATCTTGTTGGCCAAAGTCTCATATCATGGAAGGGGCGCTAAAGTCTGTGTGGAGGTTGCCTGTTTATATATATATATATATATATATATATATATATATATATATATTTACATATTAACTTCCCTTGAGGACTTGCACTCAGAAGTCTTCACCTCTGATCTCTTTTCAATAGAAAAAGCTGAACTTAACCTCCATAGTTTTGTCTGCTGGGTCTTCCCTGATGTCCTCCCCAACTAACCTTTCCTTCCCTACTCCAAAGTCATTTTGTCTTAGCTAAGCTATTTATGATAGAAACTAAAGTCACACGGGTGTGTTAGCCAGTTATTCTGAGGGTGTTTCATGTATACAAGAGGTATTACTAAATTGATTTTTACTTTTTTATCACCTTATATGTTATTAGTTTACTTACCAGCCTAGAAGGACCTGGAGAAGTAGATGATCATTTCCCTTAACACCCCAACATCATCAAACTTTATTTTTCAAGAAGAATGCTAGGGATGGTGCAGAGCTAATACTGCAGTTGTTCTCCATTCCTAAAAGAAAGACAGAGGCATCCAAAGAGAAGAATTCATCAACTACACTGTGGGTCACTGAGTGTAGAAGGTCTGTAGATCTAGGGTTAGATTTCAGGTTAGATGACACTTGAGCAATTACATTCCTTAGAGCTGCTTTATATATCTATTGAGGAATCAGTTTGAACATCTGGGCTGACTACGTATCATGGAAAGGTTTAAAATGTCTGTGCTTTCAAGACAAATCAGAACATATGGGCGTACTTGAATTGTAGACAAAAGTATTAAATGCCCTCTCTACATAATATTGAACATCTATTATCTGCTAGTCAGAGTGCTAAATAGTAAGGATACAGAGATAAATGAACTTCGGACACCTGATGACTTGGAACTGGAAGTATGTAATTACCCTTTCATAAGGATGATAATGGAGATACTTAAGGCACCAGGGAACAATCGATATATCCTCATGGGGTATTTAAAATGGATGATATTTGAATACACTTTTGAGGAGAATCTGTAAGCTGTCTGAGATTGGGGAGGGCATTCTAGGCAAAGGGCACAAACCCAAAAAAATATCAGCATGTGAAAGAAACTGATACATTTGGAAAAGTGCAAGTGATTCTATATTTGGGAGGTGGGAAGTATAGGGAAGCTCCTCTGTAGGAAATGAACAAGTAGCTAGGGATCCACTCAAGGCAAGCATTCTGTCTCATGTTCATTGACCTAAATATTATACTACAGATAATTAGAAGTTGATTAAAAATCCTCTAGAGACACAGACATGAAAAAAATTCATTTTAGATATTTGAATTGTGGGAGCAAGAATAGAAGTGCCACAAAATGAAGTTATTGATCTAGTGAAGTGGGACATGATGAAGATTCAAGTGGAGGTATATTTAGTAATAGAGAAGGAGGAATAGCTGGATGATTATTAGGTGATGTAGTTGAGGAATTGAAAAGAATCCATGTTGATTCTATATTTCTGGCTTGGATGTCATGATGGATGTCAGTGTAAAATCTTTACAGTGTTTAGAAGTGTACTAGTGAGGAATTGCATTCATCTTCTATAAAAACAGGCCCTAAAGGCATTGGCAAATAAAGGCTGTTTTCTAGTCACATAAAAACTTTCCAAACTTAAGAGTTCATGACTAGTATGAGAGAGCCAATAATTCATCAAAAACCTGTGCTTTACTTTTTCCCTCTAATCATTCTGTATATTTTTCCAGGTACAAGTTTGTTTTATAGTTCAGTTTGTGCAGAAATTCAAATTTATTTATATGTTCTAGGCTAACAATGGGAATAAAAAGAAATGAAGAAAAGAGTATATACCACTCCCCTTACCCCTGTTAAAGGAACTTCCAGAAAATTCCACATAACTCCTCTGGTTATATATTCACATTCATCAGGCCTTACACAAAGGGCCTCACCTAAGTACATTATGTGCTCAGATTGCTTTGGAACAACGTGCATACATACGATTTAGGGTCCTGTTCCTTAGGTGGATTGAGAATATGAGGGCAACTATTGCTCTTAGTAACTAAAAAACAAAAAAAAAGCATTCAAGTTTGACAAAAGAAATACCTGGTTCTGTAAACACTGTTAAGTCTACTACTAAATGTCATGCACAGGAAAGAGCCTCAGTAAAAGTTTATTGAGTAGCTTTGAGTCATTTTTCACTATATTTCTTTCTCCTTTCACATTCTTGGTTCTTCTCTGTTCTGAAAATCGAACCATACATATCAACTTAGAGAACATTATTTTAGAATCTAAGAAATTTTTCATTTACATATTGGTTCTGTCACAGGTAGAATTTAATTTGTAAATTTATATATGTATAAATACTTACATATATATGTATGTATGTGTGTATATACCCACACCCACATGCACACACACACATACATCCACACACACACATATACATCCACACCCACATGCACACACACATACACACATACATCCACACACACACATATACATCCACACACACACACACACATCCACACACACACACATTAATATTTCCATTTAGAGAAGCCTATAGCTTGAACTAGGCAGATGATGGGTGTAAGGGTAGGAATGAACCTATATTACACTGTTTGATTATTATTAAAGATTTATTTATTTATGCATAAAAGAGGTGGGGTGCGGGGAGGGGAGAGGATTCATCAGAGACAGAGTGGGGAGAACAGGCAGATTGACTGAAGTACACTGCTGAGGGGAGCAGCGGGTGAGTCAGGAAAGGTCTGCTGTGCCATGTGGATAATCCCTGGCTGGGGATCGAACTCGTGCTGCAGTGGCTGCAGCTTGCGACACTGGGGAGGCCCTGCTTGTATATTGTTTTAATGACTAGATTATCTTTTCTTTGTTTAAATGTTATTCTTTGGCTTTTCTGCTATCTTAAATTTTGTTTGTTTTCTTTCTATTTCTAATATAAACTTATTTTTGTCTTAGAGGAGAAAATACTATAAAAGTTTACCACAAAAAAACTTATTTTTGTGGATTTATACAGAATTTAACCTGTAAGTATGTCTGTCTGTAGGACATATCCCAAAGGCATAATGGGCGTGACTGTTCTGTTCTATGCCTATGGCCACTGTTATAAAATTAACACAATTGGTAGATGCCTTGAATACCCAAGTGAGAGTGAATAATGTGACTAGTTTTGGTCAAGGGACTTTTAGTAAATGTGACAAACATCATAAAATTGCTGGTACAAGACTATGCAGAAACCCTTTACTCACACTCTGCACCTCTGGCCTGTACTCCAGCTCTTAAATGCATAAATAAATAAATCTTTAAAAAAAAAAAAAGAAATTTCAGAACATCAAGATAATGGTAGAATTAATCACATAAATTATGGTGATCTTATGGAATTATTCATTAAAGCTTTATTTTTTATTTCCCCTTTTCTCTTATCATCCTGTTGTTGTTATGCCCCAGTACAAAATTCCTATCCTAAATGAAACAAAAGCCTGTTTTCTGGAAATCAGTTAGTTCACTGAATGTGAAAGATTAGATTTTGGGATTTCATGATAGAATTGCTTGACTGGAATTTTTATAAACCAACAAGAGATTCCTGTTGCTTCAATACCAAGGCTGGACTCCCCATCCTGATTTTTAAGGCCATAACTACAACTAACTTACTCTAATTATTCCACAAGTTTCCAATGCTTCTTTCCAACTAATTGCTTCATTAATTAGCACATTATATGCTAATACCTGCCTTATGCTTGAACCTAGTATGATGTGCTCATATTTTTATTTTCTCCCTTTTTCATAATTAAATCCTGGGGGATGCAAGTGAAAATTAAATAGTAAAGACATCCACAAATTTTCTTCTTCATAAAAGCAATGGAAAACTTTCAAAAATGGTAAGAATCAGCTATTCAAAATTCTGAAATTGGTTTGCTGATTTTTTTCCCACACCTCAGGATATTTACAAGCTGAGGTTTAGGATCCTCCTATCCAGTTGGATTGAAAACCCAAGCATTAATTACCAGTTGGCCCCAGTGTCTGTTGACTTCTAGTATCTTTTAGATTTCCTGGGTGAAGTCTGAATCCTCAGTCCATCAGAAACCCAGCCCTCTTTGGTGTAAACCTGGGTCCTCAATAATCAGAACTTGCTTCTGTCTTTTCAAGATGGATGATCTAGGGGATGTAGGATGGATGCACAGTTAACTATGGATGCAAAACACCTTGCATACACATATGTATATAAACCATCATGTGGAAGCACTTCAATAAGCATCACACCCTGTGGCATGTCAACTAAAAACATCAACAAAGGTTTCCAATATTTATTCAAGAAAAAATGTGCAGTTTTGGTAAGAAGGGTAAGCTCTGTGGCATTTTAACTTACTGTCTTTTCACCCCCTTCCTTTCACCTCCATCTAACCTTGCAGGCCAAGAAATGCAGTCATGGTAAAAAATAGCAGCAGTCAACCAGAGCAGACAAAATGAAGCTGGAGTTCCTTTATAGCCTCAGCCGAAGAGAAATGCCATTATTTAGCATGTGTGGTGGTTTACTGGAAGAGCACACTTTCAAGGTTGTCTTTATTTGACCTGACTTGAAACTTTACCAATGAGAAAAACCTTTCTCTCAGGCATATTTGTCATCAATTTTTAAAAATTTTCTTAACTTGACTTTGTCAGAGGCAGTGAAAAACAGCTGGGATAGAGAATAGACTCATAAAAATGCTTAAAAGCTGAGAAATTAGGTACCCAAAGGAAGTTGGAAAACATTTTTTTAGTATTCTAATAGTTTCATGGCTATCATTTAGAGAATGTTTAAATTGAATTCAATTTTTAATTTTTTCTTCTTGAGTTAACATTGTTTTACAACATGTGTATGAGTTAGGGAATAGGTCCTTGCCTCTTCAGGTATGTCACTGCACCACACACATCACCAAGCATCCCAATTTTTTAATATATTCCTTGTAATCCAGAAGAACACACACACATAGGGTTGGATGCATGCCCAAGAAAAACCCAAGAGAGATCTAAACTTCTATCTGATGATGAGTCTCTACACAAACAGAATGTGAAGTTTGAGACAGTGTGGTAAATGTTTGGATCATTATTGAAGGCAAACCCCAAGATGCACAGAGAACACCTCAGAAATAAATGGAGACTCGTTGGTTTCAGGAGTGTAAGGAATCTCTGTACATTCAACAGATGGTCACTAAAATACTGAGATATGTGAGATTGAGCTTCATCGCTCAGTCATACCTGTCAATGGACACATGTGATTATGGATATATGCATCAAAGCACTTGTTCGGAAATCCACTAAACAAGTATAACAATAACAACATGAATGATCAGCAACAGTCTCTGGGGACAGGAAGAGATTTTTTTTTTTAAATTTCATTTTTTGGCAGTGGTGATTTTTTTTAATTAATTAATTTATTTATACAAGCACTGGGCACAGTCAGAAGCATGGGAGCATGAGAGCATTCACCAGAGCCAGAGCGGGGAGCAGAACAGGCAGACTGACGAAGTACACTGCTGAGGGGAGCAGCGGGTGGCAGGAGAGGTCTGCGCGCCATGTGGAACCCTCACCTGGTGGCCATGGATCGAACCGGTGCTGCAGAGGCTGCAGGCAGCTTTGCAGCCCAGCGCTCAACCACTGCGCCACCAGGGGAGGCCCAACAGGAAAATATTTTGTTTCCATATTTCCTTCACATATTATAAAAATATTTAGTTTTGAGCAAAGATTATATGATCTGCAAAAAAAATCCTACAAAACAAGAAATATAGCTCTAACACAAGAAACAGATTTTAACAATAGACTCTCCCTGATAATGCCAGACTGGAATTTAACTAGAGAACACACTTAAGTCAATATATAATTAATGCCCAAAAGCCAAAGTAATTAATGTCTAAATATCTGAAGAAAAAAATATAGCAATGCTATCTTAGCAAACAGTGAATACAAAAATACATAGGGGCCATTTAAAAAGAATCAAATAGAAATTCTAGAGGTGAAAATTATAATATTGAAGAGAAAAATTCAGTAGAGGGAATTGGTAGATTTGAGAAAGCAGGAGAAAATTAATGAAATAAAACTTTATCAATTGAGATTAACCAATTTGGAGAATATAAGGGTAAAAGTGCAAAAATTATAACATAACAGAGCTTCAAAGATATGTGAAGTACTAGCAAGCTTATCAACATAAATATAATGGGAACCTAATGAAGAGAAAAGAGAGGATGGGTCAGAAAAATATTTAAAGAAAAAAATAGTAAAATACTCCCAAACATTGATGAAAAACATTGAACGGTAACGCAGAAATTCAACACTCCAAGCAGAATAAACTCAAAGTTAGATTTCTTAAATACATCCGGAACAATTCTTCAAAGTTACAAATAAAAAAATTTGAAAGCAGTAAGAAGTGACTTATCAAATATACTATCCTTGATAGGAAAAATAGCTAATGTCTCACCTGAAACAATGGAAACCAGAAAGTTGTGGAATGTTATATTCAAAGAGCCAGAAGAAAAAAAATCAGCCACCAATTTTATATCATAGACATTACCCTCCAAAAATGTAGGAAAATTTAAAACATTCCCAGATAAGCAAAAACAAAGTAAATTTATTGCTAGTGAACCTTTCTTAATATAATATTAAAGGGGGCCTCCCTGGTGGCACAAGGGGTTGAGCACCGCACTATGAAGCAATCCGCAGCCACTGCAGCACGAGTTCGATCCCCAGCCAGGGAGCTACGCACATGGCACAGCAGACCTCTCCTGACTTGCCCACTGCTCCCCTCAGCAGTGCATTTCAGTCAGTCTGCCTGTTCTGTTCCCCACTCTGTCTCTGGTGAATCTTCTCACCCCCCACCCCCCCCACACACACACCTCTGGCCTGTATCCCAGCTCCTGTGTGCATAAATAAATACATCTTTAAAAAACAAATAATACTAAAGGGAGTCCCTCAGATTGATGGGAAAGACACTAGTCAGTAACTTGAATTCTCAGGAAATAATCAATAACACTACTAAAAGTAGCTATCTAAAATAAAAAATAAATAAAATAAAATAAAAGTAGCTATCTGAATGAATACAATGCAATTATGTTAAAGATAACATACGTGTGTTTCTGTTTGTAATTCTTGCTCTTTTCTAAGACAATATAAGAATACATAATGTAACAATAATAAATCTGTGGTGATGGAAATATAAAATATAAGGATATAACAACAGCAATAAATATTAAAACAGGAGGAAAAGAAACAGCTATATGGAACTAATGTGTACCATTGAAATTAAAATAACATTAATAAAAATTAGATTGTTTTAAACTAAAATTTTCATTATAATCCTCTGAGAAATCATTGATAAAGTATAAATATTATAAATATAGTGAAAGGAAGTAAAATTATACACTAGAAAGTATCTGTGCAACATTCATGTAGATATATGTTGACATGACTATGTGACATGTATGTACATATATGTCAACATTTATGTATACACTGACCACGCTTTGATGCCCATTTCTCAGCCATTCTCTTCTTTTCTTTAACCATATCAATCTATCCTGAAGCTGGCCTTTTCTTAATATTCATTGCTTAATTCATCTCTTTAAACTGAAATGTGGGTCCTCCCCGGTGGCGTAGCAGTTGAGTGCCTTGTGAAGCTGTCCACAGCCTCTGCAGCACCTGTTCAATTCCCTGCCTGCCAGAGAGAACCCCACATGGCACGGCAGACCTCTCCTGCCTCGCCCGCTGCTCCCCTCAACAGTGTCTTTGGTCTGTCTGCCTGTTCTGTTCCCCTCTCTGGCTCTGGTGAATCCTCTCACCCTCCCATGCTTCTGACCTGTACCCCAGTTCTTGTATAAAATAAATAAAATCCTAAAAAAAAAAAAACTGAAATGTGTAGCCAATAAGAATCTGATATAATGGAAATAGATTAGGCTTTGGTGCTAGAAGAATCTAAAATATTAAGTTTTACACCACCAAACTTTATAGAGACTAACTGCATCATCCCATGTATGATGTCTATCTAACTTCTCTTCACTAGAAAGTGAAAGTAATACTTTTGCCTTTGTCACAACTGTGGATGGTTAATGAAATTCAAGCACAAGACATGATAACAAGCTGACACTATTGTTACGATGTTGTGCGCTTTATACTTTACAACGCATTCTTACATTATCCCTACTTTTAACTTATTCTCTTTAGCACTACTTATTATACCATTAGTTGTCCAACGACTCACAGCACCTGTCAGTATTTAATTTACCCAGGAGTTCTTTTCCAGCTTGGAGTTTTTTCAGCATGTAACAGTGGTCGTGGTTGACTAAAATTATTTCTTTTTAAAGATTTATTTTTATTTATGCATACAAGAGCTGGGGTGTAGGCCAGAAGTATGGGGGGGGGGTGTAAGAGGATTCACCAGAGACAGAGTGAGGAGTAGAACAGGCAGACTGACTGGAATACACTGCTGAGAGGAGTAGCAGGTGAGTCAGGAGAGGTCTGCTGCACCATATGTGGGTAGCTCCCCGGCAAGGGATCCAACTCAAACCACAGTGCCTGGCGATAGCTTGATTGTGCTGAAATTTACCCTGGTGCCACAAGAGAGGACTTACAGTGAAATTTAAAAGATCAGATAGAAGAGGGAACGGTTCCTAAATATTAAAACAGGGTAGCTAAGAAACTCAATTTAAGAGTGTTTCTGGTTTATTTGCAAAATTACTTTCTATTCATGGAAAATTATGTACAAGACACTTCATTACACAATATTAGGGATATAGAAAATAAAAGTATTCAAAAAAATTAAGGTAGGCTAGCCCACCTATTTTACACTTACTGAACTAGGTTAACCTAGTGTCCAAAGAGGATAATCTACCTACCAATCACAAGTGACAACATTGGAAATGTAACTGGTGGCTGAAGCCAAAGACTGCTACATCTGTTGTCCCCTGGAGTGGGTGCTGGTGAGGATGGAGTGCCCCAGGGAAAATGCACACTAAGTAGCAGTGGGGTGGAGACTCTGGGAAAAAATGTAAGGGACTGCAGAAGCCTTCAGTGCTTGGATTCCGTGTTTGGGATTTCATTGTTTTCAAATCTTCAGGGATTCCAGGATCAGCCATTTCTGGCCCCACCATGCCATTTCCAGAAGCCTGTTGCGTGCCTCTGAAGGACGTGGAGAGGCTTCCAGGAGCCAACCTCAGAGAAGAAAAGTTTGGAGGCTTTGCAAGTAGCCAAGAGACTGAAACTGTTCTGTTTTACTGCCATCACCGCCTGACAGGAAAGGTGAAGACCCAGAGCTGGGCACTTTGTTGAGCTGTGAGTGTGGCCATTTGTCTGGCGGTTCGGCCGCTGCAGCTGCTGTTTTGAGCGTTGCTTGTCTGGTGCTGCACTGGAGCATCTCAGCAGCTCTGTGAGCCCCTCCCGTTGTGTCTTCTGCTGTCCTTGCGAGTTGGGTTCTGGCCTATTGTCTGACTGCAACGTGCCCCAGTTACTCAGTGGCGGGAAGACGCCGTCCTGTCAGTGTGGGCTTTTGTTCAGCGTAGGAGCTCCGAGTCTTCAGTGGCTCTGAGAAGATGCCATTTTTGGAGTGTTTATGTTTAGGACTTTAAAACACTGGACACTGCTTCAGGTGAGGTTAAAGGCCATTTTTGGCCTCAATAATTCTTTGTTTTTCCCCAGTTTGTTAAACAAATGCCATTATTGTTGTTCTCTGAACCTGAATAGTCTTTCAATTGCGTGCACAGGTGAAGAACTCAGACAGTGACATAAACTATTTGGGCACTCTCCTTGGCCAGTTGTTTTTTTTTTAAAGATTTATTTATTTATGCATACAAGAGCTGGGTTACAGGCCAGAGATGCGGGGGGTGAGGATCCACCAGAAACAGAGTGGGGAACAGAACAGGCAGATTGACTGGAATACACTGCTGAGGCAAGCAGCGGGCGAGTCAGGAGAGGTCTGCCTCACCATGTGGGTTGCCCCCTGGCCAGCTGGGTATCGAACTTGTGCTGCAGAGGCTGCGAATTGCTTCATAGTGAGGTGCTTAACCCCTTGTGCCACCAGGGAGGCCCTCTCCTTGACCAGTTTTAGTGCCCCTTACTGTCCTGTATCAGATAGTCTCATTGTAAAACTTCAGGTTAGTTAAGCCTTTCCTTTTTTTTTTTTAATATCTGAACTGAAGCCCTAAATTAATAAGATGTTAAGATTAGAATATATTTTCACTTGTGTCTCCATGATCTTGCAGGGATTAAAGTCTCAGCACTAACAAGCTATCCCCAACCACTGTGGCATGAGTTCAATCGCCAGCCAGGGAACTAACCCATGTGGCACAGCAGACCTCTCCTGTCTCACATGCTGCTCCCCTCAGTAGTGTATTTCAGTAGATCTGCCCATTCTGCTCCCCACTCTGTCTCTGGTGAATCCTCTCACCCCTTGCACCTTTGGCCTACACCCCAGTTCATCTATGCATAAATAAATAAAATAAATGTTTAAATATACACGTGTAGTCACTTGTCTGATATAGAAAATATCAGAACTTTTTTTTTTTAAAGATTTATTTTATTTATACAAGAGCTAGGGTACAGGCCAGATGTGCGGGAGGGTGAGAGGATTCACCAGAGACAGAGTGGGAAACAGAACAGGCAAACTGAAGAAATACACTGCTAAGGGGAACAGCGGGTGAGACAGGAGAGGTGTGCTCACCATGTGGGGTGCTCCGAGGCCTGCAGGGATCAAACCAGTACTGCAGAGGCTGAAGACAGCTTCACAGTGCAGCACTCAACCACCTACGCCACCAGGGAAGCCTGAAAAGATCAGAAATTTTAAATGAATTCAGCTAAAGCCAAGGAGCATCACAGACATGGTTGGATTATAGTCACATTTTTCCAAAGGACATTTAAAAGTAGATGATTTTGTTACCCCCCAATGGGTTTGATAATTAATTACGTAGCCAAATGTGATTTATTAATAGGTGCTCTGTATTAAATAACATCAACCATTATCCACAGGGAATTAATTTGTACTCTGAACAACCAGAAATGAGGACGATATGAAATGGATGATGTTTCAATAGCAAATGAAATGAGCTATAATAACTTTACATAAATAAAACTATTTTAAGCCTTTCCTTGAGTTGTATTTGTGTCTCCCTGAGGCAGAGTTGCTGTGTTCTGCTCCTGTGGGAGGCTGGGCACATGAGAACGTTGATTACATTTTCAATAACCTCCAGTGCTCATATGCATCTTATGATATGTTATACTTTTATAACTGAGATGAAAAACCACCCAGTAAAAAACATCATTTAACGCTATTTGTGCACTAAAAGAGAGGCACCAGAGTTTGCAGACTTATATTTAGTACTGTGTCAATAAGACATGTTAACCTTATCAGGAAAAAAAATGTGACAGATGCAAGGTCTTTTGGCAATGACATGGAAATTCTTAGTGGAATGTTTAGTTTATGTTCAGATGGTACATATATGATAGATAGATGTTCAGATATGTTTATATGAAGGAGACTGTTAGGATATTTTCTCTTTTTTTTCCAAGATTTATTTATTTATAAAAGAACTGGGGTATAGGCCAGAGGTGCAGGAGGGTAAGAGAATTCACCAGAGACAGAGTGGGGAGCAGAGCAGGCAGACAGACTGAGAACACTGCTGAGGGGAGCAGCAGGTGAGAAAGGAGAGGTCTGCTGCACAATGTGGGTATCTCCCTGACCGGCCAGGAATTGTACCCACCCTGCAGAGGCTACGGACAGCTTCAGAGTGCTTTGCTCAACCTGCTGCACCACCAGGGAGGCCCTTAGGATATTTTCTTTTTTCTTTTTTTTTAAGATTTATTTATTTATTTATACAAGCACTGGGTACAGTCAGAAGCGCAGGAGGGTGAGAGGATTCACCAGAGTCAGAGCGGGGAGCAGAACAGGCAGACTGACTGAAATATACTGCTGAGGGGAGCAGCAGGCACAGCAGGAGAGGTCTGTGTGCCATATGGGACCCTCGCCAACAGCTGGGGATCGAACTGGCGCTGCTGAGGTTGCAGGCAGCTTCCCAGCCCAGTGCTCAACTGCTGTGGCACCAGGGGAGGCCCCCTTAGGATATTTTCTTATGAGAATATAAATTTTAGCCTTCTAAGGCTGGTTATTGATGCATTTATAAAGATAACGTTGGAGATAATCTTTATTTGGTGGCTTTTTTGTTTCCCTTTTATCTCCTTTTCTTCATGCTCAAATCCTCAGAAATTTATATACTCTTGCTTACTGGTTATTTAAGCAGCTATTTTATTTTCAGTTAGTTATCAAGTTTTACCAGGGAAATAATTCCCAGATAATTAAAGTGGTAGGTATAAAATAGAGTTGGTCAAAACATCATCTATCATGATACTCGCCTTTGTGTGAAATTTCAGATATGATTCTTTTTTGTAGTTTCTGCATGTAAAATAAGAAACAATGTAGCCTACCAATTAGGAACACATATTTATAATCAGAAGGGCTGAGATTTGAATATTAATACTGCCATTTATAAGTTGTGTCCCGAGAAGCTGACTTCATTCACCTGTAAGTAAAGTATTGTTAAATTTATCAATTATTTTCTATGTGACACACATTGTGATAAATTGTGTATATAAGAATTATTGTACTCTCTATAACAAAGCATTGAATAAATGCTATTCTTGTATCTAAGTTCAGCTTAGAGATGTTAAATAACTTGAAAGTAGTAATGCAAGAAATAGTGATGGAGCTGAATAAAAACTCTAAGTAAACATCTGATAATCCTCTCATTCTAGCACGATTCATTTGATATGAGAAAAATATGACTAATCATACTTTCTGAAATGGCTGTTGTGAGCTTTAAATGAAGTTATGTATTGTGGAAATCTGGCATACGTTAGCAGGTAACAATATGAAATGCCTGTCTGCTCCTTGCTCTCCTTTTATTGAAACAGCATTGTATAAGATTCAGGTGTGCATCTTTTCACCTTGACATCTGTATATACTACACTAACCACAACACAAAAGATCCTGTTTCCATCTTAACTACTAGACATCTAGATCCCAGCTTCTTTTTTTTTTTTTGACATTTTTTCTAGATTTATTTATTTATACATACAAGTGCTGGGGTTCAGGCCAGAGGTGTAAGGGGTGAGAGGATTCACCAGAGACAGAGTGGGGAGCAGACAGGCAGACTGACCGAAATACACTGCTGAGGGGAGCAGCGGGCGAGACAGGAGAGGTCTGCTGCACCATGTGGGCAGCCCACAGCCAGGGATCGAAATCGTGCTGCAGTAGCTACAGATAGCTTCACAGGTTGCATCTTAACCCCTGCACCACCAGGGAGGCCCTTAGATCCCATCTTCTAATCAATCAAATTCTGCGGACCCAGAGTGAAACAAAATGATAGAGAGGGGCCTCCCTGGTGGCGCAAGCGGTTAAGCTCAGCACTGTGAAGCTATCTACAGCCGCTGTAGCACGAGTTCTATCGCCAGCCAGACAGGGAGCTACCCACATGATGCTGCAGACCTCTCCTGTCTCGCCCACTGCTCCCCTCAGCAGTGTATTTCAGTCAGTCAGCTTGTTCAGCTCCCCGCTCTGTCTTTGGGAGTGGAGTGTGGTAGGGGCCGCACCTCTGGCCTGTGCCACAGTTCTTGTGTGCATAAATAAACAAATCTTTAAAATAAATGATACAGTGTGGTGATGGGGGATTGAAAATACACTTTAAAAGATTGGTAACAAGTACAATTAAGTTAGATCAATTTGTATAGAATTAATTTTCTCAAGATTCTTCTTTTAGAAATATAATTATCCTTAGTCTATAGATAAGAAATGCATATTATATACCTGACATATGTAATAGGCTTTGTAATGATTCTTGAAAATAAACTCGCTCTTTACAGTCAATGAATTTATAGTCTAGTAGAATAAACAGAAACATGTAAGTGTTACATACGAGGTGCTAGAGTTAATACATAAATGCTTTATAAAGTTACAATAATAAAATGGGTATATGCCAAACAACTTTAGTAAGTCAAATGGAGCCTTAAATGAAAAGTTGGGAAAACACAGGTTCTAGTAACACAGATACAAGGAAAGTTATCCTCTACAAATGGAAGGCCTAGGACAAATGTTTCCAAATATATATTTGGAGATTATGATAATTTACATAACTAAAGAGGTGGTTTTGTGAGGTGTTGAAGAAGGAGTGTGGTTCACAGGCTATTATACTATTATACTGGAGGACTTGGAGAATGTTTGTGTGAAGACACTCTCTGTCATCCATCAGGCTATTATGCAAGTCTGTAATTGTCAGTGGTCACTTAGGTTTAACAAGAACAGTTTCCACCTCCTAATTGAGCCACTCTGGGAAGAAAAAAGTGAAACAAAACAAAACAAAAACAAACACTGAGAGAAAGGATAAGAATTTGTCTTGAGGACACTGAGCAAATGAAGCCTTTTCTGTATTAACCCATGTGCTCAGCTATTGCAATCTATGTATTTATCACTTGGCAGTAGATGACCTTAATTCGCATAAACAAGAACAACTGATGAGTTTATATTTCAGAATGTTGAGATGAAAAGCTCTGACCAAAGAATCCTTTCAAAAATGCATCAGCCTCTAAATTACAAGATAGAAGTTCATAAAATATGTATCCTCTTTATCCCTCTGAGGATATAACTAAGTTTCCCTCTTTTATTTTATAAATTATGTATCTCAGCAAGTAGTGGTGTCTTGACCTGCAGTTATACTCAAATGCTTTACCTCCCAGGAGGGCACATCAGCAAAATATCCCTTTCACTTTCACCATCTGAAATATGACTGTCCACTATGAAACCATGTAAACCTGGAGAATATCACGGTTCGTGGGTCCTCACCCGCGAGCTTACAATTGCAAGACATGACTCAGTGACTGTAACAACAGCAGGGTTTATTTGCAAGGGGAATATTGGGAGAAAGAAAAGAGTTTTGCTAAGGGCACAAATAGCCATCTGTCCTGCCCCAGACAGTGACCACACCATCCAGTAGTCCAAAGCAAAATTTTCTCATGAAAGGTAGTGCTGCCCCCTTCAATGAGAGCCTGGAGCTGATGGTACACCACCAGCAGTGCACCAGAACCCACCTCACACTGGCAACTGGAGGTGATTACAGCTGGTGCTGCTGAGACAGCAGTCTAGCAGCCAGTAGCAGTAGCAGCAGCAGTCCAGAGGCCGGCCTGGGCAGTGCCAGAGGCAACAGCAACAGGAGTCGTCTCTAGATGTGCTACGAGCACAAGCTGCTGTACCCTTGAGCAGGTGGATATCAAGCATCAGGCAGCAATAGACAGATCTTAAAGTTGCCAAGAACAGACCAGTGACAGACAACCCTTACAGGTGCCTCTCAGCAATCTACAGCACTGGTTAGTTGGTGATGCTGAAGATCAAGCAGCAGGGGACAGCTGTTAGAGCTTCTGGGCATAAGCTAGCAGCAGACAGCTTTGAGAGGCACCAGGCACAGGCCATTGGTGCCATCATGCTGGAGCATCCATCTAGGAGAATCAGAAGTGAAGGACTTTGCCAGGCAAGTGTCTGGTGAGAGTGAGAGGTCTGAAGCAAAGATCTTTTCAGGAGAGAGTGTCAGGTGTGTCTTTCAAGGTGCATGGGTTCATGGGTTTCAAACATGATTTGTCCATTATCAAAACTAGAATGATTTTGTCTCTGCTGCACCACCAAACAAGGAGTCACAATATTTCTCTTACACTAACATCTTCTTGCCCTGCTGTTGCTAAAGTTCACCTGTTCAGCCACCATTATGGTTCCCTGCAGTTCTGCCTCCTAGACAAGGTCAGAACTGCCCTTTAGAACTGGTCAGTCAGCCATAGGAGCCAAACCTTGCAAGCTTCCTTTCATATCAATCAAGAACAGAAAGCTTGATCACTCTGGGAAGGGTGTGCACCAAGAGGTATGACTGGGAACACCCGGAGAGCTGAGGACAGATGCATAAACTTACTCCCGACTCATACATCATGAGTATGACCGGGAATGCCTGGGGGCAGAGGACTGATGTATGAGAAGGGACCCCAGAAGCTGATCAGAGGAATGCCTTGTTGGTAAGATTAGGACCATGGCTGGGGGTCTGGGGTCCAGCTTCGATGACAACACTTGGTCGTCAAGCTGATAACATGGTCAGCAGCCTCATGTCCTCCCAAGCCCCAGATAACATTCCTGAGTTTTACCCATTCTTTTCTCCTTGTCCTCCTAACGCACGTAGCTGATGCTCTATGATTATTCTATCAATAAAAACGGCCAGGATCTTGCCCTCCACAGCATCCTGCATCATGTAACCTGCTCCAATACTCTGGTGTATTTGTCAGTGTGGTGTTGCCCAATGCAACATTCACTGGTATAAACTTACAGGTCAAAAGATGTATGATGTGATATGCATACAAATACAGGCAAGTGGGCACTTAGTGCAGCGGTGGTACCAACTGGCAACAAATACTGATTCAGAGGTGGATTCTTCAAGTCAATGAGAGTTTTGAAGAGAAGATACATACTCTTCGGGATACTCAGTGAATACGACACTTCTACTCTGGGTATGTAAATATTAATTCATTACCAATATCTTTTTTCCTAAAAAAATGTTTATCTACGTATTATTTAAATCCCTCTGTCAAAATTACTATAATACAACAAATAAGCATGCAACCATTTTTCATTTTTTCACTCATTAAGAAAAATGTAGTAGGTATGGAGAGAGGAGCAAGTGCTAAAAACACTTGTAGAGATTTCTTTGTATCTTATAAAATTTTTAAATATGCAGTACCATTCTAATGTCCTGGAAGAAACTGCCGGCAAGGGAAAGGTTAATGCAAAATTTTATCTAATTTATAGTATGAAGACATCATTTTTTCTGAACATAAACAAAGGTCTAAGAAAAAAAAGTTTAGTTGATCATTTTTGTTGTGTTCTACCAGTTTGTTTTATTTAGTTATTTTTATTCCACAAATGAGTGAGACCATCTAGCAAATGATTTTTTTTTTTACTTTATGACTTATTCCACTTAGTAAAATCACCTAAAAGTCTATCCATATTGTCCTAAAAAGGCACTCTTTCACCATTTTAGTCACTTTGCATTATTTGATTAATTATATGTTCCACAATTTTTCTTTATGTAGTCATCTGTTAATGGGAACTTAGGTTGGTTCCATGCCCAAGTTATTGTGAAAAATGCTGCTGTGAACATAGGAGTAAATAGATGCAGGGGTGCTATACCTGATACTATATATCTATCTATACACCCAATACTCCATATATACTATATATAGAGATATCTATCTATGTATCTATCTATCTTCTAAAATTCTTTTTTTTAAAGATTTTATTTATTTATTTATTTATTTATTTATTTATTTATTTATTTATTTATACAAGCATTGGGTACAGTCAGAAGCACGGGAGGGTGAGAGAATTCACCAGAGCCAGAGGGGAGAGCAGAGCAGGCAGACTGGCGAAACACACTGCTGAGGGGAGCAGCGGGCGCGGCTGGAGAGGTCTGTGCACCATGTGGGACCCTCACCTGGTGGCCGGGGATCGAACCGGCGCTGCAGAGTCTGCGGGATGCTTCGCAACCCAGCGCTCAACCGTTGCACCACCGGGGAAGCCCTATCTTCTAAAATTCTTAACTGTGTAGAAGCATAGTAAAAAAAAAAAAAAATATATATATATATATATATATATATATATATATACACATATCTGTATGGTATTGGTGTCTTCGCAATATTGGTGTTTTCGTATTTTTTGCATAAATACCTAAGTGGTAATGCTGGATCAGATGGTATTTCCATCAACTCACATTCCCACAGCAGTGAATGAATATTGTTTTTCTCCACATCTTCTCCAAATGACTGCTTTCAGTCATTTTGGTGTAAGCTTCAGTCACAGGGTGAGGTGATAACTCTTTGTGGCTTTGATTGGTGTTTCCCTTATAATACATGATATGGAACATCTTTTTTGTGACTCTGGACCATCTGCATGTTTTAATCGAAGAAAGAGTACACTAGAGTCAAAAATTCAACAATATTCCTAACAAAAGCCTTCAAAAATGTAGTCATGCTTTATCAGTTTAATGAGTTCCATGTAAATTCCTTTCCTCCTCAATCATGGTGAACAGTTTCGAGAACGTTTCAGCTTCCCCACTAGAATTCTGGGGCAACTTTCTCACTTCAGTGGGATGGTGTCAGTTATTTAAGCAATTCCTTATTTGTCTGACTCCAGGGTTCCTGTCCCAACTTTTTGCATGAGCCTCAGGGATGTTGAAAATCTCCTTTTGCTGAAAATGAAGGATTGTGGCCTTGAGCTGTTGGTACTTTTTGTTGGAGAAGAATGAGAGAAACTAAATCTGCCTGTAGATAACAAGGCTCCAAATGATTTTTTTAAAGATATGATAACTGTACACCATAAAAGAGGGATAAAAGCCTCCCTGGTGATGCAAGGGGTTAAGCACTGCACTATGAAGCTGTCCACAGCTTCTGTAGCATGAGTTTGATCCCCTGCCAGCCAGGGAGCAACCCACATGGCGAACCAAACCTCTCCTGCCTCGCCCGCTGCTTCCCTCAGCAGTGTATTTCAGTCAGTCTGCCTGTTCTGTTCTCCACTCTGTCTCTGATGAATCTTCTCACTGCCCTGCATCTCTGGCCTATATCCCAGCTCTTGTATGCATAAATAAATAAATCTTTAAAAAAATAAAAAGAGGGGTCAGAGGGATGGAGGGAAGAGCACAGGGGACTGTGGTGATGGTGCACACACAGGTGCATTGGTGAATGAAATTCCATGCAGACTACTGCTGGGGGTGGGGGAAGCAAATATTGTTTAAAAATGAACAATGATGTAAAAAATAAATAATAATAATAATAAATCAAAAAAGAAAAAAAGAGAAAAAATAATATTTGTTTGATGGGTGTTGGATGCTTATATTTGTTATTCAAAATTTCCTTTAAAAGACAAAAGAGACAAAGGTATAACAGTTATTTTAAGTGACACATAGAGGCCTCTCTGAACACATCAAATTTAAAATCACATTACAGCAGGACCCAGTGCTAGAAATGGAGTGAAATCAAGCTCTCCTGTTAATGTTTTGATTACAATCAATATTCCTTTTCTCAACTGTATTTCTCTCATAGTTTATACTACTGTTTAATAGCATTGTCTCTTAGAAGATTTAAGTGAATATAAACAAACTAAAATGACAACATAGAAAGAAAATACATGTGCTACATTTAAATGGATTTATATCTAAAACAAATAGATGAAAAGTTGTAAGATTTCATGAGTAATCATGAAAATGTAAGGAAAAGCAAAATGAGATACAAATGCCTACGAAAACATCTAAAACTAAGAAATCAATAGTATCAAGATTTGGCAAGAATGTAAAGCAACTGGAATTATACCTCTGTTTAAAGGATTATAAATTTGTATAACATCATTAGAAATTTTGTGTCAGTGTCTACTAAATCTGAACATGGCATTGCTTACACTCCCACTATTCACCCCTATGTATAAAACAAACAGAAATATGTTCACTGAAAATCATGAAAGGATGTTCATAGCAATATTATTCATTTTAACCAAAAAAATAGCAATGATATGAATATTCATCAATAATGGAATGAATAAATAATGATATCGATGATTTGAATTTTACACAATATTAAAATTAATATATTGGTTATGCTAAACCATAGAAATGATTAATACGGCATGAGCTGAACACAAATTTTGAATGAAGAATGCCAGTAACCAAAGTGTAATGCTGTAGGATTTCATTTCTGTAAAGTTCAACAATAGGCAGAATAGTCTAGGTATTAGAAGTGTCAATGATAGTTGGTAATGGAAAAATAGGGGGGCAATGCTACTGAAGGAGCTATAACGGGGATTTTGTCCAGGAAGTCACACTTTAGATAGCGGTTACCTGCATGTGCTTGTCACATGAAAATACATAGATCTCTATTGTAATGATGTGCATTTTTTAGTGTATTATAATCTAATTAAACATATTTATTATTGGTAAAAACCATATATATTATTGGTATTATAGTATAATATAGAATATATTATTGGTATATGGTATAATATATATACCATATATATTATTGGTATAATCATTTAAACATATTTATTATTGGTAAAAACATTAGGATGGGGGCCTTCCTGACGGTGCAAGGGATTAGGCATCAGCACTATGAAGCAATCTGCAGCTACTGCAGCACCATTGTGATCCCTGGCCAGGGAGGTGACCCACATGGTACAGCAGACCTCTCCTGTCTCACACCCTGCTCCCCCCAGCAGTGTATTTCAATTAATCTACCTGTTCTGCTTCCCACTTTATTTCTGCTGAATCTTCTCACACACCTGCACCTCTGGCCTATACCCCAGTTCTTGTATGCATAAATAAATCTTTGAAAAAATACATTAAGATGTTTTAAATATAAGTGATATTAAATAAGCACAAAAAATGAATGTGAATGGTCATATAAATATTAGTGTTGATAGAATTTGATTATCTTACAAAAGTGGTAAAGCATATGATCTGATTCTAACTTGATGCATATTCTAACAAATAGTTGTCACACAAACACACTAATTTGAATGAATACTTTTACTGTTCATTTTGATTATATAGACTCATTTATATTTTATTATCAGGATTTTCTTGTTGATCTGTTCCTGATGCATAGCTATGCATTAAATATGATGTTTGATTCTGAAACAAAATAGATTAAAATATATTTTTATATTTAGCTTACCATAGCCTGGTATGTTTCTATCAGAAAAGACATAATTCTAAATTTCTAAATAGGTAGCTGCCACAAAGTATAAAATGTACCAGAGTAACATCGAGTACGATATGAAATGAACACAAGACAATCTCTTCTATAAAGTAATGGTTTTGTAATTGATCGATTTGTTCAAGTGCTTTGGCATCTGCATCTGAAATGGTGAATGAGTAAATGATGGTGCAGACTCCTTGGGACTGCACCAGGAGTGGTTTACTCTCATCCAGTCAGCTTCCATGAGCGGAATTGAGTGCTAAACTGACAAGTTTCATGGGTTACTCTGACAAGGATTCCATTCCACACCTTAGTGAAATGACTAATTTCTATTCACATGATTATTTTCTGATGATATTTTAGAGAGTACTAGTATATCTAGTGTTAATCTTTATTAACACTAAAATGCCTGCATTCTGTGGTATTTGGACCAGTTATTCAACGTGGAATAAAATTGATGCTAATAAAATTAATATCCACAATGAAATCTAAGAATAGGTTTTCAGTTAGCAAGATAGGGATTGCAAAAGAGGGAAATTATTGCAAACCAGAAGTGTCAAAAAACTTTCCTTTACACATTTGTGTTTAAAATCATACTGAGTCACTCACTTCTTTGTGTTTTTTAGCCTGGACACAGATGATTTTATCCATTGTTTCTAAACCTACAGGAATGATACTAATTTTAATCAAATGAAAATATCCTTATTTTTATAGCAATTTTGCAAAAGACCATGTATGTTTTACATAAGCATATTATAAATATACATACATGCATTTATATATGAACAAAGGAAAGACGACTGCATAGAAAATGCAATCACTGTCCCACTCATTATTTCTATCTACTGATTTAATAGAGTATATAGTAGAGATATGTTTCTTTTTTCTTTTAAGAATTATTTAGTTACATATATAAGAACTGGGGTACAAGCCAGAGGTGCAGGGGGGTGGTGAGAGGATCCACGAGAGGCAGAGTGGGGATTAGAATAGGTGCATCTACTGAAATACACAGCTGAGGGGAGCAGCAGGTGAGACAGAAGTCTGCTGTGACACGTGGGTTTGCTCCCTGGACAGTGGAGGATGGAACTCTTGCAGCAGAGGCTGCTGATAGCTTGACAGCACTGTGTCTTTAATCCCCAGGCCACCAGGGAAGCCCCATATCTGCTTCTTAAAAAGGAAAAAAAAAAAAATCAAGTCATAAAATAAAAAAAATAAGAAAACAACAAGTAACTACAAATGCCGCCATATAGAAAACGTCAATGATAAATGTAACAATTGTATCAGCAAGAAACAGAATCCACTCAGGAGAGTTTAAGGAAAAGGCAATTTATTAAGAATATTTGAGAAAACTGATAAGCAACTCTCGGCTGAATGTCTGTTACAGAAGAACTGGGTGACTAACGGAACTACTGTGTTTGCCAATAGCAAGAGGGAAGTAAAACCAGAAATATATACTACAGCGCCTTCAATAATAACCTTATATCAAGATGGGCAGTGATGAAATAAATGACCTGCATACTATCTCTATCTATCTAACCCACAGAGCTTAGTTCCAAATCAAAATCTTGCCTTTACTTCACATTCTAAATCAAGATATAGGATATAATGCAGCTCTTGCTGATTGAGAAAATCTAGTCACATATAGAACCCTATATGAAAGCAAATCTATGATGCAAAATATGTATATATTTTTCTCATTTCTGAGGGATGGAAGTTGGCTTTCAAATTCTGTTAAACAAGTCAACACACTGATCATTATTATTAGTATTTAAGTCAATGAACGAGTGGATAGGTGAATGGATGGATGGATGGATGGATGGATGAATGGATGGACATATAAAGAAGTATTTGTGGATGAATAAGTAGGCAAATACATAGAGGAATATTAACAACTAGTAAAATAGAAATATACAATGGATTCATTCTAATACATTTATTAATTTCATTTAAAACTTAGAGAAAGAAAATACAATGAAAATATGTTAGGAAAATTGTTTATCATGAAAGAACATGGTTTTTAAAAGATACTTCAAATGTGAAAGTGAAACTTAAATGTTTATAAATAGCTTTAAGCATTTTAGATAGTCAATTCATGCTTTATTCATGGGCAGTATACATTACTTCACATTATAAAATTAAGTGGTAAATTAATATATTTTTACTAAACCTCTTGAATTGTCTTGATTATGTCTTTATAATTGGTATTTTATGGAGGTTTATAATATTTGCATTTTGTTCTGTGATCTAATTTCATGAAAAATTTTCTTTTAAAATTGAACATATTTAGTATACAGAGAAATGCATAAATCCTATTGTTTGGCTTAATGAATTTTGATGAACTTATACTCTTGTAGAAACACCACTATAATCAAGATATAATAACTTCTCATACCCCTTTGCAGAAGATCTTCATTCTCAATCTTAGTGATAGACAATCACCATTATGCTTTCTGTTACCATAGTTGAGTTGCATTTTCTCCTAGAATTCCATATAAATATAATTTTGCAATATATGTTTTTTCTGAATGGCTTATTTTCTTCAACATCATGCCTTTGAGATCCATCCATACATATTGTTACATTTTCAGTAGTTGGCCCCTGCTTATTACTGTCATATCCCATTTCTTAGCTATGTATCTTTGTTTATACAGTCATCTATTGGTGAACATTTAATTTGCTTGACTTTGGGGCACAGAGAATAAGTTTGATATAAGCATCATCATACATGCCTTCTTTAAAAAATATATTCTCTGGGGCAAATACTAAAGTGTAAATTGCTGTGTAATATGATAATAATAAAACTAACTTAAGTAGAAACATTTTTCCAAACTGTTTTCTAAAATGTTAACACCATTTTATCTCCCTGGTTGCATGTATTAGAGTTTCAAGTTGTCTACATGCTTTCCACTACTTGTTATTATCAGACTTTTGAGTTTAGCCACTTTGGCTGTTGTATGGCATTACCTCATTGTAGATTTAATTTGCATGGTCATGATAATTAATGATTTTAAATATATTTTTATTTTTCATTTATAATAGTTCTTCCCCTGTGGAGTGTATATACAAATCTTTTGTTCCTTTTTTAAAATTGTGTTCTGTATTTTCCTTTTAGTTGTATGAGTTCTTTACCCATTCTTGACACAACTCTTTGTCAGGTAAAGCAGCTGCATACGTGATTTTCCATCCCAGGGTTTTTTAATAATTTTCGAGGTGAATATTAGTAAGAAAAAATTGTAATTGTGAAAGTTTATTTTTTTTTAGTTTTTACTTTATAATTTTCTTGGGTGGAATTATCTAATTCAATGTTATGAAGAAATCACTCTATTCATACTTTAAAGATGTATGGTTCTAGCTCTTGTTTTGGTTTAGTTTATCTTCCTTTATGTCTCTATATGACACCTGTGGGTTAGATCACCTAGTATTTTTCTATCTTATTCTGGTCAAGTTCATTAAGTATAATTCTCTGTAGCTCCCACCCATGTTCTCCCAAGTGATAATATTTCATAGTTGAATAGTATTCTATTGTGTGTGTATACAACATGATTGCAGAATTGAGGCCACTAGGGTGAAAGTTTGGGGATCAAGAAAATGGAGGAAAAGGGGCCCAATGATCAACCTGGTGGTGGGGGTGGTTGGTACAAACATCTAGAGATGTGTGACACACACCCCCAAATCATGCACAATGCTTTAAGCCAATGTTACCTCAATAAAGAAAAACAAAAACATATAGTTCTAGGGTTACTTTAAGGTTTATGATATTTTTATAGAAATATACTTTACACATAACATTATATTAGTTTTAGGTGTATAAAATATTTTTGCTGTATTTGAATATTGCAAAATGATTATCACAATGACATTATTTAGCATCTATCTCCTAATAGTTACACTTTTATTTTTATCTCGTGTAGTAAGAACTTTTCAGTTCTGCTCTCTTAGGAATGATCATCCATTTTGAGCTAGTCTTTGTTTGGTATGGGAGGTTTGTGCCTAGGGTTTTTTCATTTCTTTTTTGTTGTTGTTGTTATGCACATATAATTTTTCTGTTGTCATTTGTAAAAAAAAATGTATATATAATCATTTAGCCATTGAATTGCCTTTGCAATTTTGTAAATAAAATAGTTGATTCTATGTGTACTGCTTAAATTTGAAATGGCCTTGTTCTATTCATCAATATGTCTTATCTTTTTGCAATATTGTCTACTTCTGATATGAAAATTTTATGTAATTTTTTATGGGTCAAATTTGTTCTAAAAAAATTTGTTCCTTTTCAGAATTGTGTTGAATATCCTAACTAATTTGCCTTTCCAAAAATTTTTTAAGGAGTTTTCACTATCTATGACATGCCCTTCTGTGCTGGCTAGTCTGCAAGGTTGTAAAGAATTGATATCTTGAGAATATTCAATCTTTCTATAAATGAACATGGAGTGTCTTCCAGCTATACAGTTATTATTGGATTTTTTGACCATCTTTCAGTTTTCCCTATATAGGTCTTACCCATATTTTGGTATATTTACAGCTAAGTTTTCAGTTATTGTAGTGCCTGTGTTTTTAACTTCAAATTTAAATTGTTTGTTGATGATATGTAGGAAAGTAATCAATTTGTATAACTGTCTCCTGCAAACTTACTACAGCCACTTATTAATTCCAGGATATTTTTCCAATTCTTTTGGATTTCTACATAGACAATTATGTCTCTTGTGAATAAAAACAAATTAATTAATTCTTTCCCTTCCTATATACATTTTATTCTTATGTAACTAATTAACAGTTTCAGTATGACATTAAAAAGGGACCATCCTTGCCTTTTTTTCTGATTGCAGTCTGAAGTAGCATTTTCTTTTGAATCTAACTTTTTGCTCTCTCTAATGGTTTTATATGTTGTTGTTTTTTTAATTCCATTAGAGCCCTTGACAAATTAATCACAGTTATGTTAATTTTTTTGTCTAATAATCACATATATGTGTGTTGATCTGAGTTTTGTCCTAACACTTGCTTTGTCGCTTCAGACTGCACTTTTCTCTGTCTTTTAGTATTGCTTGTTATTTCTTGTTGATTGCTTAGTATGTTTTATTGCATAATAGTTATTAAATGAAGTAGTTCAAATGTGAGGAACTGTATTAAAATTGTATTAAATTGGGTAATTTATAACTTTTGTTAAATCTCTAGTTATCAGTGGCTTTAATTTTTTCTATTTTATTAACACCTACTCTTTTGACACAGGTACTTCTCAGAGATATTCCTTCCATGTCTTGTAGCTTTTCCAATTAAGTCTATTATTATACCAGGAGCTTCTTTAGCTTCTTTGATTACAGGGCAAAGGGGAAGGTAATGTTCAATAATCTTTTGTTTCAATCTCAGTGTTTTAATGGACTGTGTCCAGGCACTGTAGCCTTTTCAAGTTTTTTTTTTTTTTTTTTTTTTTGGTCTGTCTGCATGTATTATTTTCTGGCATGTATCTTGTTTCCTCTGCTTCTTCATTTGCAGACTGCAACATTCTTACAGTCTACTTCCTTGAAATTCTCTTCCTGTTGACTTTACTTTTTTTTTGCCTTAGGAAAAAGAGGAAGGCAGAGGCTGAGACTACATTTTTAACTCGGTTACTATGAAGTTTCATCTGTGTTCTCTTGTGAATTCCTTTCTCTTAGAAAATAGTCCTTGGAGAATAGAATATAGGTATGTCTAGATTGCTACTTTACTTTTTTTTTTTTTTTTTTGCTAAATCCAGGAGGGAATCTTTCTCGCATTTCTCTAATTCTGCCAAGATGGGAAACATCACTATTTATGGGTCCTCACAATTGCAAGGCACCCCTCAGGCTCAGAGTGCAACAACAAACAAGTTTATTAACAAAAGGGATATGGGAAAAAGGGAAGAGTTTCTAAGGCCACGAATGGCCAGCTGCTCTACCCAAGATTGTGTATAGTGTACAGTGTCCAATAGTCAAAAACAAAGGCTTCTCATGCAAGATGGCGCTGTCTGTTTGACAAGAATCTGGAGCTGATGGCACACCTTAGTAAGCAGTGCTCCAGGATCAAAATTAGTGATCAGAGCGGGAGTTATTGACATGACATCACAGCAGCAAACAGCAGTACTCACAGGCCAGGATGGACTCTAGTGTGTGCTAAATCGGATCATACCAAATGCAGCAGCACCAAGTAGTAGTGCTGGAAGATCAGAAGGGGTGGACACCTCTCAGAGTTGACCAGATATAAGTCAGCAGTGCTGGCCATTCATCAGTAGTCCTGCTCAGCACTGGTCAATAGGCAATGATATCAGAAACACCAGTGTTGTAACTCTTTTAGAGTTATAAACAACTCTTTTAGAGACACTGGGCACAGGCCCATGGTGCTCTCTACAGGCAATGTCAGTCAGGCTGGAAGTAAGTGCAATGACCAGATCTTTGTGAAAGTCTCTGCATAAGTCTATGGAGGTATCAAAGTCGTTGGAGGTGTCTGTGAAGATCTATCCAGAGTCCCAACAAATTTGTCTTCAAAAAATGTGGTGAATGTGTTTGTAACCCTCTGCTTAAGAAATCAAGATGGCTGCTCCCCTGCCTTATCCTTTTCAGGGTCTTTATTTTTCAAGCCTGATTGGTCTGATTATGATTCCAGTTTCAAAAGTGAAACCCCAGCAACCGGTCCAAACCTGACCTGCAGTGGGCTCAGGGCAATGGCAGCTAGAGCCAGTTTTCGTGGGTCCAGATACTTACTGCACCTGGTATGCTTCAGCAGCCCGGATGTAGCCATGCTGGGGGCCCCTGCAGCAGACCAGGGATTTGGGTGGAGTACAAGTGGATGCTCAGAACCCTCCAGACTGACCCAAGATTCTCTGAGCCTCTCTCCCCTGGTTAACATTGGTCCAGAGCAAGGCTGGCTGCTCGAGCCCTGGGGTTAGTTTGCAATGGGGCAGTGCAAGGAAAGCACCACTGCAGCTGCCACTGTCAGAGCTAGCCAGACTGGCCTTGGGACTGCTGTAGTGCAGACCCCAAGGAGTCTCACCCCCAAACCAGGCCAGTGCTGGAGTCTACTACCAAGTCCTGATCACTAAGGTGGCAGGCTCTCAGCAAAGTTTCCATGTCCTGTGACTTGCACCGGGGCTATGGGACCCCTGTGACAAAATAGACATTTTATTGTTCCTGCCAGTTTATACCATTAGCAGCTTTTCCTCCCAGTATAGAAATATTAGATGTTGTATATGTTTCTGGATGTACTTGTCCATTCAAATTGTTGAATGTTGATTTCCTGGTGACATCAACTTTCCAACATGATAAGGACAAGCCATGATTGTGAGTGTCTCCTACTTTTTCTTGTTGAAAGGACTATAATAATCTCCAAAATATTTACATGTCAAAAGTGAAATTATTTATGCCCTGTTAATATTTTTAGTATGGTAAACTTATTTAAATGCTAAAACAACTATTTCTATAGTGCATCTCATGTGGTCATTATATAGTATCACATTTTAAAATGAATACAATGATTATTATTTAATTTTTTGTGCCTATAACATGAAAGTTAGTAATCTGTAATTTTTTTCAAAAACATTTTTAATAATTTATTTATGCATACAAGAACTGAAATGAAAGCCAGAGGTGCGGGGGTGGGGGGGTGAGAGGATTCCCCAGAGACAGAGTGGGGAACAGAACAGGCAGACTGACTGACTGAAATACACTGCTGAGGGGAGCAGTGGGTAAGACAAGAGGGGTCTGCTGTGCCATGTGGGTTGCTCCCTGTTAGGCCGAGGATGGAACTTGTGCTGCAGTGGCTGGCGATGACTTGATAGCACTGTGTTTAACCCCTGTGGCACCAAGCAGACCCACAAAAACATTTCTTATTCCACTTGTGAAATGACAAAGTATCATAATTTTCCTGATACTGTCTCAGCTTTTATAAAATAATTTTTTATTGAGATAACATTGGTTTACAATACTGTATATGATTTAAGGGCTTAAGCTCATAACTCTTTAGATTACCATCTCAGTTTTATTTTTTTAAGATTTATCTATTTATGCATACAAGAACTGGGGTATAGGCCCAAGGTGTGGTCGGAGGTGAGAGGATTCACCAGAGACAGAGTGGGGAACAGAACAGGCAGAAGGACTGAAGTACACTGCTGAGAGGAGCAGCAGGCGAGACAGGAGAGGTCTGCTGCGCCATGTGGTTAGCTCCCTGTCCAGCTGGGGATTGAACTCGTGATGCAGAGGCTGCCAATAGGTTCACAGTGCTGTGTGTAACCCCTTGTGCCACCAGGTAAGCCCACTGTCTCAGTTTTAATACTGAATCCATGTGCCTAGGAAAACGCTCCTTGATGATGCAAGAGGTTTTTGCTTTTGCTTTTGTTGTTGTTGTTTTTTTTTTTTAAGTACAAAACACATACACTAGCTACAAGATAAAAAGGGTTAAGAGTGTACAGCTTTTGGGCCTCTCCTAGTGGCGCAGCTGTTGAGCTCTGGGCTGCGAAGCTGCCCGCAGCCTCTGCAGCGCCGGTTCAATCTCCAGCTGACGGCAAGGGTCCCACATGGCACGACAGACCTCTCCCCGCTGCTCCCCTCAGCAGTGTACTTCCTCGGTCTGCCTGTTCTGTTCCCTGCTCTGGCTCTGGTGAATTCTCTCACCCTCCTGCACTTCTGACTGTACCCAGTGCTTGTATAAATAAATAAATAAATAAACAAACAAACAAACAAACAAACAAATAAATAAAAATCTTAAAAAAAAAGAGTGTACAGCTTTTAGTGTCTAAATGCTATAACCCCTGTACACTGTACACTTTGCAATTTGTTTTTTATCCCAAATATAGGCTATCTCAGTGAAACAACATAGGTATACAATTAAAATGCATCTTAATTGTGAGTCTTTCATTTTGCACTGTACTTGTACTTTGCATTGGGATAATGCCAGCTTAAGTTTTAATCTTTTGAATATTTTACTGTGTTTTCTAAGAGCTCCAATAATTAAACTGAGAATGATTGTAACTCTATCCCAGAAATCACAGTAAAGGAAAGTTGGAAAACTGTGTTATTTAATGACAGTTAAAAGGATACATACATACATACATACATACACACCAAATCATACTGCAAAACATGTAGAAATAACAATTGGATTAGTCACTTTTTATTTTCCTCAAAATGCGCAGAGCACTTACTGAGATTTTTGACTTTATAGAAAAAGAAAGTCACTTCCTTCTTTAACATGTGCCTACAAGAAAACTGTCATTATTGTTGGCCTTAGAAAAGATCTTAAGATTTTTTTTCTATTAATCATATATTCTTCATTTCAACAAAAGAATGTCCTTTAATTTGGAAACACATTGAGGATACAAATGGAGAAAAAGGATTACTGTCAAAGTTATATGCTTTTTTTGGCAAAATATTTGATCATCATTGAAGAAGGCTTATACTAAAATGGATGAATTGACTGCACCTGCATTGTACAAAGTTGTGTGTACTTTGTGATAAAAGTAGTGGAAAAAGTCCTCTTACTTTTTTAGTAACAGAATTGCTTAAGAACTCAAAAATGTATCTGTAGAAAAGGACATCCAAGTTAAACAGGACTTTCTAAATTCCTTTACTCAAGGAATAAATAATTTATTTGGTTTCCCACTTCAAATTCATAATTTCAAATTATTGCTGGTCTTTATTAAAAGAATTTACTAGAGGAAAAAAAAGTGAAACTGTGAAAAAGAAAAAATGATCCTATGATATCTAATGTTTCTCAAAATATTTAAAAATGGGGTTTTCCTGGTGGCGCAGGCAGTTGAGCGCTGGGCTGTGAAGCTGTCCGCAGCCTCTGCAGCGCCGGTTCAATCCCCGGGTGGCCGGCGAGGGTCCCACATGGAGCGGCAGACCTCTCCTGTCTCACCTGCTGCTCCCCTTAGCAGTGTATTTCAGTCAGTCTGCTTGTTCTGTTCCCCACTCTGTCTCTGGTGAATCCTCTCACCTCCAACCACACCTTGGGCCTATACCCCAGTTCTTGTATAAATAAAAAAAATAGATATTTAAAAATGATCAATAATTTAGACATGAAAAAATAAATCATGAATTTATGGATGCAAAGGACTTGATTGACAAACAAATGATACATCAAAGCATGCCTGTAGATACCATTTGGCCACATTTAAAATCTGGTTACTATTGATATTTTCTAAAAAATCCACTGTCTCTAAATTAAATCTCAAAACCTGCTTTCTCTGGTGATTTGTAAAGTGATCTATGCCCAAACATTTGTTTAGAGCTTATTTAACTTTATGTCATCACATGATTTAACAAGTAAAATCAGTGAAGGGTAGGCTTGGTGAGAGAAAAACCACAAGTCAAAGAAATTCTTATTCCACTATTTTCAGTGTTGACTTTATATGTAAGAAAAGAAGAATCTCTTAAATTGGTGGCAATCCATGGATGTATTATTAAAAAGAGAAACAAGATGAGTAAAAATATTCTACTGTATCATGGGATAGAAATAAAACAGTTTAATTTTTTCATTAAATAGATAATAAGTTTACTTAGTCCTATTAAAATTTTATCCTCCCTTTAAAAAGTCAAATATTTTGTAGCTTATATATATAATATAGTTTAAAAAATTGACTCAATGAAAAGCTAAAGCCTAAAAAAAATAAATCTCATAGTATTAGAGAACAGAACAAAATTTATATAACATCATACTTGTTCTCTCAACACAGTATAGAATACGTCCTACTGTAACTGGTGACTGAAGCCAAAGACTGTTACTGGTGGCGCCTCCTGGAGGGGCTGCTGGTGAGGATGGAGAGCCCCAGGGAAAATGCAAACAAAGTGTGGGTTGGGGTGGAGAGTCTGATGAAAGATACAGGAACTGCAGAAGCAGCCCCTGGGATTCAGCTTTGGGGAGTCAGTGTTCCTGATTGAGCGTTCCAACTTTCAGTGTTTGGGATTCAACTTTTGGGACATCAGCGTTTTCAGATCTTCAGCGATTCTGGGGTCAGCGACTTCTGCCCCAACCGAGCTGATCTTCCAGAAGACAGTTGTGGGCCTCTGAAGGACGTGGAGAGGCCTCCAGCAGTCAACCTCAGGGTTGAAAAGTTTGGAGGCTTTGCAAGTAGCCGAGCTACTGAAACTATTCCTGGTTGCTGCTGTTACAGCCTGACAGGGAAGGCGAAGACCTGGACCCTACCACTTCATTGATCAGCATGAGTGTGGCCGCTTCTCCGGTCATTCAGCCACCACAGCTGCTGTTTTGAGTGTCTATTGTCTGGTGCTGCGCTGAGCATCTCAGTAGCTCTAGTGAGCATCTCCTGGTGCATCTTCTGCTGTCTCCATGAGTTGCATCCCCGCCTATAATCTGGCTGCCACGTGCTCCAGGCCCACAGAGGCGGGAAGACACCATCTTGGCAGTGTTTGTGTTGAGAACTTTAAGACACTAGGTACTGCTCGGGTGAGGTAAAGGCCATTTGTGTCCTCAGTGACTTTATTTTTGCCTGGTTTGTTATACAAATCCAATTGCTGTTGTTCTCTAAAAGTGAGTGGTCTTGTAATTGTGCACGCAGGTGAAGAACTCAGACAGTGATTGATAAACTATTTGGGCAGTGGCCTTGGCCAGTTTTTGTGCTCTTTTCTGCCAGGTATCACTACTTTTAATGACTGCTGATTGACATCGGCAACTACTGATAGATTTGCTTTGTTTTAACACCACTTATGTGACAGAAATTACAATAATGAGCAATTTCAAATAAATATGAACTATTTTTAGGTTAAATTAATTCAGTGTTCGTGTATGATTATTATTATATGTTTTAATTTTAGATATGACATACACAGTTTGGCTGTTTTAAAAGTTGGTTACCCTATGACTTGTCTCATAACCAAATTGAAAGCACTCACTCACTCTTACAAGCATAAAATATTTACATAGAATTGGCTCTTTTTCATGCTCAAGCCCTGGTAGAGTTTGCCCGTGAAGGTATTTGGATCTTAACTTTTCTCTACGAAAAATTTTATTGCAAAATCAATTTCATCAGTATAGATAGGCCCTTTGATTCCTCTTGATGAGTATGTTGGCTTCTCTTTTTTTTTGTTTATGTCTCCTCTTTTGGTACTTTTAGGTTTTATTTTGTTTTTTCTACAAATTACCTTTATATATTAGCATGACTTTCTTCATAATAAATGCTTTAATTTTAATAAATTTCATGTGTAACAATGTTTCTGTTTACTTCCTGTCACTAGTAATTTGCCTATCAATTACCTCTTTGTCAATTTGCAGGGTATATCAATTGAATTAATGTTTCCAAGAAAATTTTCAGTGGTTGATTTTTCTTTACAATTTATTTGCTGTCTCCAACATTGATTTTCACTTAGATTTTTATTATCTGCTTTATTTATTTTTTTTTATAGAGGCATGTTTTATTTATTTATTTTTATTTGTTTGTTTGTTTGTTTTGTTTATACATGCACTGGGTACAGTCAGAAGCGCTGAAGGATGAGAGAATTCACCAGAGCCAGAGCGGGGAGCAGAGCAGGCAGAAGGACCTAAGCACACTGCTGAGGGGAGCAGCGGGTGGCAGGAGAGGTCTGCGCGCCAGTGAGACCCTCCTCTGGTGGCCGGGGAGCAGCCGGGAATCGAACTGGCGCCACAGAGGCCGCGGGCAGCTTCGCAACCCAGCGCTCAACCGCTGCGCCACCAGGGAGGCCCCGCTTTATTTAATTTTGATGGAATATTATTGTGAGTTTTCAAATTACATGAATTTCATCTTTTTTTACTTTTTAAGATAGAAACTTAAAGAACTTTATCTTTCTCCTTTCCAATATAATATTTAAAATTATAGATATCTTCGTATGCATTGCCTTTATTACATCCTACAGATTGGGATCATTTATGTGTATATTGTCTTTGATTTAAAATATTTTGTCTATTTTTCTTTATATTTTTTCTTTTACACATGAAATTCATAGAATAATTTGTACATTTTAAGATATCTTGCTGTCACTCTTTACTGATGTGTTATTGCTTTGCCAGAAAGTATATTTTGCATGACACCAGTTTCTTGGCATTTACTAATTCTTATTTTATAGGCCAGAACTTGGTCAATCTTGGCAAATAATACATGTGCACTTGAAAATATTGTATGTTCAATTGTTTATGTTCTTTTTGGTTTTCCTTGCTGTTGGGGACTAATAGCTTCTGCACAACAAAAGAAATTGCAGCTAAAAAGAAAAGACTCCCTACTGAATTGGAAAAAATATTTCACACCATACATCAGACAGGTGACAGATCAGGAAGGTCTATAAAGTACTCATACAACTCAAAACAAAGTAAACAAATAAGCCAATTAAAGAGAAGAGGATGTAAGAACTGAACAGATGTATAGACTGCAAACAGGCAAGTGAAAAAATGTTCAACATCACTTACCATGGAAATGCAAATCATGACCACAATGTGATAACAACTCACCCTTTTGATAATTGCCCAGAAGAACAAAAACAGCAAGTATTGGTGAGGATCTAGAGAAAGGAGAAGACTCCAACACTGCAGTGAATTCTGGCTTTCTATCTTAAAATTTATAAATGTTAAATAACTTGAAAGAATATTTATTAATATATATTTGTTTTTTAATATTTTATTTTATAGAATTCTTACATCATTTTTCATCTTTGAACAATGTATGCATTTTCATTATGGTTATATTCCCCATACAATTGCACCTCCCCTCTTATTTAGACTCTAGTCCTTCCTTTCCCCGCTGCTCCCCCCGACCCCCGTAGTGTGTCTGTGGTTTATAGTTGCTTGTTGATTTTGATTTTTACTTTGTATTGATTAGTCATTTTCCTGATCTCTTATTTAGGTTTTCTAAATTCCTGCTATGAGTGAGACCATCCGGTATTTTTCTTTTTCTTTCTGACTTATTTTGCTGAACATGATCCCTTCTAGCTCCATCCATGTTGCTGCAAACTGCATGTGTTTATCTTTTTTGATCGCTGAGTAATATTCCATGAATGTACCACATTAATCTTGATCCAGTCATCTATTTTTGGGCATTTGGGTTGTTTCCATAGCTTAGCTATTGTAAACAGTGCTGCTATAAACATAGGTGTGCAGGTGCCCTTAGGAATTACTGTTTCTGTGTCCTTTGGGTAAATACCTAGGAGTGGAATTGCTGGATCATATGGAAGCTCTATGTTTAGTAGGTCCATAAATCTCCACACAGCTCTCCATAGTGGTTGGACCAGTTTGCACTCCCACCAACAGTGCAGAAGAGTTCCTTTTTCTCCACAATCTCACCAACATTTGTTGTTGCTAGTTTTTTTTTTTTTTAATATGTGCCATTCTCACTGGTGTCAGATGGTATCTCATGGTAGTTTTGATTTGCATTTCCCTGATTACAAGTGATGTTGAACATTTTTCATATGCCTGTTGGCCATTTGCATTTCCTCTTTGGAAAAGTTTCTTTTTAGCTCTTCTGCCCATTTTTGATTAGACTATTTATTTTGTTTTTGCTGAGTCTCTTCAGCTCTTTGTAGATTTCTGTGATCATTCCTTTATCATTAGAGTTAGGTGTAAAAATGTTCTCCCAGTCTGTGGGGTTTCTCTTTGTTTTGGTTATTGTCTCTTTTGCTGTGCAGAAGCTCTTTAATTTGATGTAGTCCCAGCTGTTTATCTTTGCCTTTACTATCACTGCTTTGGGTGATGTGTCTGTAAAGATGTCTTTGAGGTCATGTAGTGTTTCGCCTATATTTTCTTCTATGTATTTTATGGTTTCAGGTCTTATATCTAGTTCTTTAATCCATTTTGATTTGGTTTTTGTGCATGGTGTGAGGTAGTGGTCAAGCTTCATTGTTTTGCATGTAGCAACCCAGTTTTCCCAGCACCATTTATTGAACAAACTTTCTTTGCTCCAGTGCATATTCTTTGCTCCTTTGTCAAAGATTAGTTGACCATAAATCTGTGGGTTTATTTCTGGATTTTCTATTCCATTCCATTGGTCTGTGTGTCTGTTCTTGTTCCAATACCATGCAGTTTTAATATATATTTGAATTGATATTTTCATCACAAAATACTGTTTGTTGCTATAAATATGTCAGAATCTTTATTATTCATAGAGCAATCAATTCCATCCTTTATTATTCTGCTATTTACATGAAAGAACTTTTTCAATCTTTATTCTTTCAACTCATCTGAGTCTTTTGCTTTAAAGTTTGTTTCTTGCAAATTATACATAATCTTGTTGTGCATATTTTTGTTTTGATTTGTATTTTTTTATATTTATCAATTTTATTACAGCTGACAGTATCTGGCTTTAACTGTATAATTTAATTTAATCATCATTGTGTTGATTGTCTTGTTATATTTATCATATTTTTTTCTTGCATTTGTCCTTACAGTTCTCCTGCACTGTCCTCTATTCTTATTCTGGACGTCATACAACAGAAAGGTTCCCCATGCTTCAGGGAACATAACTCAGTTCTTTGAGTGATCCACTTTGAGTACCCTTTGCCAAAGTATTCTTTGAAATTTTTGTACCAGTACAGATTTGCTTTGAGGATGGTACTTGTCGGTATTCTAATATATCACTCCAGCGGGCATGTGATTGCTAAAATTTGTTTAAAAAGTAAACTTTAGTGCCTTTTCTTCTATTCATTCATGCACGCATTCATGTAGCAAATACTTGTTGAGTGTCTTCCATTTGCCTCAGCATGTTTCTGCTTATGTAGCAAAGTATAAAATGGAAATAACCCTGGATTCTGGAGGCTTAAAGAAAATTGGGGATTAGTTGCTTTCAATATAGCACTCTCTGCATGACACCATTCAAGGAATTATGAAACAAAATAGAAAAAAGTGTCTGAAATTTCCTGGACATGGTAATGTCTACAACATCCTGTTTCCAGAAATAGGTGACAAACAAACATACAAAATTCCCTTTGACTATATAGTTATACTGTGAATAATTCATATATCATATTGTCATGCAAAGGTAAATATTCAATTCAAATTATTTTGCTATTGAGCATTTCTGTACTGTAGTCATATAACATTTTGTGGTGTGTTTGAAAATTGGCAGGATTGAATTTCATGGAGAGGCTTGCTGGTGTGTGCTATTCACACTCATTCACCTATGATCAATGGAATATGGTAATTGAAGTGACTGGTCATAGTTCATGCTGTCATTGCTCCTAACCAGCAGATCTCTTAACAGATTCTCTGAAATATGACCCAAATGGATTTATAATGATCTTAAGATTCTCAATGTAAATGACTATAGTATAGATGATAAACCTAATGAAGAAAGGAGCTCTAGTACATAAAGCAGTGCTGGTGGATTTCATAAGTAGTAACTGTGCCGTCTGGGGCAATGCCAGTGAATGGCAGAGTGGGCAGCACTAAGTGCTCCTCCACCACAGGAACACTGAGCAGCTAGAGGAAACAGAGCCAACCTGGTCAGAGCTCTGGAAAAAAGCCAAATGTTTGCAGCCACCAAGTGAGGATTTCATGAAGAAAGACAACTTGAAATGGGGAGAACGCTTTGTCACATTGTCACTAACGTTGGCCCATCTCCCTGTCCAGCTCACAGCAGTCTGAAGAGTGTGTTTCACCAACAGGTGGTCTCTAGGGAGAGGGGAGGTTCTAGGTTCCATGCCCCACGTAAGGAAGGATAGAGCTGAGCAGGGAAGAGAAGTTAGAGAAGAAGCTGGAGAGGAGAGTGGAGAAGGAAGAAAGACTACTGGAGAACAAGAAGGAGACCCAGAGGAGGACACGGAGCATAGAGACATGTGAAGAAGCTGTATTTTGAGTGTGTGTGTGTCCTAGACTGGATGAAACAGATGTGGGTCAGAGACCAGGGAGAGGTTAACAATGGCAGCTTTGACTTTGATTTTTCTCCTTCTGTCTCAGAAGTCCTGAGCCCTGTCTGCCCCTTTTCAATGGGTCCCCACAAGGGGGTGCCTTAGACTTGTGGCAGGCTTTAGGGCCTCAGTGGCCCTGCTTTGGGCCAACCCTCCTGGCTGGGCATTCACCCACAAGGGGATGGGGAACCCTGGGGGCTTGATTTGGAAACTATAGTCTTTGTCTTTTCTGTATTGCACACTAATTGTATTAAAGTTCCTTTCTATTAAAGGTCTTATGCATTAGAGTATTTTTGTCTTGATGGGGCAGATGGCAGAACTTATTTAGAGGGGGCAGGTTTGGGTCTCCTGGGCTGCCCCTCACCCTGCCTTGTAACATTCCCAGTGTGGGATTCCCCCCTCTCTGGCTGTAAAGGAAGTAGAGCTGAGCTCCTTTGCAAATTATTGTGTCTAACTTTTCTCCCCTGTCTGCTGAGAGGCTTCTTGAAAGACTGACACAAGGCATTTAGCTAATTGTTTTCACCTTACTAGGTGGACATAATGAAAATTAAAAATCACAATAAAAATATAAACATAAATCTGTGGGATATCTTCAGAATAAACATCTTCTCTGCTCTAGGCAGCATTGCACTGCAAAATTTGCTTTTTTACACGGAGCTTCTCCATAGAGTCAGCACTTGGATAGCTGTGCTCTAATATATTGTGTTCATTCCTTTACTTATTCATTTACTCATCAATGAAAAATTCATTTACTGCCTATATTTTGTCATTCATGTCTCTAATGAATGATGACTATGGCAGTTCCTTTCCTTAGAGAACTTACAGCTACTATAAGAACATCAACAAATAAACCAACCATTTTCTTGAAGTTTCCTTGTTGTGTGGTAGAGATGGGGTTGATAATCAAAATAATTAACAGCCTGGCATAGATTTTTTTTTGAGTCATAAATACATTTTTTCTTTTTTTATTTTAACATTTATCATTTTTTACATTTTTTAGACAATATTTGCTTCCCCCCAACCCCTCAGATTGAGTCCCCATAGAATCTCCTTCCCCAAGGTACTCATCTGGCACAGATTTTAATCATACAGAATGACCATCAGTTTTTATCCTAGAGCAAGAATCTCATTCAGATTTCATTTAGTTGCTGGATTTGAGGACAGTATAGCATATCCTGGGAAGGAAGGCTTAGGGTCATGGCAGGTCACTTGTAGGACTTGAGGCAATAGCTGTTTACCAACTGGTACAGAATTTGGTCAATAATGCATCAATCAACACAGTTCTCGCGAGCCACTGACTAACTGTCAAACCTAAAGAGAGCTAAGAGACGGGCCTCCAGGATACAGAGCCAAGACAACAATCCTGAGTTTGGGTGACAGCAGCTTTTATCATGAAGACCACAACTGTGTAAGTCATGGGCAAGAAATATTTATGTGGAAAAACAAGGGAAGAGCATCCAAATTTGGCCAATTAATGGTATGTGAATGCAGGAAAGCATGAAAGATTTTATAGTGATTAAATTAAGTTAGTGGTCAGTGGAAAGAAACTCATCTGGAGGATGGTGGGAATAAACTCATCAGGGAAGTTTCAGAGGTTATTGTATATTATATCAGTTTTCTTTTGTGGGTATCACAAAGTATTCAGTTATTGTCTTAGGAACTGATATGTAACATTTGCTGCTCAAATCATCTCACCCTTAAAGTCATTTAAAGGATAGATTGGAAGTAAGGGGATAAATTGATGCAAAAGATCTATTATAAAAATCTAAGTGAGAAAGTCTGAAAAGTCAATATCAAGATTGGAAAATTAAAAGCAGAGTTTATTGATATTTCGTAAATGCTTAAAGACTACAGAGGAATTATTTTGGCCCCAAAATATATATGATCCTTAATTTGGTAGACAAATACATTACTTAGTTCCTTGCCATTCTTACACTAGCATATATCTCTGATGGATTCTATAAAGTCCTCTGTCTAGCAAAATTATGCTTTATAAAGAATGTTTGAAATTTGACAAGATAACATGCTAATAGAAATAATAACATTGATAAGTGGACAGAATGACATGAAAATGAGAATCTGTTCTATTATGCCTCACAGTGTTGTTTGGGAATATGAATCTGAGAGGTACAGTGGGTAGCCGTGTTTCAGGTGCACTGAAGAGCGATGTTTCTAGTAAACAAGAAGAAATAATATCAGAAGGCAGGTCTGTGACGGTTTAACCTGGGTGTTAGGGCATCTGGGAAAAGCTGGCCCCAAATAGGGGTATTTAGCAAATTTGAAAAAAAGAATTGATATAGTCAAGAAAATATTTGAGTTTCTCATGGGGACAGTCACATTACCTAGTAGATTTTGATATACATAGAAAACTTAAGAAATGGAGGCAGATTGGGTGATTTTAACCTCTCTGATTTTTGTTTGTTTTTTACTTAGTAGCAGTTTAAGCAAGGATCTGTTATTTAATCTCTGTGACTTTTTTTTTCCTTTACAAAGTAGATAAATTAATATTTACTCTTTTGTTATTGTAAAATCAAATAAGATAGTATATTTACCAATTCACCATCTACCATGGTGGCACAGAGAGCATCACATTTATGCCCACTTTCCATTAGCCTCAAGACCAACCCACTCATGTTTGAGGAAAGACAGTCTCCTCCTGTTGGGATATTGGGTCCAGTTTTTCATGGAGGTCTAGGAAAATTTTAATTTGTAAGATGTGTTTGTCATCACCTTTTACTACATGAGAACACTAAACCTTGGAGATACACTTGTGATAATAGAGATTGAAAGTATGATTATAATGACTTTTGATTCTAATCTTTAAGCCCACAATTAATGCAATTTAAGCCTCCTGTCTTCCAGGATCTTAAGGAACATTTTGGTCTCTCCTTAGAGGAGTTCTCTTTAAAAATTATGTTCTGCTTTAACATTTATATATGAATTCCATCTTCAAAACACATATGTGAGCCTCGCACAAGGAACTCAGAGCATAGACTCCAAGAAGTCTGTTTACCGGAATCGACTTTATTGCTTTGGTAGATGTGTGAGCATGACAGAACACAGAAATTCTCATTTGCTATACTCTTTCATCCTTATCCTTAACCAACCTTTTTATTTGTAGCTAAAGCAAGTTATGTATTTAGTAGGATGCATGAAGAAAACTTGAACATAAATTTCTCTGATTATAAAGTCCATAGCAGCAGATGATGTCTATCACTATTTTTTTTTTCTGGAAAGACATAAACTTTACTAGTTTTTAAAAAATGATAATCAGTACCTCACTCATAAAAATGTATGTTTGGTTTATAAGAGATTCTAGTAAAAACTGAATAATAAAAATAACTAATATATATCTTCAGTTGGTGCTCAAAGAAGTGATTTATGAATTATAAGATTAGAGCAGGGATTTTTTTTTTAAGATTTTATTTATTCATTTATTTATACAAGCACTGGGTACAGTCAGAAGCGCGGGAGGGTGAGAGAATTCACCGGAGCCAGAGCGGGGAACAGAACAGGCAGACCAACGAAGTTCACTGCTGAGGGGAGCAGCGGGCACTGCAGGAGAGGTCTGCGCGCCATGTGGGACCCTCGCCCGGTGGCCGGGGATCAAACCGGCGCTGCAGAGGCTGTGGGCAGCTTCACAGCCCAGCGCTCAGCACTCAACTGCTGTGCCACCAGGGAGGCCCTAGAGCAGGGATTTTATAAACATCTGCATCCTACCTTAAATGTGTATTTGTACATCTAATATAAGTAAATGTTTATACCTATAAGCTTATGTAGGTATCTATACCTCTAAATTTACATATATTATAGCACTTAAATAAATATCTATGCTCCTAACTTCTATAGGTATCTATGTTCTTACATTTAAATAGATATTTATACACCTAAAATAGATATTTACATGCCTAACTGATAAAAGTATCTACATCTCTAAGTTATATAGCTATTCTTAGACCTAAATTTATATAGATATCTACACCCATAAATAGATATAAATAGTCATGTTCAAATTTAAAGAGATATCAACACCTTAAAACATGCAGTTATCAACACATATAATTCAATTTATTTATACCTTTCAAATTACATAGCCATTAATACCCTTAAACTTGTATAAATATTTATATATCTAACTATATGATCTCTATGTGCCAAAACATATTTAATATTGTTCTAATGGAACACTTTAATTTTTATAATTCTAAAATTGGTAGAGATTCAGTGACAGAAGCTAAATTTCCCGACTGTGATGTTCTTATATGATAAGACAGATATCATTGATGAGTGGCTATGTTGTCATTAAAAAAAAAATTAAAAAGTCAGGTTTTTTTCTAAAACTCATAATTTCCATCTGCATATCTTTAATCCCATTTGCCCATCTGGCTGTTCCAGATGGAGTTTGCTGCTCTTATAGTACCATCTGTTTTAGAAATTGACTGATATTACCTAGATTAATAATTAGATGAAGATATATAAGAGGTTTGAAAAAATCACCTTGTAGATATAATGACTTTGGTTGGGATAAGTTTTGATTCTGACTTAATTAAATACAGCACAGACTCTCCATTGAATTTGAGTAACTTCTTATCAGAGTAAGAAGATAGAGATGAATGGTTCTGTGTCTCCTCAAAAAGACTGAGGAAACTCAAAGAGGCCTCAGAATTCTCTCCTAGCCCCAAATCCCCCAAATAATCATTGGTGGAAGAACATTGAATTACCCTTCAGTCTTGAGGGCCGGACAATCTAGAGCTGAGAATCTCTACCCAGATCACTATCAGACTGGAAACTGAGTCAAAGTTGGGATGGGTGGGTGCTTAATGTGGGAATGTTTGGCAAAAATAAGTAAAACTGTTCCAAGGTAAAGGGCAGGTCACTGTGGGTTCTCACTCATGTGCTCACAATTGCAAGATTGCAATAAGGATCAGCTTGCAACAGTAGGATTTATTAACAAAGGGGGGATTGATATAAAAGGAAAGAATATCTAAGGCCACAAATAACCAGCTGGCTCATCCCAGATAGTGGCTGCATTGTCCAGTAGTCCAAAATAAAGACTTCTCGTGCATGATGGAATTGTCCCTTCAATGTGAGCCTGTAGCTGGTGACACACCCATAAGCAGTGAACCAGGATCCAGCTCACAGTGACAGCTAGCGGTGATCACAGGTGGGGATGCTGGGATGATACAGCAAAATTCCAGAGGTCAGGCTGTTTGCGGGATGCAGGAACAGACAGTGCCAGATGCAACAGCACCAGGAGGCGGTGCCAGAGGATCAGATGTGGCAGATTGCTTTCACAGGTGGCCCGTCACAGGTCAGCAATGCCAGTCACAGGTCAACAATGCTGGTCAGCTCCTATCAGCAGGTGATGGTGCCAGAGACATCGGTGGTATGACTCTTTGAGAGCTATTGGCATAAACCAACAGCAAACAGCAGTTTTTAGAGACAGTGGGTGTAGGCTGACTTTGCTCTTTGCAGGTGGTGTTAGAGGCAGGGCTGGAGGCAGGTGCAGCAGCCAGGTCTTTGAAGAGATCTTGGAGGTCTTGACGTCTGCAGAGGTATTAAAGTCTGCAAAAGTTTTCACAGGCCCCAAAGACCTAACGAATCTGCCTGCAAATGATCTGAAGAATGGGTCTGCAGCTGTCTGCTGAATCCTCTTGTGAAGTCATCCAATCAATGTCTCAAGCTGGCCTTTGCTCTGGCTTATATCCTCTACAGGATGCCTACATTTCAAGTCTGATTGAACTGTTCACAATCCCAGCTGTTTAGTTTGTGCCAGTGAAGCACCAATCAGATTGTTCCATTTTCAATCCTTAGTGGTTTCAAAAACATTGAATGACACTGAGAAGAGCTGAAACCTGATTGACCCATTTCTAATCCTGGCACTGTATTCAAAAGTGAAATCCCAGTCACCTGCCCAGACCTGACATACACTGAGACAAGGGCAGGTTCCTTGGTGGTGGGCCGAGGGGACTGTGGTCCACACCAGCTACAGTGGAGCCTGTTGCTCACTGCACCCGGTGTACTTCATCAGGGCCTAGTGGATCAATGTGGGGGTCCTGCAGCAGAGCTGCGGCACTGGCCCCAGAGGCTGGAGCACAGACCACTGTTTGGAGCCCAACATGATGGCCAAACGCATTATAGGAGTTTCTCTCCTGTGGCTTGTGTTGGACTGGGCCATGCCTAACCTCTGGGGCCTAAGGAATGAGTTGCACTGGTTTGGGGTGAGGAAACCACTGCCGGTCATTGACAGAAGCAGCAAAGTGGGTAACTGTTACTTAAAGTCCTGTCTGTGTGCTTAACAAAAGTCCTAACGTTGACCTTCACAGCTGAGTAAAGTCATTAGGAACCTAAACTTCACCATCCTTCTTCTCAGTCATCCAGAATGTATCTTCACGGTCTCTTGTATCTACAGCTGCTGCCTGTCTCCACTTTATCTATTTTTCTAACAGCTTTGTGTGAGGGAAGTTAGTTCCCAAGTCTGGTCCCACATTTTGTCGTGAAGTAAAATCTTCTCCCAGAATCTAGTCAGTTGACTCAGCTTCCATTTCCCTCTGCAGATGGGTTGTGTGCTTACTGGCAATCCTATTGTTAGAACTAATGTGATAGACCCGGGTCTACCATGATCCACCTCAATGCCGGACACAGTCATATTAAAAATTTAGCAATAACTTCGCAAAATGAGCAAAGATGGCTCAAAAAACTTTGTCTCCAAGATTATACAACTACTTTTATAGAAAAGTGCATATCCAAAACCTGACTTCTTTTTCACAAAGCTCTTTATCCTACTGTTAAATGACATTATTTCCACATTATCTATAGAAAACTGAAAATTGGGCGGCTTCTTCTAAGTCATGAACTGTGTCTCAACACAATAAACTCTGAACAGTAGGAGAACAAAACCGAAAAAGAGATAAAACCTGTTTTTAATGTATAGCACATAAAACGTTGGACTTTTCCATTCATTCATTGTAATTCTCAAGAACCGCATTAATGAGACAGTATTTCATGCCAGCAATAGATTATTGGGATAACTGCTCACTTTCAATTTCTTCCCATTTAATGCCCTTGCATTTATTCTGATAGCATCAAGGAGAAAGTTTCAATTGGACGATGATGATTTTAACAAGACTGTTCAGCACCTAGTCAACTCTTAAAAGAAGAAGGCATATCAAGAAAAAGTCAATGGCGCGCAGACCTCTCCTGCCGCCCGCTGCTCCCCTCAGCAGTGTACTTCGGTCCTTCTGCCTGCTCTGCTCCCCGCTCTGGCTCTGGTGAATTCTCTCACCCTCCCGCACTTCTGACTGTACCCAATGATTGTATAAATAAATAAATAAATCTTTAAAAAAAAAAAAAGAAAAAGAAAAAGTCAATTTTGGGCCTCCCCTGTGGCACAGTGGGTTGAGCACAGCACTGTGAAGCTGTCTGCAGCCTCTGCAGCCCCAGTTTGATTCCTGGCCAGCCAGGGAGATACCCACATGGCGCAGCAGACCTCTCCTGTCTCACCCACTTCTACCTTCAGCAGTGTATTTCAGTATATCTGCCTGTTCTGTTTCCCCACTCTGTCTCTGATGAATTCTCTCACCCTCCCATGCCACTGGCCTGTATCCCAGTTCTTGTATAAATAAATAAATCATAAAAAAGTCCATTTTACACAGAGAGCAGGAGGGAGGCAAAAGATGATGTTGTAGTAGCCCCAGGAAGTGATATTATGAAGTACTTGAAACTAAATTATCACATCTAAGCTTTATGGAAGACTATGTGAATGAATACATGACTTACATCGACTTCTGGAGCTCAAAGGAATGTTTTTGATTTTCCTATATTAATAAATCAAGACAGAGTGCTTGGATAACTTATAAAATATGATTCAGGCATATTCTGAAAGAACTATACCTAGAACCTTGAAGATTTAATTCAGCATTTGTTCCACAATACTACACTGTATCCGAATCAGAAAAAAAAATTGATGAGCCATTAAATAGATTTTATATCCTCTCTTGTTAGGATATTAAGATATTCTGCAGCACCAGCAAAAATGATGAACTTTCTCACATTGCCTGTGCTTAGTCCTTTTTGATCCAACAAGTCCACTCATACGAAACAGCATTAGTTATTTGAAGATACTTATAATCTCTTACTCACTCAACTCTTCTCTGGGTTAAGTCACCCCAATAAATCATCACCACAAGCAGTAGCAGTATTTCTTCCTTTTCTTTTCATTCCATGCAACCTGGATGTCTTATTATTTTACCAGATGCAAAAAAAAAAAAAAAATGCTATCCATTTGTGAAATACAATTCACATCTCTCAGAGCAGATTCTATTTGTCCATAATGGTTCACAATAAAATGTTTTCTGTAATGTCAGATTTGTCTGTTTCATACACGAAATACAGAATCACACATGTATTCTATCCATAGTGATTATACTATCTCACATGTGACTATCTTCTCATTATGGACCAAGGGAATATACTCCCACCTTGTGATTTACTACAGCATTGTGACCAATTCCAGCTATGAGCTTGAGTAAGACTATGCTTCAGACCCTGTGGTACCCTTATGCACTACTCCCCCCGTCTGCTGAGGACATGCTGGATTCCACATGGTAAAGCTACAGCTTGATGAAATGGCTGTTTGCCTTCACCTCTGAAAAGATGGATGGTCTAGAGAGCTGGTATGACCAAAGTAAAACTTTGCATAAGTGCAAAGTGAAGTTTTATGTTTTGGCAATACTTTGTTTCTATAGCATTATTTAGCATATCCTGCAAACAGACTTTACTGGACTATTTTATAGTTTTCTAGGATGTTCTCGTATTTAAATTTGATAGCACTTAGTAATCCATTAACCTAGTTATCCATTTATATCTAATTGTTTCCAGGTACTTTGCTAATCAATTGGAAACTTGATGTGAAAAAAAATAATAAAACCCAGATCTATAGTGCTTTACTCTGGGACAGAAAAAAAATTAAAAGCATGGTAGAGAGATGGATGCTAAATGAGCTGCTCATCAGTGCTCTGAAAGAAAGAAGAAGTACTTAACCTTGCCTGTGAAGTCAGTATGGCTTTATAGAATAGTTGACATGTAAGCTAAAAAAAGGAATAAATATGAGTTCATCTATTGGGTAAAATTTGCCAGGAGAACACAAAACAAAGCAGAATTAGCATGTGCAGTGGCTCAGAGTGAGAAACAACATATTTTTTTAAAGATTTATTTATTTATTTATACAAGAACCAGGGTACAGGCCAGATGTGCAGGAGGGTGAGAAGATTCACCAGATACAGAGTGGGGAACAGAACAGGCAGACTGATGAAATACACTGCTGAGGGGAGCAGTGGGTGAGACAGGAGAGGTCTGCCACACCATGTGGGTATCTCGCCCACGGGCCGTGAGCGAACTGGCACTGCAGAGGCTACAGACAGCATGGCGCACAACAGCCTGCACAACCAAGGGAAGCCCAAGAAGTAACATATTTTAGCAAAGACTTCTGAAATGGCTAAAATGAAGAACAAGCCATTAGTATAGTAGATTTGTGTTGGTAACAGACTTGTCCATGACATAGCTCTACTCTTAGGAGGACTCTGATTGTCTTTATACTTAATTCGTAAAGCCCTGCTTGGGAGAATAAAGGGTGGTATGCAAATTTGAATATTTGCAATGGATTATTATCAACCCAGTATATATAAGAACAATTCACTTACTGAAAACCACAGCAAATACTGAGTGTTTTTATATATTTTTTTATATCAGGAAAAATCAAAAAAGTTAACAATGACTAATTACAAACACACACACAGTTCTAAAACTGTTATATTAATTAGATTATTAAGAGAAAGGTAGAATCTGAACTGAAATCAGCAGGTACAATTTTTTTAAAAACAACATAGAGAATATGGCACTTGAAATATCTGTAGGAGTTTCCCCCTTCTTCTTTTTGGGTCTGTAAAGAAGAAATCTAATTATAAAAATTAAAAAAATATATTAAAATGGGAAACTTCAAATCAAAACATAGTCTCTAAATGCCACCATTTAGGGGTAACCATCATGAACAATTGGGGTATTTAAATAAAAACAACACTCCATGTTTAAACAGATTAAAAAAAATCAAAGATAAATGGTCTGGCAATCAGTGTGTTGGATATGAAAAGTACCTGAATATGAAATTACATTCTTTCCTACTGCATATTTATTAATTATAAATTATATGATTTTATGGCACATCCTTAATGGGAAAAACTAAGTACTACAAATACAGGCAAAAGCAAGTAAACAAATGCCAAAAACGCAGACTGTAGTCCATAAAATATGTCCATTCTACAAATTCCAAAAATAATTTGTAGTATGCACTTTCTGTTCAGGATTACACAGCTGATAGAGATAGTAATGTTACCTGTGCCTGATCTAACATACTGTTTTATTTGGCCATGCTGACTGTAGTAAAGATCTCTGTCAAACACATTGGATTGAGATTTAATTTACATATGCAGAACTGTTTCTGAAAAACAGAAGAAATATTTGTCTTAGGAAATTGTTTTTTCTCCCCAACAGATTGCTAAACTACCAGAAGCTGAGATACCATTATCTTATCATGTTTCTCTTTAGAAACAATCTATAAATATTGAATTTAAAGAGGAACATCTGGATTTTCTGGGAAGTCTACTATTTGATAAAATTTCACAGTAGCTAAAATCTTCTGATGTTCACAATGTGAATATTATTTGTAATGTGACTACTCCCAATAAATGTTACTGGGCTTCCAGTTTAAACTTCTCTTTGTGAAAACCAGTCATTTCAAACTGTCCTCTTAAATCTGGAGATCTGAAGGTAGTTTGTACAGAAACTAAGAAAAGTTTAAAACAGTAATCAAGTAAGGGAAAGAATACCCCAGATTCTAGCCTGGCAACCAGAAATCTCAGGGATGGTTGCTATCGTACATAAAACTAGTATTACAAACATGGTTCCCACCAAAGCATGACAGTACTTGAAGAAGGAAATACATTGGAGATTTCTAGGAAAATCAAGTTTAATTTATAGTTTCCTATCAATGCTTTTGCTCTCATAATTTGCTATTTAATTCATATGACTCTATGAAGACCAGAGTTAACTGACTTATACTGAAATATAAATACATAATAAAAGCTATTATTTTAATACAAAATAACCAAGTCACATAGATCAGAAAATGTTGATGGTTCATATTTTAAAGACTGTCAAAGGAAGCATAGCAACTAAGGGCCAGAAGAAAGTCATAAAAATGGCATGCCAACTGTGGTTGTTTTTTGAATATTTCTCATAGGCATCTACATTTAAAGTGACAGGGGGAAGGAGGTGACATTAAAAAGCTACATTGCCTTCCCTTAACAGAATTATTCTGGATTACTTTAAAGTGCTGTCCTCTACCTAATAAGAAGGAGCTACTCTATCATATATTTTACCATTTAACAACAACAATAGCAACAACAAAAAAATGGCAAGCTTCTTGGCATGGATTTATTGCTGCTAGCATCTCTTTCGGTCTACAATATGACGCAAATTTACTTTTCTAATGCAACTTGAGTAAATATATGTCTTCTGGGGAATATTTCATCAGATGGGCATCTCAATGAAAAAATTTTATTTCTAAGGTGGGAGAAACTTAAAGTGGTCAAAGAAAAATGGCTATAATAAAATATATATTCTAGGGAAAGAGTGAAGATACAGCAGTAGCTGAGAGAACATCTAGAATAGAATAAATTAAGTTTATAAATAAAAAACATGACAAGAGTTTTAATAGATTTGTTTATTTGGAAACTATAAATACCAAGAGAGTTTTTTTGACACATCTATATTTTTGTTTGGGGAGAAAAATATTAACAGTAATGGCCTGAATCACAGGAACAAGAAAAAAACACAGCAATGGACCTGTGAACTGTATAAAGGCATATAAACTTCACAGTAAAAATTCAAGGAGTGTGCACTTTGCAATGAAGAATGATAAATTTAACCTCAAGTTTTGATTGGCTTCAAATTGATAGGATGAGAGAAAAAAGAAGCACAGCAACAGAGACTAGGTACAAAGCCACAGTCAGCTTCCTGCCTAATCCCTAATTTAGATGGCTGGAAAATTGATTCCCCAGATTCTCAGCACTCGCTGGAGAGCAATTAATTGGCATTCTGGTCCCACCCTGCAGGTCTAGGTTCTCCCAAGGCAAATTTTCCATGCAAGAGAATCTTTGAGGTCACATAAGTTAGACTCCTGGGCTGAAAAAGGAATCGGATGATTACTCAGAGGCCAAAGCAAAACAATAGGGGAAATAACAGATATCCTTCGGAATGATTGAGGTCCAATCAATTTCTGCCTGTGCTGTAATACAAGGCTAATTCATCTACTCCAAGACTTTTTGCAGAAACCCTAGGCATCCAACTCAAGATAGCTGTTTAAATAGAATGTAATACTGACGATGATGACAATGATGGCGATATAAAAGGAAGAAAACCATTCACATTACTACAGTATAGTAGAGCTTTTGATATAGAAGACTAATTTTAAATTTATGTTTTTATTTTATTTTATGATAATTCTATTGGGGAAGATAATCTTCAAAGTATCCTAGGAAATCAAACCTACTCAAGGCCAGAAATTGTTATCTTTAAGTTTGAAGCTGGTGATGATGAATCCGGTGAAATATGCTACTTCTCTTGTGTTTTGTTGAGATGTTTCTTATTTTCACAGTTAAGATTGCTGAAATTTATTCATTTAAACAAATGATTTAATAAGAATCTAGCGCAACTGGAACAAGGACAATCTCTTCAATCAATGGTGCTGGGCAAACAGGACTGCTACATGCAAAACAATGAAACTGGACTACTACCACACACCATACACAAAAACCAACTCAAAATGGATCGAAGAAGTATTTTGATGATAAATCTTTATTGTTGTGGGAAGCTGAGGATTTATGGCTTTGCCAAATTGGTAGTTTCAAATAAATGTAATTTATTATCATGTTCTTGCTTTAAATAATAATGATACTATATATATTTCTATATAAACACATATTACTTTGTTAACAATCATATATATAAATAAAAAGTTCATATATGTGTATGTATATATATCTGCATTTTTTTTTTAAGATTTATTTATTTATGTGTACAAGAGCTGGGGTACAGGCCAGAGGTGTAGGGGATTGGGAGGTTGAGAGGATTCACCAGAGACAGAGTGGGAAACAGAACAGGCAGGTTGACCGAAGTATACTGCTGAGGGGAGCAGCGGGGGAGTCAGGACAGGTCTGTTGTGCCATGGGGGTTGCTCCCTGGATGGCTGGGATCGAACTTGTGCTACAGAGGCTGCAGGTTGCTTGATAGGTTGTGTCTTAACCCCTTGCACCACCAGGGAGGCCATATATCTGCATTTTAAATTGTATAATCTGTCTATCCTATCTATCTATCTATCTATCTATCTATCTATCTATCTATCTATCTATCTATCATCCATGCAAGAAAATCAGCAATCTTTGGACACAATAGAAAAATAAAATGAACAGCAGAGGTTTGAGTGAACCTATCAAAGATATTTGCTATGAAAGTGCCTTCATCACACTTTGCCTGTTGCCACAGCACTGAGAAAAAACAATGTCTTGAAGAGCCCAGAGTAACTCAAAAGACCTGAGTCTGAAACAAAGACATTTACTTATCGGCAATTTCATCTCTTAAGTTCTTGCCTTCCTGAGAGGAGAGAGATGTAGGAACAGAGAAAACTTTCCAGGAGATAATTGAAGAGAACTTCCCAAATGTGAAGAAGGAGCTGAAAATTGATATACAAGAAGCAAGAAGAACACCAAACTTCCACGATGAAAGGAAAAATACAGCAAGACACATAATAGTAAAGCTCCCAAGAATCCAGGACAAGGAAAAAATAATGAAGCTGGCAAGAGGGAAGAAACAGATAACATTCAAAGGAAAACCAATCAGGCTGACATCAGACTTCTCTGAAGAAACTCTACGGGCAAGGAGAGAGTGAAGGGACATAGTCAACAGACTCCAAGAAAACAGATGCCAACCAAGAATACTCTATCCCGCAAAGCTCTCCTTCCTCTTTGAAGAAAGAATAAGTACCTTCCCAGACAAACAGAAACTCTGGAATTTCAATAAGACTAAACACCCACTCCAAAAAATACTACAAGGAATCCTAAAGCCAGAACCTCAGAGGGATGAATAACAACAAAAGAAGACCAAAAAAAAAAAAGTTATTAAAAGAATAAATAAATAAAATCAAAGGAAAGACAAACATAATGGCAAATACAGATGCTAACATATCAATATTAACTCTAAATGTAAATGGACTAAACTCTTCAATAAAAAGACACAGAGATGCAGCCTGGATTAAGAAACAAAACCCAACCTTTTGCTGTCTCCAGGAAACACATTTAGCTACAAAAGATAAAAATAGGCTCAAAGTCAAAGGATGGAAAACAATCCTACAAGCAAATGGGCCAAAAAAGAAAGCAGGAACAGCTATACTTATATCAGATAAAACAGACTTCAAACTCAAAAAAATAAAAAGAGACCCCAATGGTCACTACATTATGATTAAGGGGACAATACTTCAAGAAGAAATAACACTCATTAACATATACTCACCAAACGAAAGAGCACCAAAATATATCAGACAACTGTTGTCCTCTCTGAAAACAGACATCAGAGAAAACACATACGTAGTGGGAGAATTCAACACACCACTATCAACAATGGATAGATCAACAAGACAAAAAATAAGTAAAGAAACTAAAGCTCTAAATAAGGACCTAGAGCATTTGGGCTTAACAGACATCTATAGAACACTAAACACAAAAAAAACGGAGTACACATTTTTCTCAAGCGCACATGGATCATTCTCCAGGATCGATCACATACTGGGGCACAAGACAAACATCAACAGATACACCAAGATTGAAATCATACCAACCATATTTTCTGACCACGAAGGCATCAAACTAGAAATAAATCATAAAAAGAAGGCAAGGAACTATCCTACCTCATGGAGATTAAAAGCCACACTAATGGAAGACCACTGGACTAACGAGGAGATCAAAGAAGAAATTAAAAAATTCTTTGAATTGAATGACAAGGAGGACACCAATATCCTAAATGTATGGGATGCAGCAAAAGCAGTAATAAGAGGAAAATATATAGCAATAGAAGCTCACATCAAAAAACAAGGAAGAACTCAAAGAAACAACCTAATCTCAAAGCTCAAAGATCTAGAAAAATAACAACAAAAAAACCCCAAAACCAGTAGAAGAAAAGAAATAATAAAAACCAAAGCAGAAATAAATGAAATTGAAACTAAAAAAACAATCCAAAAGATCAATGAAACCAAGAGCTGGTTCTTTGAAAAAATCAATAAAATAGACAAACCCCTAGCCAGGCTCACAAAGGAAAAAAGGGAGAAAGCACAAATACACAGGATCATCAATGAAAGAGGAGAAATCACAACGGACACAGCAGAAATCAAAAGAATAATCAGTAACTACTATGAACAGTTATATGGAAACAAGTTCAACAATCTAGAGGAGATGGACAAATTCCTACAACTCTACAATCACCCAAAGCTAGATAAAGAAGAAATAGAACACCTAAACAGACCAATTACAATTAACGAAATTGAAATGGTAATCAAAAACCTCCCCAAAAACAAAAGCCCAGGACCTGATGGATTTACAAATGAATTCTACCAAACATTCAGAGACGAATTGGTGCCTATCCTTCACAAACTCTTCCAAAAAATTGAGAAGGAAGGGACAATACCAAACACGTTCTATGAAGCCAACATTACACTAATACCAAAACCGAACAAGGACAACACAAAAAAGGAAAACTACAGGCCAATCTCCCTAATGAACACTGATGCAAAAATCCTCAATAAAATTTTAGCTATCAGAATCCAACAATGTATACATAAGATAATTCACCACGACCAAGTAGGATTCATTCCAGGGACACAAGGATGGTTTAACATCCGAAAATCAATCAACGTTATCCAATACATCAAAAAAAGAAATATAAAAACCATATGATAATATCAATAGATGCTGAGAAAGCTTTCGACAAAGTGCAACACCCATTCATGATAAAAGCCCTTGAAATTCTTGGGATACAAGGAACATACCTCAACATCATAAAAGCCATCTATGACAAGCCAACAGCCAGTATCATTCTCAATGGTGAAAAGCTGAAAGCATTTCCATTAAGATCTGGAACAAGACAAGGATGTCCACTCTCACCACTGCTTTTCAATATAATACTGGATGTCCTAGCCAGAGCAATAAGACAAGAGAAAGACATCCAAGGAATCCAAATAGGAAAAGAAGAAGTCAAACTATCACTATTTGCAGATGATAATATAGGTAGAGAACTCCAAAAACTCCACAGAAAAACTAATTCAACTAATCAATCAGTTCAGTAAAGTGGCAGGATACAAAATCAACATGCAAAAGTCAGTAGCCTTCCTATACACAAACAATAAATCTGAAGAAGAAGAAATCAATAAAACCATCCCTTTTATTATTGAAACAAAAAAAAATCAAATATTTGGGAATAAATCTAACAAAAGAGGTAAAGGACGTATACAAAGAAAACTATAAAACACTGTTAAAAGAAATAGAAGAAGACACAAAGAAATGGAAAGACATCACCTGGTCATGGATTGGAAGAATAAACATTATTAAAATGGCCATCCTACCAAAAGCAATATACAGATTCAATGCTATTCCAATCAAAATTTCAATGTCATTCTTCAAAGAAATAGAACAATTATTGATGAAATTCATATGGAATCACAAAAAACCCCGAATAGCCAAAACTCTGCTGAAAAAAAAGAAGGGAATGGAGGCATCACACTCCCAGACTTCAAACTATACTACAAAGCCATAATAATCAAAACTGCATGGTATTGGAACAAGAACAGACATACAGACCAATGGAGTTGAATAGAAAATCCAGAAATAAACCCACAGATTTATGGTCAACTAATCTTTGACAAAGGAGCAAAGAATATGCATTGGAGCAAAGAAAGTTTGTTCAATAAATGGTGCTGGGAAATCTGGGTCGCTACATGCAAAAGAATGAAGCTTGACCACTACCTCACACCATACACAAAAATCAACTCAAAATGGATTAAAGAACTAGACATAAGACCTGAAACCATAAAATATATAGAAAGAAATATAGGCGAAACACTACGCGATTTGCACATCAAAGACATCTTTACAGACACATCACCCAAAGCAGTGATAGTGAAGGCAAAGATAAACAGCTGGGACTTCATCAAATTAAAGAGCTTCTGCACAGCAAAAGAGACAATAACAAAAACAAAGAGAAACCCCACCAACTGGGAGAACATTTTTGTACCCAACACTAATGATAAAGGACTGATCACAAAAATCTGCAAAGAGCTGATGAGACTCAACAACAACAAAGAAAATAATCCAATTAAAACATGGGCAGAAGAGCTAAAAAGAAACTTCTCTGAAGAGGAAATGCAAATGGCCAACAGGCATATGAAAAAATGTTCAACATCACTTGTAATCAGGGAAATGCAAATCAAAACTACCATGAGATACCATCTTAGACCAGTGAGAATGGCACATATTAAAAAAACTAGCAACAACAAGTGTTGGCGAGGGTGTGGAGAAAAAGGAACTCTTCTGCACTGTTGGTGGGAGTGCAAACTGGTCCAACCACTATGGAGAGCTGTGTGGAGATTTCTGGACCTACTAAACATAGAGCTTCCATATGATCCAGCAATTCCACTCCTAGATATCTACCCAAAGGACACAGAAACATCAATTCCAAAGAACACCTGCACCCCTATGTTTATAGCAGCACTGTTTACAATAGCTAAGCTTTGGAAACAACCCAAATGCCCAAAAATAGATGACTGGATCAAGAAGATGTAGTACATATACACCATGGAATATTACTCAGCATTCAAAAAAGATAAGCACATGCAATTTGCAGCAACACGGATGGCGCTGGAAGGGATCATGCTCAGCGAAATAAGCCAAAAAGAAAAAGAAAAATACCGGATGGTCTCACTCATAGCAGGAATCTAGAAAACTTAAATAAGGGACCAGGAAAATGAATAACTATAAGAAAGTGAAAATCAGAATCAACAAAATCTATGAAACAGAGACACTTTTGGGGGGGTGGGGGGCGGGAGGGGAGGGATTGGGATCAGAAAGGGGGGGTTGCAATTGTATGGGGAATATGAAAATAAAATTTATTATTTAAAAAAAAAATAAAAATAAAAACAACACTTATAAACTAAAAAAAAAAAAAAAGTTCTTGCCTTCCTCACACAGATTGTACCAGTGACAGATAACAAAAACGAAAACTTCAATCCCCTGAGTTTGAGTGTATATGACCCTCCTGTTTCTTCAGGAGACTAGGAAATTGCCATAGGTTCACAATAACTAAGGTTGTTACTCTCACGCTTTTCTAATTTTTTTTTTAACTCTAATGAAAGAACACTTCTGCTTCAATAATATTAAAAGTAGATCCTACCTCAGGATTCTGGGGATGCAGATGGCCTGTATAGCCTTTCTTACCAGACTTTTCTTCTAGGTTAAAATTCAGTTTTGACTCTGAAAAATAAAAAGGTTTTATACAATACGGTGGTGATTATTTTTCAGTCCTCACATCTATCAAATATTTTTATTGAAAAATTTTGCTTTCTTTACCACACACAAATACAATTGTAACAGCTGTTACTGTTAGTTTTGGGGTGGAGGCATGGGCTTAAGACATTTTACTTACTGATTCATTTTTATATTATTTATATTGTTAATATGAAATTATTTTTGCTTCAGTAATAGTGGTTTACAGGACTCTATCTGATTGAAGGGTATGAATTTACACCTGCTTAGATGTATGTTGTCACACCACACACACACCACAAAAGCCCCAATAATACTCCACCATAGACCATTTTGCTCCTTTCAATCTCTCTCTCTTTCTCTCTCTGCTGGCCTCAGTGCTACGGTCAGATATCTAGTGTTTGTTTTGGTTTAGTTTTGTCTGTTCTTTTGATTTTCCTTTAAATACTGTGCATGACGTATGGGTGAAATCACCTGGTAATTTATCTTTTCCATTTTTACTTATTTCACTTACTGTAATTTCCACCAGTTCCATCCATATTGTTGCAAATGACAAGGTTTTATCTATTTTTAAAAAATATCTGAGTGGCGTTCCATTGCACACACATAAATACCACATCTTTATCCATTCATGTCACTTAGGTTATTTCTAAAATTAAGCTACTTAATTAGCATTGCAATGAACATATCTGAGTGCATATGTCCTTTACACCTAATGTTTTTGTATTCTTCAGATATATATTAGGAGTGGAATTACTTGGCTATATTGTAGATCTATTTTTAGTATTTTCAGAAGTCTCCATGTTTTTTGCACAGTGGGAGGGCTCTTACCCATTTCCACCCTCACTGTACAAGGATTCCTGTTTCTCAAAACACTTTCCAAAACTCATTGTTTCTGGTCTTCTGATATGAGCTATTCTCAAGGAAGTGAGGTAATATCTCCTGTTTTTTCATTTGCAATTCCCTGATAATAAGTGATAATGAGAATTTCTTCAGATGCTTGTATATCTTCTTTGGTGAAATGTTTAGATCTTCTGCCCATATTTTGAATGAATTACTTTCTTGTTGGGTTGTAGGGATTCTTGGTAGATCTTGCATATAGCTCCTTGTCAGATGTATGGTGGTGTTAAAAAAATGTTTTCGAGTTAGTGTGATGCCATTGCATTTTAATGGTCGTGTATCTCATTATATAAATGTTTTTCATTTTGATATAGTCTTATTTCTTTATTTTTGTTTTGCTTACCTTATTGTTATAGTGTTTCTCCCAAAACAACATCAAAGTCAATGTCCTGGAGTGTTTTGTCTATATTCTCTATGTATTTTGTGGTTTGAGATCTTACATTCAAGTCTTTAATCTATATTGAATTAGTATTTATGTATGTGTTCAATGATAATGGTGTAATTTCTTTCTTTTCATGTGGATGTCCAGTTTTTCCAATACTATTTGTTGAGTAGGCTTACCTTTCTCAATTGTATTATCTTGGTTCCTTTGTTATAACTTAAGTCCCTATACAAGTATGGATTTATTTCTGGACTCTCAATTCCATTTTTTCAGTCTGTTTCTATTTTAATTCCAAAATAGCTTTCTAGTATAGTTTGATGGTACCTCTATTGTTTTTTGTCAGATTTTTTTTTTTCAATTTAAGGCCTTTTGTGGATCTACATAAATTTCAGTAATATTTGCTTTATTTCTTTGAAGAATTCTATTGAAACATTGATAGTGATTGCATTGAATCTAGATACTACATTGGGTAAGATAAATATTTCAACAATATTTATTCTTCCACTCCATGAACAAGGACTATCTTTTCATTTCTATGTGTCATAGGTTCTTGTTGTATAGGTCTTTTACCTCCTTTGTTAAGTTTATTCCTATGTATTTAAATTTTTTGACGTGATTGTAAATGGTATTTTTTCTTGATTTCCTTCTCTAGTTTGTTGTTTGAATATGGGAATACACGCAAAATTTGTATACTGATTTTGTAGTCTGTCACTTTACTACAGTGATTTTTTTTTCTAATAGATTTTTCATGTTGTGTTTAGGGATTTCTATGTATTTTAACATGTCTACTGCAAATAGTGATTGCTGTACTTCTTCCCCTATTTGGATTACTTTATAATTTTTTTCTTACCTTATTACTCTAGGTAAACTCTCCAATATAAAGTTAAATAATAGTGATGAAAGTGTGCCTCCCTTTTCTTATACTTGATCTTAGAGAAAAAGTTTTTCACCAGTAATTTTGATAGCTGTGGGTATTTTATATATTTTGCTGTGGCATGTTCCTTCTATCTCTATCTCTATTTTATCTTAAATGTCTACTGAATCTTGTCAGATGTTTTCTCTGATTCTAATAATATGACCATGAATATCATATGTCCTTTTATTGATTTGACAGGTTGCACTGATAGATTTCCATAAGTTCTACCATCCTTGAATAATTGGAATAAATCATAACTGTATATGATGCAAGATTCTTTCAATATACTATTGAATTCATTTTGCTAAGATTTTTTTTCAAGGATTTTTCACCTGTGTTCATCAAGGATACTGGTCTATAGTGTTCTTTCTTTTTATGATGTTTTTTGTGCCTTTGGTATCAGAGCAATTTTGACTTCATGATGTCTGGTTAGAACTATTCCTTCTTCAAAGTTTTCAGAACAATTTGAGAATAGGTATTAGCTCTTCTTTGAAGATTTGGTAGAACTCAATGAAATCATCTGATCATTGCCTTTTCCCTTGTAATTGGTCTGTTCATATTTTCCTGATTCAATTTTTGAAGGTTGTATGTTTCTAAGAACTTGTCCATTTCTTCAAGGTTACCCAATTAATCACACACATGTTTATAACAGTCTCTATGTTCCTCTGTATTTCAGAGATATCTGTTGTAACTTCTACTCAGCTTTTGTTTTCATTGATTTTTTGTACTGACCTTTAAATTTCTACTTCATATATTTCCACTCTGATTTTTATTGATTTTGATTTCATTTGCTCTTTTATTCTAGTTCCTTAAAGTGTAGGTTTAGGTTATTTATTTGAGATTATTCTTATTTCTTGATCTATGAATTCATTGTTTTAAATGTCCCTAATAGTATGTTTTGTGACATCACATAAGTTTTGATAGTTCATGTCATCATTTATTTTTATCCCCACATATTTTTAAGAATTCCTCTGATTAACTCATCAAACCAATAGTTATTTAGTAGTGTATTACATAATCTCCACATATTTCAGGTATTTTTCTACTTCCTTTTTTGTTATTTATTTCTTATTTGGTACCACTGTGATCAAAGAGATTATGTCATATAATTTGAATTTTCATGACATTTGTTTTGTGACACAAGATATGTTCTGCCTCAAGAATATTCCATGTATACCTGAGAAGAATGTGAACTCAGATACCCTGTGAAAAATTCAAAGTGGTATAATTCTTCAATTAAGGCTGATTTTTCCTTATTGATTTTCTGTCTAGTTGATCTGTCCATTTGTGAAAGTGAGGGGTTGAAGTCAACCATTTTGTTGTTCACAATGTTTCCCTTTAGGTGTGTTAATAATTGCATAAACACAGACACACACACGTACACTTGGTATGCATATATGAATGAGTTTTATATCTTGATATATTCATCCTGTAAAACTTATATTATATTCATTCCTATTTCTCATTACATTATTTTAGCATGAGGTCTATTTTATCTGCTGAAAGTATGACTATTCCTGCCTTTTGGGAGGTGCCATTTGCTTATAGGATTGTTTTCCACCCTTTTACTTTGAGTCTATGTTTATTTTGGTGCTGTGATGAGTCTCCTGGTGACAGAAGAACATTGGATTTTGCTAATTCAATCAGTCATTCAGCCTCTTTATTGGTGAGTTCAGGTCAGTTACATCTAGGGAAATTATTACTATTTTATTAATTGTTTTCTGGGTATGTTTGCAACTTGTCTATTATTCTATTCAGCTCATTTTTTCCCTTTATATTTTGAAAACAACTTTTTTATATATTGTTGAAACTTCATTTTTATCATCTTTTTCTTTTAATTATTTTTATACTGACATCACCATGCTGTTTGTATTTAGAATGGTATATTATCACTTACCTTAAATTGAAAGCAAGTCAATCTTGAGTTCTTTCCACCAGTACCCATGTTTAGTCTCTTCCCCTCCCTTTGCCACAAGTTTTTTGGATTGTTGTTGATTCTTAGTCAAGTGTCTTTTCATTTTCTAAAATCTTTTTTAATATTTCTTACAAGATGCATTTAGGCACAATGAATTCTGTCTTTCCCCCTCCCCCCAAAAGTTCTTTATCACCCTTTAAATTCCTAGTGTGAACCTTCCTCCTTTTGTCACTTTGATATCTCATTCCATTGCCTTCTAGCCTCAAATGTCACTGCTTAGAAATCCACAGGTAGCCTTATGTTGCTTTCCTTATAAGTGATTTTGATTTTCTCTAGCTGCTTTTAGGATTCTCTTTTTACATCTAATTTTGGAAACTTTAGTGACAATGGGTCTTTTTTTTTTTTATACATTTTATTGTTATATTCCCCATACAATTGCAGCCCCCCCATTCTGACCCCAATCCCTCCCCTCCCGCCCCCGCCCCCCTAAAAGTGTCTCTGGTTCATAGTTTTTTGTTGATTTTGATTTTCACTTTCTTATATTCATTTTCCTGGTCCCTTTTTTCCTTTGTGAGCCTGGCTAGGGGTTTGTCTATTTTATTGATTTTTTCAAAGAACCAGCTCTTGGTTTCACTGATCTTTTGGATTGTTTTTTTAGTTTCAATTTCATTTATTTCTGCTTTGGTTTTTATTATTTCTTTTCTTCTACTTGTTTTGGGGTTTTTTTGTTGTTCTTTTTCTAGATCTTTGAGCTTCGAGATTAGGTTGTTTCTTTGCGTTCTTTCTTGTTTCTTGATGTGAGCTTCTATTGCTATATATTTTCCTCTTATTACTGCTTTTGCTGCATCCCATACATTTAGGATATTGGTGTCCTCCTTGTCGTTCAATTCAAAAAAATTTTTAATTTCTTCTTTGATCTCCTCATTAGTCCAATGGTCTTCCAGTAGTGTGGTTTTTAATCTCCATGAGGTAGGAAAGTTCCTTGCCTTCTTTTTATGGTTTATTTCTAGTTTGATGCCTTCAAGGTCAGAAAAGATGGTTGATATGATTTCAATCTTGGTGTATCTGTTGATGTTTGTCTTGTGCCCCAGTATGTGATCGATCCTGGAGAATGATCCGTGTGCGCTTGAGAAAAATGTGTACTCCGTTTTTTTGGGGTTTAGTGTTCTATAGATGTCTGTTAAGCCCAATAGCTCTAGGTCCTTATTTAGAGCTTTGGTTTCTTTACTTATTTTTTGTCTTGTTGATCTATCCATTGTTGATAGTGGTGTGTTGAAGTCTCCCACTACGTATGTGTTTTCTCTGATGTCTGTTTTCAGAGAGGACAACAGTTGTCTGATATATTTTGGTGCTCCTTCGTTTGGTGAGTATATGTTAATGAGTGTTATTTCTTCTTGAAGTATTGTCCCCTTGATCATAATGTAGTGACCATTGGGGTCTCTTTTTATCTTTTTGAGTTTGAAATCTGTTTTATCTGATATAAGTATAGCTGTTCCTGCTTTCTTTTTTGGTCCATTTGCTTGTAGGATTGTTTTCCATCCTTTAACTTTGAGCCTATTTTTATCTTTTGTAGCTAAATGTGTTTCCTGGAGACAGCGAAAGGTTGGGTTTTGTTTCTTAATCCAGGCTGCAACTCTGTGTCTTTTTATTGAAGAGTTTAGTCCATTTACATTTAGAGTTAATATTGATATGCTAACATCTGTATTTGCCATTGTGTTTGTCTTTCCTTTGATTTTATTTATTTATTCTTTTAATAACTTTTTTTTTTTTTGGCCTTCTTTCATTGTTATTCGTCCCTCTGAGGTTCTGGCTTTAGGACTCCTTGTAGTATTTTTTGGAGTGGGGGTTTAGTTGCAATGAAATTCCGGAGTTTCTGTTTGTCTGGGAAGGTCCATATTCTTTCTTCAAAGAGGAAGGAGAGCTTTGCGGGATAGAGTATTCTTGGTTGGCATCTGTTTTCTTGGAGTCTGTTGACTATGTCCCTCCACTCTCTCCTTGCCCGTAGTGTTTCTTCGGAGAAGTCTGATGTCAGCCTGATTGGTTTTCCTTTGAATGTTATCTGTTTCTTCCCTCTTGCCAGCTTCATTATTTTTTCCTTGTCCTGGATTCTTGGGAGCTTTACTATTATGTGTCTTGCTGTATTTTTCCTTTCGTCGTGGAAGTTTGGTGTTCTTCTTGCTTCTTGTATATCAATTTTCAGTTTCTTCTTCACATTTGGGAAGTTCTCTTCAATTATCTCTTTGAATATTTTCTCTGTTCCTACATCTCTCTCCTCTCCTTCTGGTATTCCTATAACTCTTATATTTCCTTTCCTCATGGAGTCAGATAGTTCCCGAAGTCTTTCCTCGTTCTTTTTCCTTCATACTTCTCTTTCCTTTTCTGTTTTGGTTCTTTTTATTTCTGTGTCTTCAAGATTACTTATTCGTTCTTCCATTTCATCTATTCTGCTTTCATTGCTTTTCCCAGAATTCTTTAGTTCTTCCATTAATTCTTTGATCTCCTGCATTTCTTTTACTTCCCTCTTTAGGGACTCAATTTCTTTCTTCTGACCATTGTTTTCCCTCTCAAGGGACTCAATTGCATTCTTCTGATCGTTGATTATTTTTCCCTTATCATTGTTTTCCTTTATGACTTCTGTCAGTTTTTTAATCACGGCAATTTTAAATTCTCTTTCTGGAAGGCTCAGAAATTCTTCCAAGTTATTGTCGTTGCAATCTGGGGGCTGGTTTTCTTTTTGTGGTGTGCTTTTTCTCTGGAGAGTTGCTAGGTTGCGTGTGGTTCTTCTCCTCCCTACTGTCTGTTTTCTAATTTGCCGTATGCGTTGGGACACTGTGTTGTTGGGACTGGCCGGCATCTTGGGTGGGCTTCTCTGCTCCCCTCTGGTTCCTCCAGGAGTCATCTGTCAGTTTCAAGCAGTCTTTACTGGAGAAAGGTCCCTGTTCTAAAATGCCGATGTGGGGACACACTCCCCTGTGCGCCTGGTCTGCCCCGGCGGTGGGTTCCTGCTCCCCCTCTGGGCTTGGACTGCAGGCCAGAGGGGGTCTGGCATGGGCGAACTTCCCCCGCTCACCTCTGGCTCCTGAGGAAGCCTTCTGCAGGTAGTCTTTACTGAAGAAATGTCCCTGTTCTAAAATGGTGATGTGGGACACACTCCCTGCGCGTCTGGTCTCAGGCACACTCTTCTGTGCGCCTGGTCTGCCCCGGCTGTGGGTGCTCGCTCTCCCTGTGGGCTCAGACTACTTGTTCGGAAGGGGCCCGGTGTGGGCTAACTCCCCAGCTGGCCAATAGCTCCTTCAGGAGCCTCTGCTGGCTTCAAGTCGCTAGGTGGCACCAGAGATCTCTCCTAGAGCACTTGGGGAGCTGATTTTCCACCCCGTGGGACAGGGAGCAGAGCGGGGATGGTAGGGTACACCTCAACGGCTTTGGGGTGCTTTGTCTGCCTTGTGCCCCACCGTCATGGGGAACCCACGCCCCTAATTTCGTGCCCCGGGTCTCAGTTCCAAAGCCCTCAGTTCCAGGACGCGGGCTGTAGCCCAGATCAGTGGCGCGGGAATGGCGCCTTTTGAATCCCGCTTCCCTGCCTGGGCGCCTTGTTCCTGCTCACTCAGGGAGGGCCTCCGTGGTCTCCCCGCAAGCCTAGGTCGCAGGCGCAGGGGCCTGGGCAGCTGTGATCCGATCTGGATCATCGCGCCGCTTTCTGCGCAAGCTTACCAGGCGGCCGGGGCTGTGTGCTGGTGCTGGTCTCCTCCAGGGGGGCGGGGCTCTCTTTAATGGCGCCTGGAGCTCACCTCCGCGGCGGATCCTGCAGGGTTCTCCACAGCTCCCGTTCACGGGGTGTGGTGGCTGAAATAGTTCCTTTCCACTCACAGTCCCACTTGCTGCGTCCGTTTTTCTTGTTGGCCGTTTTGGTTTGTTGTTTCCCTCCTCTCTGCTGGTCGGAGAGTGCCGACTTTGTGGGCGGGGGAGGGGAGCAGGGTTCTGCGCTTCCCTCCCTTCTGGTCCTCTTTTATGGCAACTTTCTTCTTTGGGCAGTTTGCTGGAGTCGTCCGTTTATCTTCCGTGTCCCAGTTCTCACTGGGACCTGCCGCTTTTCCTCCCTATTAACTTTTTTTAATGGGAGATCTTACTCACAGCGTCTCCTTGCCGCCATGTTGCTCCGCCCCTCTCGACAATGGGTCTTGGTGTGCATCTATTTGCATTTATTTTGTTTGATAGTCTTTGAGTATCATGGATCTAAGTATTTGTTTCCTTTCTCACTTTGGGAAGTTTTAGCTATTATTCATTCTTTTTATAATTAAATTAATTTATTTAATCTTTTAATTGAGGTAATATTAGACTCAGCCCCATCAGGTATAGCCACTGTACTGCACCAACTCTAAGTCACTCATAGTTCTGTCCTTTTCTCTCTTCTTCTAGAATCTCTATAATGTGACTATTTTTTCTCCTGAAGTTGTCCCATAGTATCTTATGTTTGTCTCAATTTTTTACTTATTTTGCTGATTTTTGGGGGATGATTTTATCTACTCTATATTCCATCTCATTGATTCTTCACTCTGCCTCACTTAGCCTAAGTTTGATGTGTTCTGCTCATCATCACAAAGCTCTACCAGTCTGCTTTTGAAATGAAGCACTATGTGATACAGCCAGTGGGACTTATGGTTCTGAGCCCAATTTTGTAATTTCTTCATTGTAAAATGGGTCCCATGGTCAGAAGCTATGTTGCGTAAAATTTGATGCCTGTGGAACAGGTCCTTTGACCACTGAGATAGTGATAATGACTGAGGTTCTATAAGCAATAAAAGCAAGCCCATGCCAGAATAAATGTTTATTCCAGGAAAAATAAATCCCAGATGGAACAGACACACTGAAGTAAACCTACACCATGTGACCTTTTGGTCTTCACAAGAGCAGATAACATATTGGGGACTCAGTCTTAGATTCTTTGTATGAATATTGTTCATTCAGAAGTGGCAGCAGCTAGAAGTGCCTTAAAGAGTAACAGATCATCCTGCAGAGACAATATCTCGACCACTGTGACCACTCAGTACATATATCCAGTGTGCCTTTTGTGCCTAGTAAGTGACAAAAATCTGTTATTGTCAATTGGCCAATTCAGTTTGTATTCTCTTTTTTTTTCTTGGATAGACTTGCTAGAGCTACATCAATTTTATTGCAAAGAACCAAATGTTGTGTTGTTAATGTCCTCTATTGTTTTGTTTTCAATTATATTGATATCTTGCTGTGTTTGTATCCCATTTGTCTTGCTTACTACAAGTTTGATTTGTTCTTCTTAATTTTATAAGCTTAGGATTTTGATTTGTGATATTTGTTCCTTTTTGATATGTTCATTTGATACTGTTGCTCTCCCTCTGAGCACTATTTTAGACAGATATCACAAATTTTTATTTTTTTTAATTTAATTCAAAGTATCATTTAAAAGTCTCATGAGAATTTTCCTTCAACAATGTGTTATTTAGATGTGACTACTTTCCAAATATTTAGGGAATTTTCAACTATCTTTCTGTTACTGATTAGTAGTATGATTCTACTGTGGTACGTGAACATACTTTGTATTTACAATCTTGGCATGTGTTAAGGTATGCTTATGTCCTATATTTATTAATATTTTATGCGAACTTGTAGAGAATGTCTATTATGCTGGTTCAGAAGGGCATATTGTGTAGCTGCCCACTTGATCTATTTGATTAATAGTATTGTTTAGATCGTCTGTATCATTTTGCTCATTTTCTATTTGATATATCATTTACTAATAGAAATGAGTTGTGGTCTCCAATTATAAAAGTGAGGGTTTTTTTTTTATTTCTCCTTGCAGTTATCTTTTTTGTCTTAATGTGTTTTGATATTCTTGTGAGATATATATACATTTGGGTTCTTACATATTTTTTTGGATAACTTTTTGTAGTTTTGTAATTGTTGTCTTTATCCCTTGTTTGGAAGCATGTTTTATTTTAAATTATCTATTCAAGTCTTTCTTTGATCAATGCCAACATGGTATGTCTTTGCTTTCCTTTACTTTTACCTGCCCTGAGTCAACATATTTAAAGTAGTATACTTCTTACAGACAACATGCATTTCATCTTATTTTCTTATGCATGAGATAATTTAAGTCTTTTAATTGGTTTGTTTAGACAATCAGATTTCAAGTTAATATGTGTGTAGTTGGATCATAAATACTATCTATGAAGATGTTTTATATTAGTTACATTTGCTCCTTCTGAAATTGTTGATAATTATGCTCAAGGGTTAAAGTTCAGTAGGTCTTTTTTTTTTTTCTTTATGAGAATGAGATACTGTCTTTAAATGTTTTGCTGTATACTGTGCTGTCCTACTGATGGTTTACAAATTCTCTTTTACTCACCTTGAAGCCTCATAATAGTAAGATATTTGAATTATTTCACTTCAGTGATTTCTTGCTGCATAACTATTCATTGGTAAGTTCTTAATCAGTATCTGTTGACTGAGAGATGAATATATGCAGAACAAATGTGGGGGAATTCTGTGAGTAAAATAACAAAAATATAAAGGAAGATGAGAATCTGCATTAACATTTATAGTAACAAAACAACACTGTATACTATCCTAAGTGATTTATTTGCATTATAAAATAATCAAAATCATCATAAAGCACAATTTTTTGAGGAACTTAATTTTAAGCAATCTTTTCAAAGTTTACATGGTATAAATTTCAACTTATAATCAGTATAATTTAGGGTCCCTCTGGTGGTGCAGGGGTTAAAGTCTCAGTGCTATCAAGCTACTGCAGCATGAGTTCTGTCCCTGGCCAGGGAGCTATACCACCTGGTGCAGTAAACCTCTCCTGTATGGTCTGCTGCTCCCCTCAGCAGAATATTTCATGATCCACATGTTCTGTTACCTGCTCTGTCTCTGGTGAATCCTTTCACCACTCTCCCTGTACCTCTGGCCTACTCACCACTTCTTGCATGCATAAATTAAAAAAATAAATTTTAATAAATAAATACATTTCAATACTAGTACACAAAGGATTTTGTGGCACAAAAGATCAAATTATATTTTCACCAAACACATATTCCCTAGATGTTAAGCTGTTGCTCATGACACTATAATTAACCAGTTATCTATCATTAAGCCTATTATTAACTCATCAGTTCAAATTTGCAGTTAAGAAAGAATGTGTTTCATTAAGTGGTTCAAGGGTTTGTTGTCAAAACAACTCTCAACCTCCTAATCATTAGTAGTTTTCTTGAGATCATCCTTTCTTTCAATTGTCAGTAGAAATATGCTTCACCCTTGAGGAGTGACATAATGCCCCCAAAATATATTACTGTAGGTGAAATTCACATTTCTAATGCTATTTGAAAAAAAAATATATATATGTATAAATATTGTGCCAGGCAGAAATCATTTGCTCAGATAGCCAAGTGTGTAAAATATTTATTTCTAGAGGGGAAGAACAGCAAGCAGGAATGACATACAACAGCAATAAAAGATGCCTCCCATGAAAGGTTTCATTCACATCAGCATAAATGTGGCCAGAAAGAGAATACATTTTGTATAGAAATAAGTAGAAGGAGAAATGTGCTAATATATTTATCTGAGAGCAGTATACTACAGCACTGTTCTGACATCTTCCTGTCCATTAGCAGATTTTGACCTTTGGTTGTAAAACATCTGCATATGTACCAGTGAGAAACAAGATAGAAGTGGCTCTGATGGGCCTTTTTTAAACTTGAGATCATGTCTATGACTAGAGAGGGGGAAATAATTGAGCTAAAAGAAATTATTTGGAGCTAAATAACTGTCCACAAATATTTTCTGGGGTTTTTTGGGGATTTATTGACACTGAGCTTCAGTGTTACCATCTTTATAGTAGAGAAATGATATTTTTGAGATGACTCTGAGGACTAAATGAGGTAACAAATTTTTAACTAGCAGAAAAACTACTGCATAATTTTGTCAGTGTTTTTTCAAAACCAAGCCTATATGTTATCAATGCTGGGCAGTACATATTTTCAATCTTTCATTCAGTTTCACTCTTTTCAAGTAATTCATATGTGTTCTGTGATGTTATGTAAAGTGGTCTCTAGGATGGCTTCCAGCAATTCCCAACTCTTGGTATTCATGACTTGCTCTATCTTTCCTGGTGGTTTTAGCCTGTAACTTGTCGTGGTCACCTAGTAGTAGAACGCAGCAAAAATGATGAGATGTCACTTTCAAGTTTTGTTTGTAAAGATTATGATTTCCATTTTTTTTAAGAATTTATTATTTATTTTTGTAGAGAAGAACTGGGGTGCAAGCCAGAAGTGTGGGGGGTGAAATGATTCATCAAAGACAGAATGGGGAGCAGAGTAGGCAGAATTACTGATATACAGTGCTAAGGGGAGCAGCGGGTGAGAAAGGGGAGATCTGTGGGTTAGCTCTTGGGCAGGGGATCAAACTCAGGCCATAGGCCATATTGATATCACTGAGACTCAACCCCTAGGCCACCAGAGAGGCCCGATTTCCATTTTGTCCTTTTATTCCCTTAGTGCTTTGCTGGAAGTCAGCTGCCATGTCATGAGATACCCTATTAAAAGTAATGCATTCAGGGAGGCCTGTGGTCAATAGTTAATGAGGAACTTAGCACTTCACCTGATAGTCTGTAAATACTTGAATCCTTCTAAGAACCAAGTAAGCAAACTAGGGCAAGTCTGTTTCTTGTAAATTAGCTTTAAGATAATTGCATTCTAGCCAGTACCTTGATTGAGCCTTTGTGAGAGACCCTAAGCCAGACCATTCACAACTAATCTTGTCCTTTGAATCTGTGAATAATATATATATATATATATCACATTTTATATATATTACATTATATATATATATTACATTAAGCCACTAAGTGTTGAGATAATTTTTCCCACAGTAATATACTACTAATAAGTCTTCTTGGTATCATGGGAGAACAAGAAAAATTAAAGACACTAGTAAATCAACAGCTTATTGAATGTCTAGACATTGTTGACACTAGAATATTGCTAGAGCACATTTCTAGGCATTTTCTGATTGTTGAAATACAGTAGATTAGGAGATTGTTAACTCATCAGTACCTCTGAAAGAAATTAGGATGACTGCAATGATAACAAACCAACATAGTGATCTGGGTATTTTGAGGTTTTGTTACCTGAGTTTAGATCATTCTTAGAAATTTCTTCTTGTCTAAAGCTGTCCACTTCATTTTTATTTTGTTCTTTGTTGTTTTCTATTTTGTTTGGTATATTTCCCCTAACCTCTTTACAACAGTATAATTGGCATATATAAAGCTGTACATATTTAATATAAACAAATCAATGAGTTGGGAATAACTATGCAAGTATCACCACCATCAAGGCCATAAACAATTCCACTGGCTACACGTTTCCTCCCACCCTTTATTATTTTTGTGTGTGTAAGTTCGTAAGTGTTAAAAACGTTTAACATAAGTTCTCATTTCCTAGCCAAATTTAAGTATACAATATATGTTAGCTATAGGCATTATGCTATGTAGTGAATCTTCAAAACTTATTTTTTTGTTTTATTTTTATGTTTGTCTTAAAAATCATCAAAGCTGATCCTACACATTATCGAGAATCAAGATCAAGTCAAGAATTAGAACAGCTTTTGATAAAAACAGTAGGTTCAATTTTTATTTTATTAAATTTATATATTGTCTTATATCATTGCTCATTTTTGTACAGTATTTGCGTTCTCCCCTCAGATGTAGTCCCCAAAGTTCTGTACCACCACAGCATCTGTGATCCAAAACCATAGTCTCTAGTGTTCTTCTCTCCCCTGTTTTGACCCTTCTCCCTACTCCCACCCCATGCTGGATGCCTCAGCTCTCTGGTCAGCTTGCAAGTTTTGTCTTTTTCCAGATCCTTTGTTTGGTTTCTCTATATTACACCTTTAACTGAAACCATTATAACTCTTATAAGCAAGCTTATTTATATTTCTAGATGGCTATCATGAAAATACCTATTTAAAATATATATCCTTGGGCCTCCCAGTGGTGCAGCAGGTTGAGCACAGCGCTGTGAAGCTGTCTAAAGCCTCTGCAGCACAGGTTCGATTCCCAGCTGGCCAGGGAGATATCCACATGGCGCAGCAGACCTGTCCTGCCATGCCTGCTGCCCCCCACAGCAGTGTATTTCTCTCTGTCTGCCTGTTCTGCTCCTTGCTCTGTCTCTCTGGTGAATTCTCTCACCCTCCTGTGCCTCTAACCTGTATCCCAGTTCTTGTATAAATAAATAAATCTTTAAAAAAATAAAATAAAAATATATATCCTTAATATATATATATGCATATATATATATTTCATACACTCATACTCTTGATTCTTTTATAAATCAAGGGGATTTTTGTGATTTAATTTACCAGTACTTTCCTTTAGGTTAGAGATTAACACTTCTTAAAATATTCTTTTTTTAATGTTGGTTGTGTATGTAATCCAGAATGAGTTTGGTTTTGATTACTTAGAAAAGGAGTCAAAATACTTTCTATTAAAAATAGAGATGGTTATTTTCTCCATTATCATTTACTGGGGAAAAAACTATTCCATTCTCTGTTCTAAAATGTTATTTCTGCATATATCAACTGTTTTTGTCTGTTTACTCAAGACTCATATCTGTTCCATCGGTTAACTTATTTGCAGTTGTGCCCTCACAATTCCCATGATTCAGTTCTGACTAATAATATATAGTAATGCCATTATTTCTTTTTTTTTCAAGAAAGCTATGCATATGTTGAATCTTTGCATTTTCATGTAAATTGCAATATCTATTCTACAGATATCCTCACCCACACAAACAAAAAATCATTACTGCTTTTTAAAAAAAACATTGAGTCAATAAATCATGTGGAGATAATTTTCTCTTCTCTGTCTCTTTCACTCATCTATCCATCTGTCGATCATACTTTTGATTTTTATCAAGTTCCCAGGAAGAGAAAAAAGCATAGGAGACTATGCTGCTGTGATTGTGTTTCACTGGCTGACTTTCATAGCAAAAACCCACAGGTTTTATTTATATTTCCCAATATCTTCACTTTTTTGTAAGTCATTCTGTAACACAATGTTTTTCAAGTAAATTTTAGAATTACAGTGTGGATTTGCACAAAAGATCTTCTTTCATTTCACCAAATCTTTTCAATATTAGCAGCCTTCAGTGTATTTTGACATCCTATTTCAGTTATCTCCTCATCCCTTGCTTTTTCTTCTTATTTCCTTTCCTTTTCTGAACAAGATTCTACCATATCTCTTCTCTCGTAGTATGTCCATCACCCAGGTCTTATTACTCTTTGCAATTTCATTGTGTTTTCTAGAGAAGGAATGTGTGATGAGAAGCCTGTTTCTCTGCAATACTTACAGCTGGCCAATACTTACATTTGGCCAATTTTTTTTCCTTTGTGTGACTTGTATGTCAGGTAATGCCAGTCATTAATGACCACATCCATGTGCAGCTATTTATTCATTCTGACCATTTACTTAATTGACGACAGTACTAAAAGTGGGTCTTGGCATGGCTTAATATGTTTAATAAATATATCAAACATACAGAATCATATTCTAATCTATTTGTTTTATAAACATTGTTGGTATGCTAGAGTAGTATCAGAATGGCACAACTTTACCAAATAGTTCTAGAAGGAAGTGCACCCTTGATGGACTTGCTTTTTAATAGATACAGAAATAAATCATTTTTTAACTAATTTTTCCAACATACTTAACCACAAGTCCAGAGATCTAAAAAATCCCAAGCCTGTTTTTGTTTGTTTTATTTTTCATGCATCTGTTTTACTTAGTCCTATAGAAACATCATCTGTTCTGCAATCTTCTGCTTCCTTCACGTGCTCTTATAGTCATCTCTTTAGCTTTTACAACCCTTAATATTTTATACTTCACATCAAGTAAATGAATTGATAATCAGCAGAAATGTCAATATAGTAATTAATCTCTGTTCATCAGTGTGGTAATCTGAAGTGGGGGTTTGTGTGAGAATACATGCTTCTTGAGAAATATCTACTAATAATATTTAACTTTAGTAGAGTATATTAATATCTAAGATAAAAACATGCTGTGTAAATGCTTGGAATACTTATTTTTCGTCTACCTTACAGTTATTTTCACACTTTCGTGAATTTGTTTAATTTTCCTGAATAAAGTCTGGCACAGATGTGAATTCCAAACTCCATAGAGCTTCCATTATCTCTTAAAAGTGAAAATCTGATTCTAGTAGATATTTGCCTTTTTTTTCTCCTGAATTTTCCAGATTCTGTTCTAGTCAATGTAAACACTCTGGGTTTATGAGAACAAAAATAATGATATAGAAACGCCTTTCATTTTGTAACTTCAAGCAATTGAATAACATTCCAAGAATCTGTCTAATTTCACTTAATAAGTTTGAAATGCTTTAGTACTATTATTTTTGAATAGACAACTATAACAAAATAGGAGGTAAATAAAGATATATTGAGTTAATATTATGTGTCAATCCCTCATTACAGATAGTTGAATGAGAAATCTGAGAACTAATATTCTTAGATATAGCCTATATAAAGTCCACTATTCTTTGTTCAAATCTAAGTAGGTTTTATGTTATTCTTTTTGTAAATAATATCTTTGTTTTGTTAATTATAACAGTAAAAAGATAATATAGAAATTAATAGTGAAAAACTATCAGCCATTATTCTATGTCCCTACAGAGTCCATACCTATTAGTAACATTTTAAATATAATATTTTCACATAATTAACACTGTATTATATGTTTAATTTTCTATCCTCTTCCTATTACTAGCTTTATATAACCAGCATTATTCCATATAGAGTGATATCTTGTTAAATATGACTTGATCTTTACGTTTGTCTTAACTTTTGTTAAAAACTGGTATCAACTACAAACTTGAAATATAACTTGCTTTTTTCCCCCTAAAATGGAACTAAATGGAAAGATGCAAAATATTTCCCCTTCAGGTTAACTTTAACTTATATTGATGGGTCTATTACCAAATCAAATGATTCACCTGAATGGACTAGACAGATTAAACAACTAATTGTATAGAGCCTTGGGATAGAAACCATATAACAGAATGGATATTAGTAGCAATGGATGAGAGACAGATTCTGTTTTATTTTTTAATTCAAAAATGTGACCATTTATAATGTAAGAAGACATTGATTCTAAAAATTATATACCTGGTTCATTTGATGACTGGCATCTTCTTTTCACTGTAACAATACATTTAGTGCAGGAATATGAGAAGATGAAAGTTTCAAAATAATTATTTGATTGGGAGGTAATTAAACTTATCTCTTGTCTTCCAAACAAGAGTAGGACATTTTTCATTTGTTGTAACTAGATGCTGATGTTCTTTGATACTCTTTTTATTCTTTTTGGAATTGGAAAATTTTTAAATATTTCATAATATAAAAAATAAGTTCTACCAAGTCGTAAGGAAAGAATTTTTACCTATTTACCTACTATACTTGGGTGCCAAGTGTGAAGTTTCCTTGTATCACCTGTGCTCTATCTTCAAGCCAAGATGAAGGGCCTACAGTTTGTACTCTTGCCATTCCTGAAAAGAGTCCTCAGTAGCTGTGCAGCCCTCCGAGGAACTGTATAGTCCCCCAAGGAGCAGGCTGTGTGACTCCCACTGTGTCCCATTTTCTATTGTCATGTCCCTGGAATATAGATTCTTGGTTGTCTAGCCTGAGCTATGTCTGTTTTGGCCCCTCTAGATTTGCTGTCACTCTGGCGCTCCCTGGAGGTTTGAGCAGCGCATGTGAAGTTCCCTATTTATCAAATTTTATATCTTTCCAAGTCTCACTGGAGACTCCTTTGTGAAGAGTCAGTCCCCTGGGATCACTTCCTTGTACCAACTACCACACCCCCTTCATAAAATATTGGGGGAAATATTATGAATCCCACACAAGAATCGATAAACATAAACAATGCAAGCAATATTTCTTTTTCACATTCTTTTTGGTTAGCTGTTTGTGAGGATCATTCCTAAAATCACACAGCAACAGCTCATTGACTTGCACAGATTATAATTTCATGACTTGCCAGCTATAATCCTCCCAAATTACAAATTGTCAGATGAAATATATCTACTGATTCCTTTCCTGATTAATTATAATTTTCAGTTCAGTGCAGATTACCCTAAGGAGCTTTGATTCTGTTCTATGGGATGCCCTTCTTATGGCACAAAATGAATAACACTTTTACTTCATTGTGGTGGTTTTTTAAAGTCTGACCATCTAACCTGAATGATAAGGTGAGAGGGTGCATAAGGGAGGGCCCTCTGGGCCTGTGTGAACCTGGCAGACTGGCTTTTTCTTGACATTTTCCTTGACCTAGTCAAGGTATGCACAAAGAAGGCATCACACATCATCTTTCCTGGACACATTGATAATAATTAAAATAGCCAATAAATTCTCTAGAAACTTGAAAGTAAGTTTTCAGAAGGTTTCTCATATTTGAGATGGAAATTTTCATTTTCTTATAGATACCACGGTGCTTGGGAACACTGCAACTCTGTCTTCGAAGAATTTCAACCACTTGTTAACCCTTATCAGGCCCCACCAGATAAACTTGATATGACTACTTCTATGTATTACTTCTCACTTTGGGGGCTTGGAGATTTAAAGTGGATATAATAATCTGAAAGAAAGTGATTAATAAAAATGTCTTAACTTACTATTAAATCATAACATGAAAAACAAACAATGTAAGAGCCAAAATGAGTCATTGCTTATCTATATTGGACAGGAAAGTTTAGTTAGAATGCTAGGTTGTAGCTACTACAGTGTCATTTTGGAATTTTTTTCAAATTAAAAAGCTATAAATTCATTTAAAAGCACCAAGTCTCAATGTGACTTTGTTTTTATAAAGTCTCGATTCTCTTACACCGAACATGTTTTATAACAATAATTCTGTTGATAGTTTTATTTGCAATGAACAACTTCCTTGAAATAAATAGGGTGGAAGTTCATGCAGGTGTTGATCTTCAAAGGCATATTTATCTTAGTTCCCCATCCATAGGATAGAGAATTACCTATAACCACCATTCAGTGTAACCACCATTCAGTGTATCTTCTATTATATTGGTCTTTGTATTAATTAATGGACATTTGATTATTCAATAGGAAGAGTTTCTTTTTTTTTTTATTTTAAAGATTTATTTATTTATTTATACAAGCACTGGGTACAGTCAGAAGCGCGGGAGGGTGAGAGAATTCACCAGAGCCAGAGTGGGGAACAGAACAGGCAGACTGACGAAGGACACTGCTGAGGGGGGCAGCGGGCGTCAGGAGAGGTCTGCGAACCATGTGGGACCCTCGCTGGCGGCCGGGGATCCAACCGGCGCTGCAGAGGCTGCGGGCAGCTTTTGCAGCCCAGCGCTCAACCGCTGCGCCGCCAGGGGAGGCCGTAGGAAGAGTTTCTTAATTCATTTTCTTCATGTCATTGCCAGAGATGGCACAGAGTATAAATAAAATGACGTTCATATTATTTATAAGCAAGTTCAGCTTCCTAGATTTTCAAGAGGAAAAATTGAAATTTGAAAATTTTAATAAGTCATACCACATAAACATATGACTAATGGAATAACTACAGCTTTTGTGGGCAGAATGTCATAACAAAGAGTTATAATGAAAATAATACAAATGAACATGAAGGAAATCTTAAAAAAAAAAAAACAAGATTCATTCCATTAGACCATATTTGCTTTGTCAGCAAGATATGATGAATTTCTAAGTGATTAATCTTCACTTATCATGAGGGACATGCAAATCAAAACCGCAATGAGATATAATTTCACACAGGTGACAATGGCTCATATCAACGAGACGAGTATCAACAAGTGCTGGTGAGACGTGGAGAAAAGGAACCCTTATTCACTGTTGGGAATGTAGATGAATACAGTCCCTCTGGAAAACAGTATGGCAACCTCTCAAAATATTAAAAAGATTAACCATATGATCTAGCACATCCATTCTGAGGTATCTACATGATGAATGAAAAAACACTCATTTGAAGGGATATACATCTTCCTGCATTCATCGCCACACTAATTGTTCAGCTAGGAAAACAACCTAAGTCCATGCAGATGAATGGACTAAGATATGGTCTAAATACATAATGAAGTAGTACTCGATTGTAAAAAATAAATAAATAATTAAGATTAAATATTATTGCCGTTTCTGAAAACACAAATGGAACTGGAGGGGATTATGCTAAGTATGTCAGGTAGAGAAGACAAATACTGGATAATTTACCTTTTTGTGGAATATAGAGAAAGAAAACAAATGAACTGGCAAAACCAAAACAAAACAAAACCTAGAAATTGGACTATAGAATTAAGGTTACCAGAGCAGGAGGGTGAAAGTGGTGAGCAAAGAGATGAAGCCCTCAATGCGCAATGGTGGAGTAGTATTGAGGTTTGGTAGTGAGTGTGGTATAGTAACATTTGTATGAAGAGGTATGAATCTGTACCTCTGAATCATATGCAGTATTGTAAAACAACATTTCAATTAAAAAAATCAAAACTTGCTACAAAATTACAACTGAAAAAAAGTTGCTTTTACAATGTTATTGGGGATGTCATTTTGCACAGCCTGCAAGCTAAGAAAAGGTTTTCATTACAAGCTTTTTCTAATGGGTTGTAGATTAATGACTCACACAGACTTTATTTTCCTGATAAACATGAACATTTCTAACTTTCTGTTATTAACAGATGAGAAACCTCATGTTTGAGATTAAATCACATAGTACCTTCACACTGTGCACCCATTTTAAAACATCTTATCTCTTTTAACCACAAACTAACATGGACAAATTAATGTTACAACATTAAACAATGCAGAGAAGCAATGGCACATCTTAGAGACTATATTAGAAACTTAATACTCATATAATCTTTGTAGTTCATGGGGAGATAAACACCATTACCATAACATTGCAAATGAAGAAAATTTGATACAGAAAGACTTAACTGTCTTAAAAACCACACAACCTGCGTCAGCAGAAGACTTGAACCATGGCCTGCCTATCTGCAAAGTCTGTGCTGACTCTATTTACTTCTCAAGGGAAGTCACTTTATAAATGGTCTTTATTGTCTTCACAGCATGCCCTTATTGTCTTCAGAGGATAATATTCCACTGCACATACTGATAATCCACAATGACAAAATTTCATCCAGAGGATGTAATTACCTTGTTACTAAATTATTGCCTTAAAAGATACTCTAAAGTCGGATGATCAGAGCAATTGGGCTCACCCACTTCTGAAACACCAAAGTAAAAATGAAATTTAATCGTTCATCAAGTCAGGAAGGATTCCAGGTAAAATAATTTTCTAATATTTCACTTCAATATATTGGATTTCAAGCAACTCTTTGAAGATTGCCAAGTACTGCTCTGGGCAAAGGGAATTAGATGATGTCTCTGCTAATTTCCCAACTTTATTTAACTAGTATTCGTTCTGCAAAATTCTACATATCCCTCAGACTGAACTAGGAAGTACAGCACAGTTGGAAATCTGCAAATGAAAGATCCATGCTGACATAAATTCTTTTGACCTGGAAAAGGATGGGGAAAGAAGACACCACCCCACCATTCTTACAATTTTTGTTTTCCTTATTTGGAACTCTGCCTTTGTCTATAGGCAAAGACCTACGTTTGCCTTCACAAATATTTACCGGTTGGTGTCTGTTTCAGACAGTGTGCTATAGGATGGGGAAGAAATAAGTAAGATGTGGTCTTGTTCTAGAGCCCTCTACATACTCATCCCAGGTGATAAGCAATGGGGGGTTTCCCAGTCATCTTTACAAAGCGCAGTCACAGCCCTGCTACAAAAGGAACAGGGTTGATTTTGCAGCATGAAAGGAGATCATTAAATATATGAAGTTATAGAGACACCTACTTACATCTTATTCCACAAAACGCATCACTCTCAGTGGTGTGTGATGCATCCTCCAGGAGAAATATCTTCGTAAATTTGCCTGGGAATGAGTTTGAAATCCATCTTTGCCTTTAGCAAGTTATATAATCATAAACTAATTAGACCGGGAACTTGGGGTTCTCGTATGAGAACTACCTTACCTTACAAGGTAATCAGCCCTTACTGCACAAGACTATTGTGAGAATCTAAAGAACCAGATGAAGCAAAGGCTAATGTCTGTGCAGAGGCTAGATTCACTATTTGGCAACTTCTTTTTTTTTTTAATTTATACAAGCACTGGGTACAGTCAGAAGCGTGGGAGGGTGAGAGGCTTCACCAGAGACAGAGCGGGGAAGAGAACAGGCAGACTGACTGAAATACACTGCTGAGGGGAGCAGCGGGCAGCAGGAGAGGTCTGTGCGCCATGTGGGACGCTCGCAGGCGGCCAGGGATCGAACCGGTGCTGCAGAGGCTGCGGGGAGCTTTGCAGGCCAGCTCTCAACCGCTGCGCCACTAGGGAGGCCCTATATGGCAACTTCTTTATAAAAAGTAGTGAAAGAGTGAAAGGGAATTCTGTAGAAAAATTCCATCCTTTCCAAGTCTTATATATGTATTTTTTTTCTTTTAGGGAAGCATAAGCTTGTCTGGTGTTTTGTATTTATTGGTGTCAAATCTAGATTCAGTCTGTCAAACCAATTTTTCCTCTCTTCTGTTTGAACCAAAATAAAATCCTTGTTATCTGTATCTGTTGATCTTGATTGAAAATATTTCAGCAGACAACTATTGACATATCTAAAAAGTTTCAAATTTCATAATCACTTACATCCACTATCTCAAAAAATTTTATTAAATAAGTATATAGGGTGAGATTAAACATATTCCTCATTTCATGAACTCTTGAATAAAGCTTTCTTTTCATGAATAAAAGCCGTTGATTTTGTTTGTAGTGTTCATATTTACCGTGCAGTGTCTGTGTCAGATAGTGTGTTATACAATGGGAAAGAATATGTAAGATACTGTCTTGTTCTAGAACCCTCTACCTACTCATCCCAGACAAATATTTTTCCACGTTGATATAGAAAGAAACATGCAAATATTTTTTGAGAGAAGAAAAATATCTGAGTTTCTACTAGTAAGGGAACCCTCACTGTCAGATCCTTCTGTCGGAAAGAAGGCTGGTTACTCTTTAAGCTTGTAAGTACAGTTGCTTGAGGATGAAATGGTGGCAAGCCGAGGGATCTTAAAGGAAACTTTGCTAACTGGAGAGTTTCACCAAAGGCTAGTTCTGTTTATAAAGGAGCTTAAAAATCAACCTTTCATCTTCATCTGAGAAACAGGAAACAGATTATTTATTTATTTATTTATTTATGTTTAGGAGACAAAATTTGAAACAATTTCAATACCTAAAATGCCCTGAGAGGTCGCCTATCCAGTAAACTCCAAAAGCAGCTGACAATCTGACCCACCGGGATCTTGCCAACATGTGCTTCTACTTCCACCCTGAACTAGCCCAATCTGGGAACAAAGTGTTTATGTCTCAGTTATGATGCTCAGTCATTGTAAGGGTAATGGGAAACACTTCTGTTCCTCAGGAATGTTGAAAAACAAGCTGGAGGAATATCAGTGACCTCAACAGAAAGCAAGAGAGGACTGCAAGGCAATCCCTCTTGTGGCAGCCTGGCTGACACTGATCCTGAAGCTCCTAAGGTGTTGGAGCTACTGCTACTGGCAATGGAAACCTTAAGATTTGTTTCCTCCCTTCTTTGTGCCACTAACTGCATATTCAAGATCTGTGAGGCTGCATCTGCTTGGTGGCTGAGACTAGATCAAGTGTCTGTGTCATTCAAGATAGGGAGACTGGCGAAGTTAATTATCTGTCCTTCTCTGATTCTGTGGAGGGAGTTAAGTCCCTGCAGTAGAATTATAAAGTAGATTTAGGTTGAGAAACAGAGACTAAATCACCTGAAATGATATATCTCAACGCAGAGCTCAGGTTTGGTACAACCATTCTGTTCTATTATTCTGTCATGCTCAACTCTTTAGTTTGTCACCTCTTGGTCATAATATGATTTCTGTGTTCAAAGCCACATCTTTTCCCAGAAGAAAAGGTAGCAGTAGACTTTCTTCTCACAAGACTCCTTTTCTTTATCCGAGATGAAAATATTTCCTAGGACATTCTCCCAATATTGCCTGTGAGTCTCCTATTGAAAAGCTCTACTTCACCGTCATTGTCCAGAGTCAAGAGCCAACTTACAAGCCATTTCCTATTCAATTACTGACCAAAGGCCATAGAATTACCGTGGTGCAATATATGTTTATTTTTTTTTTCCCTGAGTTTACAATATCTTCTCTGAGTTAGAGGTTTCCCTTATCTGAGATAAATCCAGTCTGACTAAGTCCAAAAAACGGCAAGTGTGTATGTAACTTGTTTGTAGGCAATTAATGATATCTACCACATGAAAGATAGTCTCACAAGATAAGCAGGCAAATAGGCATCTGTATCAAACACTACAGCTTTTTCAGTAACCTGGGTGATTCTTTTGCAGTCTAGAACTCCCTGTTGTTTAGCACAGTATATTTTGTAAGCCTATGACGAGACTATCCTTCTCCATCTTCAAGAGAAAAAATATGTTCAAAATTGGCCATGTTCTAAGGCTATACATACAGCATTAAAAGGACAAGTACTTAATTATTTTGATTTTTGGATGATGTCATGATAATATAATTAATTTCCATAATACCTTTTAGTATTTGCCAAGTAATTTACATGCATTATCTCCTATTTTAGTAAGTACTCTATGATATCCATACCCATGTGAAAAAATTAAGAGGCCTCCAACCAACATTCCCAAGACTACAGAGTCAATAAGTGGTAGAACTCAGATTAGAACCTGTTTCTTTAGGGCTGCAAAATCTTTGTACTACAGAAGACTAGAAATTGAAAAAAGTTTTCCCAACACAGAGCAATATTGTTTGTGCTTCTTAGGATACTAATTAATGAGGTAATTTCAAGAAACATTGTGTGTGTGTGTGTGTTGTTGTTGTTGTTCTTGTTATTGATGATCTGATCCTTCAAATAATATTCAGCTCTAAGGGGCATATTTCTGTGGATCCCTAAGTCTTTGCCCTGATGGAATGGAGGAAGTTGTTTTTTTATAGTTTTTTCACTGACACTTTGTGCAGTTAACCATACTTGAAGGCCCTCAGCCTTGGGCATGTTTAACATATATTTTCCAAAGAGTCGGACTAATCATCACAAATTACAAAGACAATGAACAGTCTTGTCTTTAGGAAGAATAGTTAGGAGGGAGTCGAGATGGGTAGGCGAAGTTTGTGACATGCATGTGGAAAACTGATGAATTGCCTTTGAAGGGAAAAACAATAGACCACTCTTTTGCAAAGTTACAAAGGAGGTAAACTGTTTTCCTTTAGTATGACATGATTTTCCAGCACTGATTTCCCTGACTCCATTAATTGATTTGTGGATTTTCTATTTTCCTTGCCAGTCAATAGCAAAGCTTAGGGTCCTAACATTTTGGTGGCTCTTTCCTTTTTTGTTCTCAGGTGTGTGCTTTGATTCTGTCATGATTACCACAATTCTGTGAGCAAGTGTGAAATCAGAGTAGAGTATATCTGATTATCTAGAATATTAACTGATTGACTTTCACAGAATGTCCACCACATAGGTTTGATGCAAGCTGCAAAAAGAGTAGTACAACGTAATCAACCATATCAGCTAGAAAAATTATCTGAGCTGCTTCATTCAGTTCCAGCCAAGAATCATAGAGACTATCTTAAGAATAGAGGGGAAATATGGCTTTTTATCAAAGGCTGTAGAAGATTCTAATTCAGGCACATTTAGGTACTATGGGGAATCATGTTTGTATTTGTTTCCATTTTGAGGACTAGGTGACAAAAGAGAAACTTAATGCTATCGGAAGTAAGCAAAAGGTGACAGTATTTTCACTAATTATTATTTTAAGAAATCATGCAGTGTATTGTTATTTATTCTTCAAAAAACATATATAGGAGCCAAATGCTGTCCCAGCTGAACGTTTGTTGCTCCTAAGGGTAATGAAGGAATAAGTATTTTCTGTCTGTATCTCCTTTGTGCCATACAGAACTTCTCTTAGAGGGATTGATAGGTCCAGGATTTTTTATCCTCAGCTGTCTTAGATGTTGTGAAAACCATTGTCCAACATGTCAGAAAATGATTAAAATCCCAAAGGCAGGACCTGTGTATTTTCATTTTCTGCAACTTTACCAAAGTATAGTATGATCAGACTGGATGTTGTCATTATGAAAAGTTTCAAATGGTATCTTAGTATGTTTTTGCTTTTGTTTTTTTTTTTTAGATTTATTTATTTATTTATACAAGCACTGGGTACAGTCAGAAACACGGGAGGGTGAGAGAATTCACCAGAGCCAGAGCGGGGAGCACAACGAAACAACTGCTGAGGAGAGCAGTGGGCACGGCAGGAGAGGTCTGTCGTGCCATGTGGGACCCTCACCGGTGGCCGGGGATTGAACCAGCACTGCAGAGACTGCGGGCAGCTTCACAGCCCAGTGCTCAACTGCTGTGCCACCAGGGGAAGCCCTCAATATGTTTTTATTTACAATTCTCTAATTACTGCTGAAGTAGGTCTTTTTTGGTTGATTATGGTCATTTACTCTTCTTTTCTGTGAGCAAATTATTTGTAATCTTTTGTTTCTATTCTAGTGATTGACAGGATTTTTAACATATAAAAATTAATTATTTTTATGCACAATATTTTGGCTACATATATCATATTATAGCATTATATATTTTTTCCAGTCAGTGATTTGTATTTACATGTTTTATACTCTTGGATGCATGGAAGAAGTTCTAATTGAGGTCTTGAATCCTTTTCAGCTGTGTTCTTTTCTTGTCTTCTTTAAGTACTACTTCAATATGCCTACAATATTGTTGATTTATATATTTAATATTGTACATTAAATTTAGATATTAATATTGTACATTTTCTTCAAAATGTGATGCTTAATATTTCATACTTAGATATTTAATATATCTGGATTCAATGGTTCATGATAAAATGGATTAGAAGTCAATGTTCATGTATTTATAGCCAACCTTCCAAACACCATTTACTGAGTGGTTATTTCTTTCTAAAGCTATTTAATCTGAACTGAAATCTCAATATAAGACAAACTGTAGGACCAACCCTTGAAAGCAGACCATAGAACATCTTTTCTTGACTACTGATTTCTAAGGGAATGCTTTTAAATCTATTATATATGTGATTTTTTTCCTGAAATTGTTTTTTGAAGAAATGATAATGACAAATTTTTACTTTTTATGTTTATAAGTACAAGAACATGTGTGGCATGTCTCAACACCCTCAATAATTTTCCCTTATGTACTTTGACTGTTCTCCCTAACCCCTCCCTCCTAAGAGAGAACAGAAATCTCATGCAATTTGCCAGTGTCTTTTACTTTTTTAAAGCATTTTGCTTTGTCAAATAGTACACTATGTAAATGACCAATATTTGTGTCTGTAACTCAGATTTACTTTTCTACACATGATTGCCTCAATCTCTTTCCATTTTGCTGCAAATGGCAAAATTTTATATTTTATTATGATTGAATAGTATCCTATCATGTGGATATATCACACCTGTTTTCTTGATCCAATCCTTTATTGTTGGAAATTTAGGTCATACCCATATCTTAGCTGTTGTAAATAATGCAGCAGCAAACATTGTAAAATATATAAATTTGTAGGTTGAAGGTTTCAATTTCTTTGGGCAAATGCCCAAGAGTGGAATTTTTGGATTATGCAATATTTCCACTTTTAGTTTGTTAAGGTTAGTTCGGATGGCTTTCCAAAATAGCTGCATCAATTTACAACCCCACCAACAATATAACACTTTTTTCACATTTTCCCAGCACTTTTGTTGGAGGTCTATTTAATATGTGCCATTACCACAGATATGAGTAATATCTCATTGTGTTTTTGACCTTTATCTCACTTATTAAAAACTGTGTTGAACATTTTTCCTTGTGTTTATTGACTGTATATCCTATTTGGTGAATGCTGCCATCTATTTAATTGGTTTGTTCATGTTTTTATTGTTAAATTGTGTTATTTTCTATACATCTTTTATATTAAATCCTTGTCAGTTTTATATTATGCAAATATTTTCCCATTCAGAAGGATGTCTTTTTTAATCTGCTTTTGTGTTGTATAAATCTTTTTACTTTTAGTTAATGCCAATCATTTATATTAGATTTTATTTCTCTTATAGTCAAGACACACAAAAAATCTTTATTATTGATATCATGAAACATTAATACCAATTTTTTCCTGTCTATTTTATTGTTGCAGGCATTACATATAAATCTTGAGTCAGTTTAAAATCTATTTGTGTACATGAGGTAAAAGAATGGATCAAGTTTATCCCTTTGCAAGTGGCTCTAAGTTTCTCAACACTGTTTTCTGATTGTGTGGTCTCTCATTTCCTGATTGTATGGTCATGACATAGTTATCAAGAATAGAGTATTTACGTAAATGTGGATTTATTTTTGGATTTTAATTATGTTCCATTGATTCATGTGTCCATGTTTAATAAAATACTATATTGTTCTAATTACTGTTGCTTTATAACATATTTTAAGGAAGGTAACAGATGTCTCCATTTAATTTCTCAGGGTTTATTTTAATACTTGAGACCTTTTAGGGTTCTATAAAATTTATTTTTGCTCAATTTATTTTAATATAATTGTGGATATTTTAATGGGCATTGCATTAAATTTACATACTGCTTCTGGGAGAGCAGTTATTTTCATTGTATTGAATCTTCACATCCATGACCATGGAATGTCTTTCCGTTTCTCATTATTACATAAATTCCTATCCTTTTACCTGTTAAGATGGCAAAGCACTGGTTCTGAGAAGGGATAATGAATTTAAAAGAGGCCAAAATGGCAACAAAATTTCCCAATAGTGAGCAACACTTTTTCAAGCCTCTTACTATTCATGTTGTGTGTACCTGAGTTGTTTGTTATTCAGGTGTTGTTGATATTGGTCTGTTGCAATTTAGTTGTCAGTATGTGGAGAAGAAACACCCATCATATTCACTCTACCACAATCTTTTCATACCCCTTTGAAGATTCTTTTTTTTTTAAGATTTATTTATTTATTTGTGTGGAGAAGAACTGGGGTGTAGGTAAGAGGTGTGGGGGGTGAGAGGATTCACCAGAGACAGAGTGGGGAGCAGAAGAGGCACACTGACTGAAATACACTGCTGAGGGGATCAGCAGGCGAGACAGGAGAGGTCTGCTGCACAATGTGGGTTTTCTCTTTGGCTGAGAATTGAACTCATGCTGCAGTGACTGGTGATAGCTTGATAGCACTGACTTTAACCCCTTTGCCACCAGGGATTATGTTTGCAGATTCTTGCAAAAATTTTTAAAAAGGATTTAAAAGATTATATTAACCCACGGTTTCCTAACAAGTTTTTAAAAATCTTAAGTGAAAAAAATTAAATATTTTGACATCTGTATTTATTAACTTTTATTGACTCAATATTAAAAAGTATTAACCCTCAGAATTTTTTGTATTGATTAATTTTTACTGGTTGCATAAGTGTTTTAATCTAATGTTACTGCTGTTTTATTTCCCAACAACAATTTAATTTTTTTTTCTTCATCGATGTAGTTATTTTTTTTTTAAATATTTATTTATCTATTTATCCAAGCACTGGGTACAGTCAGAAGTGCAGGGGGGTGAGAGAATTTACCAGAGCCAGAGCAGGGAACAGAACAGGCAGAGTGGCAAAACACACTGCTGAGGGAAGCAGTGGGCACATCAGGAGAGGCCTGCGTGCCATCTGGGACCCTCGCTGGTGGCCAGGGATCAAACCGGCACTGCAGAGGCTGTGGGCAGCTTTGCAACCCAGCTGTCAACCGCTGCGCCACCAGGGGAGGCCCTGATGTAGTTATTTATATCTATAGTAGAACTGCAAATTTCTGCTAGCTATTTTAAGCTCAAATATCTTTGGTTCTTAAGTTTCTATTGAACTAATTTCTTTTAGTTTTTGTTTTGTTTTTGCAAGGTTTGCTGTGATTATTCTATTTTGTTTTATCCTGGTTAAACTTGACTTAGTAATTTTTAATAGTTTTAAGTTATATTGTGTGATCTTAAATATAAATTTGTCACAATAATCTCTTCATTTGTTTTTATAGTTTTGAAACTAAAGCAAAAATACTATTGTGGAAGTCACTGATTATTAATTACATAAACACATCTCAAAGAACAACAAAAGATTATTGGATTAAAAAAAAAAAAGGAAACCAGGCTTCCTTGGTGGCACAAAGGGTTAAGCACAGCACTGTGAAGCTATCTTCAGTCTCTGCAGCATGAGTTCAATTCCTGGCCAGGCAGGGAGATACCCACATGGCACAGCAGACCTCTCCTGTCTTGCCCACTGCTCCCCTCAGCAGTGTATTTCAGTCAGTCTGCCTGTTCTGCTCCCCACTCTGTCTCTGGTGAATCCTCTCACCCCCTACACCTCTGGCCTGTACCCCAGTTCTTGTATGCATAAATAAATAAATCTTAAAAAAAAAAAAAGGGAAACCAAACTAAACCAAAAGTAGTGTAAAGAAAAAAAAAAAAAAAACTGTACAACAAGTAGGAAATTTAAATTCCAGGATAGGACTTATCAACTTACAAGAAAAAATAATTTTTATTTTCTTTAAAAATTCAGAACCATGGGCCTCCCCGGTGGCACAGAGGATTGAGCACCACGCTTTGAAGCTGTCCTCAGTCTTTGCAGTGCCGGCTCGATTCCTGGCCGGACAGGGAGATTCCCACATGGCGCAGCAGACCTCTCCTGTCTAGCCCGCTGCTCCCCTCAGCAGTGTATTTCAGTCAGTCTGCCTGTTCTGTTCCCCACTCTGTCTCTGGTGAATCCTCTCACCCTTCTGCGCCTCTGACTGTACCCCAGTTCTTGTATAAATAAATAAATCTTAAAATAAATAAAAATAAATAAAATTCAGACCCATATTTTCTACCTTTTATATAAAAATATATCCATATCTTTAAACATGCTTCTTTAAGCTATTGACTGTTTCCATAAGCAAACTCTTTCATTCTACATTGATAGATTTTCATAGCATGACAATATCTTCATTAAATATTTTTAGTGGTTTATAATAAACCATTGAGTGGGCATGCCATCATTTCTGTCAGTTGCTCCATTCTTATAATATGTTTAAATTTTTCCCCAAGATATAATGTGCATGCTAAATATAATTCCATTTATGTTAAATGTTTGACAGAGAGAAATAGTAGTGCTTAGTGCCAAAAAACAGATTATTAATATCATCTTTCTAAAAGTAAGTTATGGGAATTTCAAGAAATGCAGAAATTGAGAGTTTCACTTTGACATTTTTTTTTGTGAAGAGTGACCCTATTCATCTCCATGTCCCTCAGGAGTACCAAACAGACTCTTTATAGGGTCTGTGGTATATCCCAACCATTTCATCTTCATTATCTTACCAGCCAGACCTTTGACAGGACACATGAAGTGACACATTAGTCCAGGATATCCATAAGCAGATCTGTGACATATTTACCATTAAGGTGCAGTGATAGATCATGTTAATTCATAAAACAGACATTGGTCTATGTTTGGAAATTTATTTGGCAGATGAAACACTTTGATACACAAGTATGGAAGTGGTGGGTTGCACAGTTTCATCCCAGGCTCCATAATTTGTCTATCTGTACAAGACAACTTTAGTGCCTTCTCTGTAGAAATCACAAATACCTCCTGACAATGGGGAGATTTCTTGCCCATCTTATCCCAGTGCCGTGACTATCTCTATATATCCCACATTTATTTACTATTTAAATTAATATTGCATTCTTGAATTTAAAAAACTAACTGATTACTCCAAAATGAATTACCATTTTTCCCTTTTCCTTTCGATAATAGGTAAGAAAAATGATCAGGATAAAATTATACCCATAAACATTTATTAGACATATATCTTGTACAAGATGAGGTTATGGAATAGTGAGCAGAAGAGGCAGACATGTGCCCTAGAGAAGGTAGTTTATACCTGGGGTGAATGTTCTATAGAAAATATGTAGTCCATTAAAATAATTATTTTGGTTTGGTGCTATTTAGGAAATAAGTCCTCAGGCTGCAGTTACTTTATAGCTAAGGTCTTGATCTTCCAGATTTTCATTAATTAATGACAGGGAGCCAGAGGGCATAATGGGACTTATATTGGAGGAAGATGAATGTGATCATCAGCATAGCTTGTGCAGTACTCTTGGATCATGCAATATGGTTTCCAAGCACATTATTTAGAAAGTTTATGAATGGTGTAAGTATCATCAAATCAACATGACTGTGGGGTAATCTCTGAGGGGCCAAGAAGTCATAGAACAAGTTCTATACCTGTTCTTCAAGGTTAATGAAAAAAAAAATACTTAGAAAATTTTGAAATTGGAAGATATCCATGGTGAGAGAATTTGTAGAAGTCCAGCCTACCTAACTCTCCCCTCACTGTGCACACAGGGCAACATTGCACAGATTTTTTTTTAAGGATTTATTTATTTATGTATATAAGAGCTGGGGTGTAGGCCAGAGGTACAGGAAGGTGAGAAGATTCACCAGAGACAGAGGAGGGAGAAGAACAGGCAGATCTACTGAAATGCACTGCTGAGGGGAGCAGCGGGCAAGACAGGAGAGGTCTGCTGCGCCATGTGGGTAGCTCCCTGGCTAGGGATCTAACTTGTGCTGCAGTGGCTGCCAATAGCATCACAGTGCTACAACTTAATCCCTTGTGCCACCAGGGAGGCACTACCCTTACATTCCTCCTGTGCCAGTAGTAACTAACATCACACTCATATCTGAGGAGGAAGCTATCTGATGGAGGAAAAATTGAAAAAGGAAAGGGATTATATAACAATAACAAGTGACAATAAAGAAATATGGTCTTGCTATTTGTTTCAAGGCTTCAACAGGTAGTCTTCCCACACATCTCTGAGAGTAACCCACTCAACCCCACTGGACCCACATGTACCCCCAAAGCCTCAAGTGCTAAATGTAGCCTTTCCCCCTTCCTCTAGTCTGCTACCAGATCATTCTGTATTCTCTCAAGGGGGTCAATGATTAATAATGGAAAGTTCCAACAGACAGAAAGTGAATTCAGAAAATAAGCCTAAGTTGGTGGTCAGGAAAGAAACCACTATCTTGGGCTATTATGCAATGATCTGTAATGCGAGAATAAGTATCTAACAGCCATTCTAGTAAACTGTAAAAAACAAAGACATAAATGTTTACTTAAGGAAGTAACTTTTGCTTTAATCATGAAAGCAGAAGCATAGCAATATAAATAATATGAAAAAATCAAGTAAATAAGAAAACAAAAAATAAAACAATTTTTCTCCAGAAACTAATCTCGAAGATATGCAATATTGTGTTCTAAATGATAAAAACATTCAAATAGCTGTTTTAAGGAATTTCAATGAGCTGTAAGAAAATTTAAAGGACAATTAAATGAAATCAGGAATAAAAGTAATAAACAGAAATTCTTTGCCAAAGAGATTGGAATAATACAAAAAGAACCAAATAAAATTTATGAAACTGAAGAACTGAATGAAAATGATGAAGAATGCAGGATAGTGCTGTAACTGGACGGAATGGATGAAAGAATAATTGATTTAGCAATATAGAAGTATTCAAAAATAAGATTTACATAGAGAAAAGACACTCTACAAAAGTTATCTCATTTTATTAGAAAGGCAAAAATTTGAATAATTGGGGTTTCAGAAGGAGAAGAAAGTGAAAAATGAGTAGTTTATTCAAAGAGAATTCAACTCCGAACTTCCCGGACTCGAGGAAGGACTTGGACATACGAGCCCATGAATCTAACCGAACACCCTATTATCTCAATGCAAAAATACCTACTCCTAGATGCATTTTAATGAAACTGTCAAAAAATCAATAATAAAGATAGAATTTTAAGAATTTTAGGGGAAAGAAGAGGGAGGGGGAAAGTGCCTACAAAGGAATCCCCATTAGGTTACTAGCAGATTTCTCAGCAGGAGAAATCCTCAGGTCAGAAGAAGGTAAAAGGACATATTCAAAATGTTGAAATGTAAAAATTACCATCAAAGAGGATTTTATCTGGCAAAGTTATCCTTCTGATAATGAAAGAGCCTTAGAAACTGTCCTAGACAGACAAAACTTAGAGGAGATCACCACAACTGGACCTAACTTAAAAGAAATATTGAAGAGTTCTTTAAGTTGAAATAAAAAATGAAAGCAAGTGGCATGAAAATACAGTAAATTCAAGATGGCAAGTGATGTGGAGAAAAGGGAATCCTTGAACTATTGGGGGGAATGAAAGTGGTTCAGTCACTCTGGGTAGCAAAATGCCATTTCCTCAAATGATTGAACATTCATCTACCACATGATCTAGCAATTCCACTTCTGGGGGTATATCCAAAAGAAATGAAAGTGGGATACCAAACAGGTCTATGAACCCCCACATTTAGCATTATTCACAATATCCAAGAAATGGAAGCAATCTATGTCTGCATCAACTGATGAATGGTTAAAAAGATGAAGTGTATATATGCAATGGAATATTATTCAGTGACAAGGAAGAACAAGACCATGCCATGATCATGCCTTAGGGTGTATCCTAAGGCTATCATGCTAAAGTCAGATATCTGACATGCTACAAGTCAGATAAAGAGACAACTGCTGTATGATATCCTCTTATGTGGAATCAGAAAAGTAAAACTTGTAAAAACAGTGAGCAAAATGGTGACTATCAAGTTTGGGAGGTAGAGAATAAGTGATTTTTTTAAAGTTCCAAATTTGCAACTAGTAATAAATAAGTATTAGAAATATAATGCAAAGCATAGTGAATATAAACAACAATATTGTATATTAATACTTAAATTATTAAGAGAGAAGTTCTTAATTATTCCAACCATGAGAATAAATGATAATTATGTGATATGATGGAAGTGCTAATTTCAGCTACAATGCTAATCATATCACAATATATAAATGTTTCATATTGACATGGTGTGTACCTTAAATTAACACAATATTATTGCAATTGAAAAAAATGAAATAGTTTTCAAGCCCCAATGAAATTATAATAAGCTTTTCTTCAGTGCAGAGAAAAGGATTTATAGCTGTTTAAATTATCTTGTTTTGGTTGGGTAAAATAAATTACACTAAGATGGACTTGATTATTAGTTGAAGAGTATCTAGAGAAACACTGCTATTTAATTGCGCAGCAGGGTCAGAAGAAGGTAATTTTGTACCTTCCTACCAAATACTTACATCTTTCATTCTTACTGATAGTGTCATAGTGGCATAGGCATGAATCATAGAAATAACCTCCCTCTAATCAATTAATGGCTGGCAGACAAGACTTCACCACTTGCTAGGACCCATGAGTGTTCCAAAAGCAACAAAAAAATCTTCTTGAGAATTAGCTGAAATGCCCCTATGCCTACAAGAACACTACTCTGACAAGGAAAATACTTTTTTTTTTTTTTAGAATTTACTGATGCTTGAAAAAACATTGATTTTTTTTAGTTTAAAAATGCCAGATGCCAGAATAATACAAACTAGAACTTGGCTCTGCCTTTGGCTTATTAAGAGCCTCATATTTCTTATTCATAAAATTTAGTCATCAGTAAAAACTGAAATTTCTCTAATCAGCAGAATTCCATTCTATCCCTGTAATGGAGGGAGGACATTATATGGCATTGTAACTTTCATCAAGTGGATATCTGCATAAAAGAATAAGGTAGAAAGTAAAAAGATGGAAATATTACCATCGCCCCTAATATATGCAAGACAGTAGGCTGGTTGCTTTAAAAATAACAAATGATCTTGCCAGTCTGTATCATTATCTACATTTAATAGAGAAGAAACTGCAGGAAAATATGGTTGGGACAGAATTTTAACCACTACAATTTTTACAAGTTAGAAAATAGAAGAAAATAACTAGAACAAAGGAGGCATGCAAGGAATTTTGAGATCAATGAAGAATAAGCAATTAACCATTTTCAGAAGCCTTTTTTCCCCCCTCTCAATTTTACTGAATCTAGGGTTGTCCAGGCAGCAACAACAGAACTTTTGAAAATCCCTTACCTGAGATTGGGAATGAAATATCTCAAAGTCTATCATGAAAATAAGCATTAGAATAATGATTCCCATCCTAAATATCTTTGCTCATTCAGCTCCAAACTTAGAATGTTTCCCTAGTGCTAAAAATAATTATTCTATGCAGGCATAATTCACTCTACCTAGTAAAATTTCTTTAAATTAATGTAACTGAGAGTCTATTAAGAATTGAATGTCAGGCCTCCCTGGTGGCTCAAGGGGTTAAGCACAGAACTGTGAAGCTATCCTCAAACTCTGCAGCAAGAGTTCAATCCCTAGCAGACCAAGGAGCTACCCTCATGGCACAGCAGACCTCTCCTGCCTTGCAAGCTGCTCCCCTCAGCAGTGTATCTCACTAACTCCACCTGTTCTGCTCCCCACTCTGTCTCTGGTGAATCCTCTCACACCCCCATCTGGCCTGTACCTCAGTTCATGTACACATAAATAAATAAATCTTAAAAAGAGTCTTTAAAAAAAAGAAAGAATTGAATTTTAGTCTTCAAAATTTTCACCTTGTCTGTTTCTGCCATAGTGTCTTTTTTTTTTTTCCTATGTGAATGATACCTTTATTTCTCTTTTGACATCATGTTCATATACCAATTGGTTTCTTGCCAGGTAGGAAAGACCAGTTTGCTGTTATCAATCATCTTACTACTTTGGATTGAATCTCCATTTGTTTCTCGTTTATTAAACTTTATACCAATTTTTCACATATGGAGATTTAACTGTTATCTTCAAAAGGAAAATTATGCGATAGGACCAGCAAAATATTAAATATATTACTTGAAGGTGAAAAAAAAATCTCAGTCCAATAATTTCCATTAAGTACATTATTATAAAATACAGTCAATTCTACAGTTCAATGGTGAACTTAAAATACCCTCTAATGTGAAATGAAATTTAAATAGTAGAGGTTCATAATTATTTGAGGAAAAATTAGCCCTTTTTGCTTATATCAGCTAGAGAGAATGTTTTGAGAGGCCTTAAATTTGATTAACTAGCATACCAATTTTAGCAGAGGTTTCCAGAATGTCTGTCTTTGATGTGAATTATAGGAACAAAAGTGAAATGAATCCTAGAAAGAGCTTAGAAGGAAAACCACCTTTCAGAATTAAGACTTAGTATTAGTGTTTGATGCTGGAATTTGGGATTTGTTTGAAGACTACAGTGGAGAAGTAAACAGTGACTGTGGCAGAAAGACTTTTTTTTGTTTTCTTTTGTTTTAGGTAACATTGGTTTACAACAGTCCTTGTGTTTTTGAAGTATAGGATCTCCCTTTTCAGGTATGGTTCCCAAACTGCACCCATCACCAAAACACCCATAGTCCATCATCATAAAATCTGGTATCCTAGTTCTTTAGTCAGGTTTAAGGGTTAATTTTTTAGCTTGGCTCCAACTTTATTTGACTCTTTATCTGTTTTCTCTATACTTGAAATATAAGTGGCATCACTCAATATTTATCTCTCTCCTTCTGACTTATTTCTCTTACTATAATACCATGCACCTCCATCTATTTACATTTTGTTGATAGTTGAATAGTATTCCAATGTGTGTGTGTGTGTGTGTGTGTGTCTGTGTGTGTGTGAGCTTCCTGATTCACTCATCTGTATTAGGACATTAGGTTGCTTCTAGAGCTTGGCTATTGTAAATAACCCTGCACTGAACATGGACCACATGTTCCCTTGAGGCTACGGTTTTCATAGTCTTTGGGTAGATCACTAGGGGTGGATTTGCTAGGTCCTGTGGCATATCCATTTTTAAACTTTTGAGAAAGCTCCATACTGTTTTCTGTATGGGCTGGAAAAGTCTCCATTCCCACCAACATTATAAGTGGATTAGTTTGTTATATTTATATAAAATTTCATTTTTAATGTGTATAAGAACTTTTTATTTTTTTATATATTTTTACATCATTTTTCATTTTTGCAAAATGTACACATTTTCATCTTGGTTATAGTCCCCATACAATTCCTACCCACCCCCTTGTTTTGATCGTACTTCTCCCTCCCCCCCCCACCCCACAGTGTGTCTCTGGCTTATAGTTGCTTGTTGATTTTAATTTTTACTTTATTATAATTAGTCTTTTTCCTGGTCCTTTATTTAGGTTTTCTAAATCCCCATTATGAGTGAGACCATCCGGTATTTTTCTTTTTCTTTCTGGCTTATTTCACTGAGCATGACCCCTTCCATCTCCATCTATGTTGCTGCAAATGGCATGAGTTTGCCTTCTTTTGATTGCTGAGTAATATTCCATTGTGTATATGTACCACATCTTCTTGATCCAGTCATCTATTTTGGGGCATTTGGGTTGTTTCCAGAGCTTACCTATTGTAATCAGTGCTGCTATAAACATAGGGTGCAGGTGTCCTTTTGAATTAATCTTTCTATGTCCTTTGGGTAAATACCTAGGAGTGGAATTGCTGGATCTTATGGAAGCTCTATGTTTAGTAGGTACAGAAATCTCCACACAGCTCTCCATAGAGGTTGGACCAGTTTGCACTCTCACCAGCAGTGCAGGAGAGTTCCTTTTCTCTACATCCTCACCAACATTTGTTGTTGCTAGTTTTTTTAAGCTGTGCCATTCTCACTGGTGTAAGATGGTATTTCATTGTAGTTTTGATTTGCATTTCCCTGATTACAAGTGATGTTGAACACTTTTTCTTATGCCTGTTGGTCATTTGCATTTCCTCTTCAGAGAAGTTTCTTTTCAGCATTTCTGCCCATTTTTGAGTGGATTATTTTCTTTGTTTTTGTTGAGTCTCATCAGCTCTTTGTAGATTTTTTGATCAGTCCTTTATCATTAGTGTTGAGTGCAAAAATGTTCTCCCAATCGGTGGCTTGTCTCTTTGTTTTGGTGACTGTCTCTTTTGCTGTGCAGAAGCTCTTTAATTTGATGTAGTCCCAGCTGTTTATCTTTGCCTTCACTATCACTGCTTTGGGTGATGTGTCTGTAAAGATGTTACTGAGGTGCATATGATATAGTGTTTCGCCTATATTTCCTTCTATATATTTTATGGTTTCAGGTCTTATGTCTACCTTCTTTGTGGATTTTTTTTCTCCACATCTTCACCAGCATTTGCTGTTTCTGGTTTTGTTATGGGCCCTGCTCCCAAGTGTGAGGAGATATCTCATTATGATTTGATTTGCATTTCCCTGGTGTTAAGTGATGACGAACATTTTTGCATGCATCTGTTAGCCATTTGAGTATCTTCTTGGAGAAGGGCCTATTTAGCACTTCTGTCCATTTTGATTTGATTGTTGTTTTTTTTTTTGTTTGCATTGTATGTGTTCTTTCTTTCTTTGTCAGATGTATGCAAATATTTTCTGTCATTGGGAAGTGTGTCTTTTCTTTTTTTAAAAAAAATTTATTTATTTATGCATGTGCAAGACCTGGGGTACAGGCCAGAGATGTGGGGGGGGCGAGAGGATTCACCAGAGACAGAGTGGGGAACAGAACAGGCTGACTGACCAAAGTACTCTGCTGAGAGGTGAGGTAGGCAAGACAGGAGGGGTCTGCCTTGCCATTTGGGTAGCTCCTTGGCCAGCCGGGGATCAAATTCGTGCTGCAGAGGCTGCTGATTGCTTCATAGTGCAGTGCTTAACCCCTTGCGCCACCAGGGAGGCCCTTCTTAAAAATATTTTTTAATTAATGTGCAGAACTAGGTTGTAGGCCAGAGTTTCAGGGGTGAGAAGATTCACCAGAGACAGAACAGGGAGCAGGACAGGAGGGTCTACTAAAATATACTGCTGAGGAAAGCAATGGGCAAGACAGGAGTGGTCTGCTGCTCCATGTGGATCAGCTCCCTGGCTGGAGATCAAACTCAGGCCATAGCAGTGATAGCGCTTGAGACTAAACCCTTAGGCCACCAGGTAGGCCCAGTAGCATATCTTTTTGTTTTGGTGATGGTTTCTTTTGCTGTGCAGAAGCTTTTTATTTTGATGTAGTTCCAGTTGTTTATATTCTCTTTTGTTTTCCTTATTGTTAGCGATGAATCCATAAGGACATCTCTGAAATGTATGTAGTGTAGTGTTTTGTTTATGCTTTATTTTATGTATTTTATAGTTTCAAGTCTTACATCCAAGTCTTTTATCCATTTTCAGTTGATTTTTTAATTTATGGTGTTGAGAGAGTGGTCCATTGTTTTCTCCAAAGCTAACCAGTTTTCCCAGTACTACTTACTGAAGAGAATTTACTTGCTCCAGTATACTCTTGTGGCTCCTTTGTCATAGATTTCTGCCCATATATGTGTGGCTTTATTCCTGGACTCTTAACTCTATTCCATTGGTCTGTGTGGCTGTTCTAGTTTTATTAGCATATTGTTTTAATTATTACAGATTTGTGGTATAGTCTGTAATCTGGAAATGTGATACTGCTATTTTTCTACACTTTTGTCAGCATTGCTTTGGCTGTTTGGGGTCTTCCTTGCTTCCATATTATTTTCAGTGATGTTTGTTATGTATAAAAAGATGACATTGGAATTTGAATGAAATTGCTTTGAAGCATGTTGATTTTGACAGCATTAGTTAATCCAGTCCATGAGCATGGAATATTTTTTCATTTCTTTATTTCTATTTCTTCTTTTAACAACATCTGAATTTTTCTTTGTATGGTTCTTTCATCTCCTTTGTTAGTTTATTCCTAGGTATTTTTTATAAAGCTGTAAATAGAATCTTTATATATATTTTTTTCCCTCTTTTAGTTCTTTGAGTACATATGGGAAGGCAACTGATTTTTTACATTGATTTTATAACCTGCCAATTTGCAGAAATGATTTTTGTTTTCAACTAATTGTTCAGTAGAATCTTTAGGGTTCTGTGTGTATTTTATAATATCATCTACAAATAATGTTAGATTTACTTTCCCAATTTGGATCTGTGCTATGCCCTTTCTTGCTTAATTGTACTAGCTAGGACTCCCAAAACTATGTTAAATAGTAGGGTGAGAGTAAACATTATTTTCTTATATCAGATCTTAGTGGAAAATCTTCCATTTTTCACCATTGAAAATGTTGTTAGCTGCAAGTTTGTCAATATGGTCCTTATTATGTTGAGATATGTTCCATTTATCCCAAGTATTTTGAGGATTTTCATCATAAATAGATACTGAGTCTTATAAAACACTTCTTCAGCATCTATAGATATGATGATCTCATTTTAATATTACTTTTGTTGTTGCTGCTGTGGTGAATTATCTTAACTGATTATATCAGATTGCCCCAGTATCTCTGGCATAAATCCCACTTGGTCATGGTATATAATCCTTTTAAAGCATTGTTGCATTAAATTTGCTAAGAGATTGTTGTGGATTTTTGCATCTATGTTCATTAGGGAAATTGGTGTATAGTTTGTGTGTGTGTGTGTTTGTGTGTGTTGTTTTTATTTGGGCTTGGTACTAGAGTAATACTGACCTCATAAAATATGTTTGGAAGGTTTCCTTCCTTCTGAATTTTTTAGAAGATTCTGAGCAGGATAGGTATTAGCTCATACTAGAAGGTTTGGTAGAACTCATTTGTGAAGCTGTCTGGTCCTGGAGGCCTGGTAACAGCTCCCACCATCGGTGTCTAGGAGCTGCTCAGTTCTTGTCCACACTGTTGGTGGATGAAAGCAGGACTCTCATGCCAGCAATGGATGCCAGGGTTAGGGCAATGCAGCTCTCACAACCAGAGGCTGGGTACTGGACTGAGCCTCCACACTGGCATTGGATATTAGGCGTGGGACAGTCAGATTCTGGACACAGGTGGCTGAGGGTTGGCTCCAAGTCCAGCAGTGGATGCCAGGGACAATTAGGCTTTAGTTACTGGTAGCTGGCTTCGAAGCCTGAGTCTGTCCAGACCTCGTTACTGTGTCTAGGGACTTAATTCTCTCAATTGGCAAGTGGAAGATGGGTTCCTGTGGCTTGTGACTAAATTCTGGATGCTATTAGGGCCTTGTTTTCACATCTGCTGGTTTGCTACTAGCCTCCCAATGCTGCTTGTTGGAATTTGATGAACTTAATGTAGTATATACGAATGTTGATTTTTAATGATGCATATCTGAAACTGCATAATGTTATAATACAATCTTATTCCAATAAAAATATAATAAAAATGAAGTGTAAATAGTATTGCCTGTTACACAAGATGGTTGGTTATAAATGCAGTGGTGAAAAATGAAAAATATTAAAAACAAAGAAATTTAAAAATAGTATCAATCCCATACCCACCCTATGCCCCTAGTCTCTTTGTCTACATACAAACACATCCAGACATCTCTTGTTTACTTCCTCTTCTATAATTGCAATAATACTTTTGCAGGGTTATATGGCAAAGTCTTACATCTTAATCATAATTCTCTCACATTTTAAGTGACTAATTGGCATCAGCATGTGAACTGTCCTTAGCAATTAAAGATTTGCTACCTGACGCTGATAATATACTAGCATATTCTGTGTCCAGATTTGAAAAATGATAAGCAATAGAATTAACTCTATGCTGCTTAGATTCTCAGCATTTCATTGTAATCCTCACCCTTATGTTATTTTTTTGCCATATATAGGTCATATATATAAATATATATATATATAATTTATGTTAAAAATGTACATTTCCCATGACCCCAGCCACTTTCTTCCTCCTATATCATTTTCCTCCTAATATTATTCACTGTCTCACTTCCAAGCCTCCATTTGACATTTATACTCCATTTGGACATATTCGCCTTTATTTCATTAAATAATTTTTACACTCAAAAAAAAAAAATAAGGTCCCACTCTTTCCTGCAGCTTCATTTAACTAAATGTATTATAAACTTTCTTTATACTCTTTTAAAAATAATAGTAATATGATCACATAACCACAGATACTCTCAGGTACCCAATAGAAATCAGACAATGTATATATAGTATCTCTCATATTTTACTTTTCACAATATCTCAAATCAGTGATCCAATACATAAATGAGGAAATTGAGGTATAGAGAGATTTTAAAAAAACTACTCTAGGTCATACAGAACTGTAATTCCAGAGCAGATATCAGTCTAGAGCTTAACTTGAACTCAGTCTCCAGTTGATACTTTCAGTAACACTTTATTGATGTGAATTTCCCTCAGCTAATTTCTACTATACTAAATATATTGAAAATTTATACTCTATCTTCTGAGAAATTGTTTATGTCTCTCAACTTTCCAGATATGTCTTACAACCTCTACCTTGAGGGCAGTGTATTCTACCAAATGATTAATACATAGTAAGGAGCTAAGAAATGACTATTGAGTGAACATCTATGCACACTATTGAGGTCATTCCATGAATGATTTATATACAAAATTAAGAATATGTTGGTTCCAAACTAAAACATAGTAAGGAAAGTTCAAAATTTTGGAAACTAATGCAGTAGGAAAAAAAAGTGAAAAAAGGCTATTTGTTTATTGCTGTTGTGTAGCTCCTGAATTTAGCTATATAGTGAAGATACATAATAATATTAATGATGTTATAAATCTAGCCCCTAGAATCTTCCAGAACCTGTTCTCAAAATTTTATTGGGAAATTTTCCTTTGTTTATGATGTCCAGTTTCTGAAGTCTACTTTATTTAGCATAATTTGGTATGATTGAGATATTGTATTTTTGGAAAAAAAAATAGTGTTCCAAGGCATTGATAAATATTCATTTAAACTTAATTTTTTTTCATCAGTTTAGGGTTTATAAGTGAAAGAAAGAAACCTCTTTTACAGCATAAAAACCTAAGAACCACAGTATGTTTTGGCAAAGAAAGCTTTTTGATTAGTGGAGTGTATACAATTATAAACTCAATTGTTAAATCAAAACACATCCCAATCACCCTAGCATGTCTCTTTTAATGGGCAATACATTCCCCAAGAAGGCAAGTTCTCTGCTAATGATATTGAACCAAATCATCAAAATTCAAAGACGGGCCTATAAAATGTGAAATTCCATCAGCAAAGTGCACAGTGGGCTGCAATGTGTAGATTAATGGGCAGGCTGTCAACTATTTTAATGTATGCCTCAATCGTTGAAACACATGTGATGATTAGTAAAGTATTTGGCCTGAGCAGTAAAAGATATAAAATAAATTAAAGTCATGACACCTTCTGAATTAATAAAGCATTTGGGTAGGCTGTATTGATAAATCACAAACACAGATGAAAAAAATCCCATATATGGATACATTTTCCCCTAGGCATGCTGAGAACTCACACTGGCCTCTTCCTATGGTGTCATCCTAAATGAGCATCTCTGTGAAAGTTGGAATGGTAAGTCTTTGAAGAATCTAAGAGTATGAATATTCACCAGTTTAAACCTTGGTTATAAACCAACATGTATAATAGGTATCACTCATAATTTTTTTGGTTCCAAAAAATGAGATTTCTTTGTCTTTAACCTGTTTCAGAACTATTTTCACCTCCAAAGCACTTTTTTAAAATATTTTCTTTGAAGCATGCCATTGGAAACACCTAAGCTGAAAAAATTGCACTGCAATAGAAATGAAGAACTATGTAAACCTATTCTCACTTTGGGTGCAGATATACACTATGGGAGTTGGAGGCTGACCTAGGTAGATTCATCACTGTGGTCAGAACAACTAAATCCAAAGGGTCAAAAAAAATGTGCCTTGTTCTTTTGTGGCAGGTGTAAGAAGTGAAATGTTATGACAATTTGGTTACAATCTTTAATATCCAATGAATGCCAACTTTGCCTAGCAGGCCACACATAGTTTGGAGGAATGAGATAAAATCCAAAATATTAAATGCTGTCTTCCGGAGGTAAGCATTTCCAGAAGAAAAGTCACAGTTACTTTTATTGAGGAATTAAATTATATTTATGGCTTGCTTTTCATTGTTTACTCTCCATTTCAAAGAGCCACTCAATCCAATATCAGAAGTTGAGACATACGGGAGATATTTTTGTATTAAACATATAAAAGCTAACTCAGGGGGCATTGTCCTTTAAAACCTTACAGGCTGAAAGCTGAATGTTACATAACAATAATAGCACAACACAGAAAACATGAACACAGGGAGAGCAGTATGCTATTAAGCTGGGTGACATCTAAGGGAATTAGGGTGGTGTGTGAGTCAGAAAGGCCCATCTTGTACAATGAAGATGGGGATATGTATGGATGAGACCATGTAAAGAACAAAATATTCTTACTTGGAACAGAGGGTATTTAGTTTGGACAAGAGAAGACACTTGTGGTGACAAGTGACAATGGATTTACAGCATAATCTTTTTTTTTTTACATTATTTAAAATTAGTCTTACCTAGATTAGATATCTATCAGGAGATAAATTTAATTTTATCTTACTGCAACAGCTCTCACAAAATAAGATGAACTATTTCTAAAGACAATGAGCTTTTTTAATTTGTTCAGGCACTAAGTGACAGCCTGAGAAATTTCTTGAAGATTTTCAGCCATGGCAATCTATATTTCCATACATTAGTAGGTTATACCAAAGGACAACCTAGTCACTGAGTCAGCTTTAGGGCACAGAGAATCTATGGGGTACTTATTATGATTCAGTTCTTTTACATAGAATTTTCAGCATCTTATTGCAAAGTTATGCAAATATGTATTCATGTGTTCAAATGCCTTATCAAATATGCAAATACCTTTGTTTTTGGTCCATAACATGCAATATATCCTTATATATCTGTCTCTACTTCCCCTTCCAGTCATTGATTTGTCTAGATTATGCAAGCTGGTGAATTATTTTATGCGATGGTTTGGGCAAAACAGATTTTTGGATGATAAATAAGACAATTGAAAGTCATCATAAACATACAAAATGAAAATGCATTATTTATTTTTAAATGATTGAAATAAATGCCACTATAGTAAATACTTGGAAACAGGAGAAGTATAATGTATGCAAAGATTATCTATTTTAGTTCCAATTATCAGATACTTTTTTGCCTAGATTATCCATTTTATTTTGAAACTGAAACTGGGGTAGTAGGGGCAGGAGGCTGGATGAGATACAAGGTTAGGTCATAATGGCTGCCCACCTGTCCAAGCTGTAAGACAAGACAGCCTCGAAAGGCCAAAAGGCCAAAAACCAAAACCAAGGTCTATGGCAATACCACACCCATGCAATAGAGGTCTACGGGCTATAGTTGAACAAAGGACAGTGCCCAAGGAGAGGCCAGGTCACTGTCTGTGGGTTCTCACCTGTGCACAATTGCAAGAGATCTGAGGCTTAGGGAACAACAATAATGAGGTTTATCCTGCAAACAGGGGAAACAAAGAGGTAACTGTGGCCACAGTGGTGGCTATCTCACCCAGGCGGTGTCCACCACAAGCACAAGCAGAGTGCAGGTCACTTGTCAACAGAGCTAGACCACAATGGCCAGTAGAGACAGTCACCACTGGTCACGAGGAATGCTGGACAGCACTGGCCGGGAGTGATGGTCACTACTGGTTCCCCTGGGTGGTGTCAGAGACACCCAGTGTTAACAGCTCTCTGTGACACCAGGCCCAGAGTCTGTGTGCTCCTTTCTGGCGATGTCAGAGACTTCGAGGCCCAATCTCTGATCGAGGTCTTCAGCTTCTCTTTCCCCTCAGTGTTCAGACACTGCATGCTTCCTTCCTCCCTTCTTCTTTCAACTTCTGATCCTTCTTTTTCAGGAGGCCAAGGACTAGTCTTCACTTTCTTTCTTCAGCTGCTGGAACAGTCTGTCCTCCAGCGCCCTCCACCCCTGGCTTATATCTTCTTTCACGGTGCCACACCCACAAGACTGATTGGACCATTTTTTCAGTTCTGTGGCTAACCGGACCATTTAGCACCAGTCAGCTCATATCTTGCATCTGATTGGTCCATCCCACCATCCAAGAAGTAAACGGGCGGCTCCTGGGTTCTGAGGAGCAACTGCCACAACTGACTTGTGCTGGCGCAGCAGGCGGGAGAGCACCACTGAGGCTGAGGCAGCCCCCACCCCTGAGGACGCTGGTTCTGATAACAAAATCATTTAGTATCTATATTGTTCATATATGCTCAGCCCTGGCCCGTGACGCGCAGCAGCCCAGGCTGGCGGGGGCATCGTGGGTTCTTGGAGGCGAGAGGGAACGCGGAGCCCCCGTGGGGTTGGCAGCCCTGAGGCTGAGGCGGGCGCGGACACAGGCGGCCGCAGAGCGCGGACTCCCCCGAGGCGGCCGTGAGGTTGGGGAGAAAGCCGGGAAGGGGCCCGGGAGTCCGCCCCGACCCGGGCGAGGCCGCGGCCTCTCTGCGCGGCAGCTCCGGGGCAGCCGCGGTCGCAGGAGGAGCAGCCCGGCCTCTCCCGGCCGCTGCTGGGGCAGGTCCCCGGGGGGCGGCCCGCGGGAACCTGCCCTGGGCGTCCTGTCCCCCGAGACGGATGACACCCTCCGCCCTCCGGGCCCGGGACACGCGGCGCTGGGGCCACCGGGCCCGACCCCCGAGCCCAGGCTCTGAGCCTCGGGCTCTGGCCGCGCCCCGGGCTGCTCAGGGGAGACCTGGTCCTCGGCGGACGCTGTGCGTGAGTGACCAGGGTTGGCCTGGGGCGGGGGGAACCTGCAGCCTGAGCAGCAGCGGACCCCACTGCTCACGCGAACCCACCACTTCCAGAAGCCGGGCCGTTCCCGGCGGGGCGCAGGGCCACAGCGTCCGGACCTGGCCTCTGCCAACCTCTGCTCCCCGACCCCGAGTTTGAGCAAGATTTTTTTTTAATAGTCTTTTTTAAAAAATATTAATTTATAAAAGAGCTGGGCACAGGCCAGAGGTGCGGGGGTTGAGAGGATTCACCAGAGACAGAGCCGGGAGCAGAGCAGGCAGACGACAGAAGTACACTGCTGAGGGCCACAGCGGGCGGGAAAGGAGAGTCTGCGCGCCCTGCGGGCTCTCCCTGGCGGGCCGGGAATCGAACCGGCTCTGCAGAGGTGCGGACAGCTCCACAGCGCTGCGCTCAACCCGCTGCGCCAACGGGGAGCCCCAGGAGCAGGTATTTCCAAGCCAGAAATCTCGGGGGAAGCTGACCAGCCCCAGCTGCCCCCAGCCCCGGCTGAGTCAGGTCAGGGGGTGTCCCCACAGCGTGGGGGGGGGGGCGGACACCACCCCCAGAATCCACTTTACAGCGTCTGCCGCCCTGGGAGCCGCCCTGGCCTCCCGCCTGCGGGCCGGCGAGGGGCACATGCAGCTCTTGGGCCAAACAGGGGGGAATCATGTCCCAGAGAGTTTTCAGTGTCGGGGTGTGAAGAGCGGACTCTGTCGCGTCTCATGCGCCCAACATGGTGTTGTTTATTGTGCCCGTGGATGTGTCGGGTCATGTGAGGCGCATCAGGGTTTGAGGGGGCTGTGCGGAGAGACCCTAAAAGCCGAAACCTGGGACAGGTCGCTCGCGACAGAGGACACGGCCTCGCCAGCGCCCTGCGGGCTCTGGAACGGGAGGGTTCCAGGCTCCAGGGAGTCTGTCCACACAGCTCCTGGCGGTTGCTGTCCCGTGAAGGCTGAAAAGCCCCTGGGGTGCCCTCTGCCGGGGGCGTGGCCTCTGCTCTGACGCCACAGAGAGCACTGTGACATCACCCGCAGAGCCTACTTAAGCCCCCGCGCGGCCCGCGGAGGTGCAGGTAGAGCGAGGAGTGTTGGGCTAGTGAGCGCGTGTTGGTGGGTTGGATTGCTTTCACTTTGTTTATTTCTTATTTAGTTATTTATTTTAGCTATTTATTTTATTTATTTTATTTTTATTTCTTTGTTTTTTATTTCCTTTATTTTATATTTTCTTATTTTTTTCTTTTTTCTTATTTTAATTTTTTATTTGTTTTTAATTTTTCTTTTTTTTATTTTCCCTCGTGTTGTTATTTTTGTGCGTGTTGTTTTTTCCCCTTTGTTATTTGTCTATTTTTTTTTATTTTAGTTGTTAGTTTGTTCTCTTGTGGTTTGTTCGTTTTGTCTGTGTTGTTAACTTTAGTGGTTAGTTTATAATTGTTTTTTATCATATTTTTAAATATTTATATTTGTTACTTTTTTTGGTGTTTTTTATTTTTGAGTGTGTAGTTAGTATTAGTGTCCTAGTTAGGTTAGCATAGTCCGTGTTTCTGGTAGAGGTAAGTCAGCACGGTCAGCGTCCTTAGTGTTTCGGTAGAGTAGTCAGCGCGGGTAGCATTTACTTAGTTTCGGGGACCCTTTCTGAGTGCTACTGGCTCTAGGCTAACAGCGCACTTGCTAATCCGGTAGCAGAGCTAGTGCCGAGGCTCTAGACACCAGGGCCTGCGCGCAGGGGCGGGTCCGCCTCCCTGCCCGACGCGCCCGTGTGAGACGCTCCGCACGCGGGGGGAGGGCGCCCACCCAAGGTCACGCTGGCGCGGCACCTGCCCACGGGCACGGAGGTGGCCGTAAAGGTCGTCCCCAAGTCCGGCACGCCCCAGAGGCTCCTGGCCCGCGAGGTGGCCTGCATGAGTCCTTCGGCACCCGAGCATAGTGCAGCTCTTCCCGGTGGTGGACCCCGAGGACGAGGTGCTGCTGGTCCCGGAGCGCGCAGGGGCGACGTGGAGGACTACCTGCTGGAGCGCGGGCGCCTGGGGACACGGAGGCGCCGCCTCTTCCGGCAGATCCTCGCGCGCTCAGCCACTGCCACTCCCGGGCGTCGCGCACCGGGAGAACCTGCTCCTGGACCGGCACCGAAATGTCAAGCTTGCGGACTTCGGGCTCAGCGCCCAAGTCTCCGGGGCGGCGCTGCTCAAGACCCCTTGCGGCCGCCCGGAGTTCGCGCCCCCGAGCGCCTCCGTCGCCAGGAGTACAGTGGCCCCGTGGCGGACATCTCGAGCCTGGGGGGTCCTCTGCGACATGGTCACCCCGGGGAGCTGCCTTCGCTGGCACCGGCCTCGGGGAGCTGCGGGCCAGGGTGCCGAGCGGCATCTACCACGAGCCGCACTTCCTCTCCCAGCAGTGCCGGGACCTGCTGAGGAAGATGATGACGCTCGACCCCCAGAGCCGCAGGACCCTGGACAGCGTCATCCAGCACCCCTGGGTGGGGCTGACCAACGGACTCCCGCCCTGCCGCGAGCCGTCCCCGGGCCAGCACCAGGCCGCGACAGAAGCCGTGGTCCGCCTGGGGTTCCGGAAAGAGGTCATCGACAGGGCGCTTTTGGAGGACAGGTATGACCCTGTGATGGGGACCTACCTCAAGCTGCTCTCCAGGCAGTGGCCGGACGAGGAGGAGCCGGACCCCGCCACCACCCCCAAGCTCCTCAGTCCCGATGGGGCCCACTGCCCCCCGATGCCGGAGGACCACCTGCAGCCTGAGGTCTCGGGGCGCGAGACCTTGCCGGTGTGAGTGTCCCAGAAGGAGGAATCCCAGAAGCCCAGCACCTCCTCAGGCCAGGCATCCCGCAGGAGGACATCGGTGTGCAGGGCTCCATCCCCAGCACAGGGCCCCTGCTGCTGGACGCCTGGAAGCCCAGCATGGCCTCCAGGGCAGGGCCCGTGCTGCAGGACGCCTGGGGGCACAGCGCCATCTCGCTGCCAGGCCCCCTGCAGGAGGAAGCCCGGTGGCCCTGCACCACCTTGCCAGGCCCGTGCTACAGAAAGTCAGAGAGCTCAGCACGACCTCCTCGACTGCCCCCCAGCTGGAGGAGCACAGCACCACCTGCCTGCCAGGCCTCCAGCTCTAGGTGGACCAGGAAAGCAGCAGGAAAACCTCCAGCCCAGCCCCCCAGCACTCCAGCACCACCCGAACACCTCCCCCAAGAAGGCGTCTCCTGTTCAGCAGATCGGTGGCCCCTGCAGAGACACTGGGCCATGAACACTGTGCTCACCATTCCCATTCCACCCTTCATTCCTGCGGAGGCTACAAGGCCAGATCAAAGACTCCTCAACAGGACTTTAAAATGTTGCCTTTTCTGTGCACCCTTCGGAGAAAAAAACCAGTCCAGAGTTCACCCTGCCGGGGATTAGGATGATCACCAGCACCTCCCCAGAATTCACTTCCCTGCTCCAGGGCAGCCACCCTTGGCCATGGTGAAATTTGTAGACCAGCAGAGGCCAAGGCCCTGGAGAGGAGTCAGGGGCTGGGCCCAGCCAGAGGGGCCAGGAGCAGCACGAGCCCATGGGCGTGGAGCACAGATGTCTGGGAGCACAGCAGTCCCCGGAGCAGAGCAAGTGAAGGGCCAGGAGGGCAACGGGTCTGGTGAAGCACCTGAAGGGGAGCGGGGGGGGGGGGGTAGGGGGGGAAGGAGGGAGAGGAGGACTTGGGACAGCTGAGCAGGTGCAGGGCCTGGGATGGGAGTGGAGCTGTGCGGGCTGAGCCTCCAGAGGCCCAAGGGCCAGAGGCTGAGACCCCAGGGCCTTGCTTCCCCATCTTAGGCTCTATCCCGGGAGGGCCTTGCTGGTGGCCCCTGCGCACCTGGACGGCGCAGACCATGCAGGAGCTCTTCGGGCTGACTGGCGCTGTCAGGGACTGACATCTAAGGTAGGAAGTACCCCTGGACTGGGCCCCTTTGCAAAATGGAGATTCCAAGTTGGAGAATCACTCACCCCCCCCAGCTAGTGGCGCCACATAGGGCCTCCAGGTCTCCATCTGCGCCTTGTCGCATCTGAGTCCGTGCAGCACCCCCCGGGGGATGTCACTAAGGAAAGAGCCTCCTCAACAGGCTCAACAGGTCCCTCTGTGCTTGGGCTTCACTGGCTCTGCTCTTCCCACACAGGTCCCAGAGGGCGCGAGGAGGCGGCTGCTGTGGACACACTGGCTCCCACTGCAGGGGCACCTCCAGGTGACACGCTCGGCCTGCAGGGCCCTGGGGTATGGAGGCATCTGGATGCTCCTTCTCTGCCTGGAGGAGACAGTCTGAAATGGATTGTTCAGTTAAAATGTCTATCCCAGGACACATTAAATTGGTGTTTGAAACCGACCACGTTTGCTTCCCGCTTATGACTGCACCCACACTTTCAACACATCGGACGCCAGAGACCTAAATTTCCTTTAACATTCTTGTAATCAGCAGTGAAAAGTTGAGAAACTTCAGAAAATTCTGGAAAGCATTTAGAAAATTGTAAAAAAGTCAGAGGGGTCATGTGGTGTAAGACAGGCAGGTGCGTGAAGCAGAGCTAGCAGTGAGGATGGTATCAGGTATTTGCACTGTTTTCTTTAGGTGTATGTGCATGTCTTGTACTGTGTGCAAGTGTGTGCATGTGATTCTGTACATGAGTGTGGCATGTGTGTGCCTCTATAGGTATGAAGTGTTCATGTACCTTCTACCATCAGAAAGACACTCTGAACTGAAGAGAATTGGTACGATGTCTTCAAAATGGGGCCTCCTGGGGCCTCCCTGGTGGCTCAGCAGTTTGAGCCCAGTGCTGTGAAGCTGTCCGCAGCCTCTGTAGCGCTTCAGGTTCGATCCCAGTGGCCAGGGTGATTCCCACATGGCTCAGCAGACCTCTCCTGTCTGCCCGCTGCTCCCCTCCACAGTGTATTTCGGTCAGTCTGCCTGTTCTGTTCCCCGCTCTGTCTCTGGTGAATCCTCTCACCCTCCCTTGCCTCTGGCCTGTGCCCCAGCTCTTGTAAGCAAAAATAAATCTTTTTTAAAAAGAGACTAATATTGAAGATCTAGAAAGAACTAAACAAAAGAAATGAAAAATGGGCAGAAGAGTTAAACAGGCACTTTTAAACAATTTGTTTAAAAGAGCACATACAAGTGGCCAACAGGCACTGGAAAAAAGATGTTCATCATCACTTATCTTCAGGAAAATGAAAATCAAAAACAATAAGATGCCATCTCACACCTGTGAGAACGGTCCATCAAAAAGACCAGAATCAAGTATTATCCAGAGTGCGGAGAAAATGGAACCCACCTACTTTGTTGTTGGGAATGCACACTGGTCTAGCCCCTGTGGAAAATTTACAAGTTTTTCTTTTTCTTTTCCTTTTAATATTTATTTTCTTATATCATTGTTAATTGTTGAATAGTATTTGATTTGGTTTCTCCCCTCAGGTGTAATTGTGGTAGTTCTTCCACCACCACAGCATGCATGACCGGTCACCACAGTCTCTTGTGCTCTTCCCTCCTCTGGCTTGACCTTCTCCCCCCGCCCCTGCTGTGTGCTTCAGATTGTCACCTTGCAAGCTTTGTCCTTTTCCAGACCCTTTGTTCTGTTTCTCTATATTCAACATATAAGTGATACCATCTGATATTTACCTTCTTCCTTCTGACTTACTCTGCTTAGCATAATCCCTTCCAGCTCAATCCATAATGTTTTCTTTCCAGCTGAGTTGAGTACCCCATCGCAGAAACGTTACCTTATAACAAAACAATGACTATAAGCATTAATTATTCAACATTTTGTTTAAAATTTATATTTTAGAGTTATAAGAGGTTATAAATGTTATTATAGAAGATGGTGATATGTCAAAATTATATTTATTATTGTTAATATCAGTGCAACTAACAATGACAGTTTCATAGATTTGTTAATGCGTTACTTGCCTGTCCTTATCTTGGTTGCTAATTCAGCAAAAGTCATTAACAGCAACATATGAAAAGGAAAATAAATTAAAAAAATTTTTTAGCTTTGTGATAAATTTACTATTTTACATTTGCCTGCAGTTAACTAATTGAATCAAATAAATGTTTTAACTTTCTCAATTAAAATACCACATGAATTATTGTTTATAGTAAGAAATATTTCATTTTAAATCTTCTCCTGCAATATTTATGGTATTTCATGCTTTCCAAATGCTATCGTATCAGTCTTGGTAGAGATAAGTCATTCTTAGTTTTATCAAAACAACAGATTTATTTTGCTTGTTTTTTTATTATTTCATAGATTTTTTTAAATATGTGGATAGTGGTAGATTCTTTATTATTTTATCCTGTATGTTGTATCTACACATATTTTCTTTTAAGCATTTGGAATTTATTTGTGTCCTTTTCCTGTTTTGTTCCTTGATAATTCTTAGAAGAGTTATCATCCTTAATATATTCAAACAACCCAATTAATTTTGTTGGTACTGTTTCTTGTATCACTGATCAGCCTTTGGTTTGTCCCTTGTTTTGCTCTTCGTTCCTTTCCAATTCCTTGCATTTACTCATTTCCCCATCCCAGCATATGACTGTTTTTCTAAATTGTCTCAAGTTTATTGCCTTTGAGTGGTAAATACTGATCCCTCATTGCTTTTAATGTGCTTGGGGCCCAGGGCTGCAACTTCTTTCATTCCAGCTCTTCCCATTGTGTTACCTCTCTTCTCTCCCTCTCTTTCAATTGTCAGGGAATTTATCAGTTTTATTAAACTTCATTTAATGAACCATTTTAAGGCATTGTTGACTTAATATAAGTTTTGCTTAGTATCCTATTGATTTCTACTCTTACCTTTTATATCAAATTTTGTTGTTTTACCACTTCTGTACATAACCACAGACTTTGGAATACAGCTTCACTCTCCTAGAACAAAAGCACCTGTACTCCTCATACTCATATAACCTTCTCTTCTTCTCCTCACTCTGGTAACTACCATATAGTTCTCAATCAAAACAATATTTTTGTTGTCTTATGTCAGTGTGTTTTCTTTGGTTATTTAGGGCATCTTTTAATTCTTTCGCGTTCTGGCTCATTTAATTTGGTATAATTGTTAGGGGGAAAGGATGTCCTGAGATAATCTCATACAGGCTTTGTGGACTCCACCCCCACTCCAGACTAAAGCCATCAGGACATTGGGAAAGACAAATCCCATCACCACCAAGGGGAGGGTGGCTGGGACCTGAGGGTGGAGTTGGGCAGCCAGGTTGGATATAAAAACCAAACACGTGGGCCTTGCTCGCTCTCTGGCTCTCGATCGCTCGCCTCCTGGCTTCACCGCTCCTGGCTGGTGGCCAACTCTGAGCGCCATTTTGGGATTCCTAATCGGCAGATCGGGTAGGACTCATTTAAAACTTTGTCTCCCACTTTTCTCCCAGAGCTGTACATTTCCTCATTTCCCCTTCCCTTTGTAAATAAACCTTTTATTAACCTTTCACGTGTGCCTGCAGTAGAGCATTGATAAGTCCTTTTAAGCGCGGTGAGGACCCACAGTCAGGCACCCCGTTTTGTATCGGGATTGCTCTACAACATAATCATCTAAAGTTCTATTCATATTATCATTGCAAAAATTATTTAATCATTTTAATATCTGAGTAGTATTCCATTGAGTATATATACAACAATCTATTTATCCAGTTAACCATCAATGAGCATTTAGGTTAATGTCATGTCTTGGCTACTGTGAATACTGCCATTATAAATGTAGGTTTGCATAAATCTTTTCACATATTCTTCACATAAATAGTTAGAGGTGGCATTGTTGGGCCATAGGGTATTTCCTTCTTTATCTTCTTGAAGTATCTCCATACTCCTTTTCCACAGGAAAAAATTACCATCAACAATAAATAGATGTTTATTGTTTTCCATATCTACACTTGTTGCTTCCAGCCTTTTTTATGTAGACTATGCCCACATTTAAGAGATGGTGTCTCATTTTGGCTTTGCTTCATATTTCCCCTCTGATATGTCACTTTTAGCATCTTTTCCTATGCCAGTGGACCATCTGAATGGCGTCTTTGGAGAAGGGTCTATTTGGTGCTTTGTACATATATTGATTAGGTTGGCACATATGTTGTTTGTTAGTGCTCATCTTTTTGTTATTAAGTTGAATGAGGCCTTTCAATATTTTTGACATTAACCCTTTGTCAGATGTGACATATGCAAATATCTTTTCCCTGTCTGTAGATTTTTTGCTTTTATGGTGATTTATTCACCAATTCTTTTTCAGGTTGGTATAGTTTCATTCATTTTGCTTTTATTCCTTGCTATTGAATTTGTGTCCTCAAATATATTTTTTGAAACTGATTTTCAAGAGTTTATAAAGTGTTTCCTTCAGGTTTGAAGTCTTTAATCCATTTTGAACTTTTTTTTTAGTGGGTATGGAGTTAAATAGTGATCTAGTATTGTTATTTTTCATATGACTGTCTAAGTTTGTCAACATTTATTGAAGAATCTTAATTTATAATTTTGGTGCTTTTGTCATAAATTAATTCTCCATATATGTGTGGGTTTATGTTTGGGGTATCAGTTCTATTTAATTAGTTTTTGTATCTGTTTTTGTTCAAACTTCATAGTGTTTTGATTACTATACATTAAAATCAATCATCATGGCCAAATAGGAGTCATTCCAAGAATGCAAGGGTAATTCAACATATATCATAAAACATATGAAGAAAAATAAATACAAAATTCACATGATCATTGAAATATATACTGAAAGTGTGTTTGACAAAACTAAACACCCATTTATGATAAAACGTTAAATAAATTGGTCATTAAATGATCACATCTCAATAAAGCCTTTTATGACATAACACAATGGTAAAAAATTTAAAGCCTTTTCCCCTAAGATCAAGAACAAGACAAGGATGTTTACTGTCCCTACTACTGTCCAATGTAGTATTGTAAGTATTAGGCAGAGTAAATAGGCAAGAAAAAGACATGAAAGAAATTCAAATTAGAAAATAAGAAAAATAATCATTATTTGTAAATGACAAAATAATGTGCACAGAAAATCTGTGAGACTCCAGTAAGGGCCCCCTGGTGGCACAGGGGTTCAGTCTCAGCACTATCAAGCTTTTGCTAGCCTTGGCAACCAGAGTTCGATCCCCAGCCAAGGAGCTAACACACATGACCCTCATTGTTTAGTTGAATGTACTTTGGCACAATGTTGGGGCTGAGCATGAACTAGAACCTAAATAGTAGTTTGTAACTATTAACATTCACTAGTTACTGAAAATAAGAGAGTTTTATTAATGCTGTCCAAAAATAGTTACAAAACCTCTCTGAAGAATAAAGTAAACTCTTATTAGATGAAAGTTTCAAGTGACATTTTATTTGACATTATTTTAAATGTTTTTTTAAAGATTTATATATTTATGCATACAAGAGCTGGGTACAGGCCAGAGATGCAGGAGGTGAGAAGATTCACCAGAGACAGAGTGGGTAGCAGAACAGGCAGACTGACAGAAAGCCACTGCTGAGGGGAGCAGCAGGCGAGACAGGAGAGGTCTGCCTCACCATGTGGGTTTCACCCTGGTTGGCCCGGGATTGAACTCATGCTGCAGAGGCTGTGGATCGCTTCATAGTGCGGTGCTTAACCCCTTGCACCACCAGGGAGGCTCTATTTTAAATGTTTTGATTGCACTAAGAATATTTTGGTTGCATACTTGCCGGGAAAGGCATTGACATAATGGAGGAAAAAGGGTGGGGAATGGCAGAAACAAATGAAAAATCTTCCTTTTCTGTGGTCTTCCATGCTTAGACACCTGAAAATCATATGACAACTTCCTCAAATATGTTTTTCCTTAATATGTGAATTTTCATTAATTAAATGGCTGATTGTGTTAACCCTCCTATACTGACTAGTTCTATTTGACTACACCAGATCCCGGAAAACAATAGATGTTTTAAAATCTTAGATAGAAAATGGTAGTGATAGAAGTTATATATAACAATAATTAAAATAACATATTAAGCTATGAAAATCAAAATGCTTAAAAGGCTGGTAACCTACCCATGGCACCAAAGGGTGGATGGATATATCCTTTAGCTAACCATATTTCATACCTAATCTACTGAGCCCCATGATTGTGCAGGTCTACTAATTATGTTTTCTGATTTGTACTAATGATTCTGTACTTATAAGAATATGGCAAGAGTGATATTGGTGCTTTTCTGAATATAGTTTATTTTATGCCACTAAAACAAATGTTATCTTTCTCCTTTCTCCTCATCCCTCCCCTCCTGTCCTCTCCTCCTTCTTCCCCCAACCTCTTTCTCTCCACCAGCTTTTCACTATATGACTAGACCTAGGCTTTAAGAACTTATATTGCATAATACTTTTCCAATGATATATAAATGTAAAAATTATCGATACAATGCCATTTTTTGGAATTACTCAATAGTCATTCAATTTTTCAAATAAGTGATAACTTTAAAGTTTCCATGATACCATTTGATGAGGCACTGTTACATATCACATAATCTAATAAATAAAGGTCATCTATAAATAAATGTCTTATATGGATATCTCATCAGCAAAATTATCAAGATAAGAAAAAATGAAAATCAATTCTTCATGAACAAGAAATAATTGAATTTGCTGTTATGTTCTATTGTGTCTATTTATAATATTTTTGAGGTAACATTGAGTTACGCCTTTGATTTTCAAGATGTATGTGTTTTCAAGGCGTGTGATCTCCTCCTTAAGATGTGGTCACCACATCACACCCACTACTAAGACATTCAGTCCATTGAACTCCCACCCCACTTTATTCTCATCCCTCCCAAGATTACTAACCCTCTGGCAGCCTCAGTTCTACAGTCAGATGTATAGGTGTTATTATTTATTTGGCTTTATCTGATTCCACATACATGTGATATCATCTGGTATTTGTCTTTCTACTTCTGACTTACTTCATTTTAACATAGTTCCCTTCATGTTGCTACAAATGGCAAGAGTTTATTTTTAATAGCTGAGTAATATTCCATTGAGAGTATTTTAGAACAGTAGGATTGTTTCTTATGTCTCCTAATCCACTGTCCCCTCCTAATATTTTCTCTCCTATGCATATTTGATGCTAAAAAAATTCTTCCCACTATTCCCTTTTTAACGATTTTCTGTGTTTCTTCGTTATCACTAACTCTTCAGGAAGGACATTATCATCACTGTCCACAATGCCAAAAGTAAGATTGCTGAATACTATGCATTTTTAGATGAATCTTGAATGTTAACGATCATTATCAATTTCTTGTGATTACTTTCACTTCAGTTATCTTGAAATATTTAATGTTATTGGAAGAAGGTTAATATTCCCATAATATCCCTTAGAAAAATATGATTGTTCACTATTAATTAAGAGGGCACATAAACTGAAATGAGTTCCTTAAAGATTTATTATAAATAAGTTCATTATGACAGGAAATTAGTTTTACTTTATTCCTTCTTCCTCTAAAGTTAGGATGATATCTTGTCACAAAAAACTCCCAGTCTTAAAACATTCAATATAACTGTGGCTGAACTTTAATTGAACTGTTTCATCAGGCAAGGTAAATCTATGGCTTGTGTTAATTAGTATTTGAAGGATATACAGAGGAGGAAACCATAGAAAGAAATTACTTTATCACTCATTCCTTATTTTCTCTTTAACTACTGTACCTTGCTCTTATCTCTTAATTTATCTCCAAATCTCCAAAACAAGATACAGATTAACTCTTAATGGACATCCTGAAGGTCAGCACAGAGATTACAATTGGATTCCAAGATTCTTTTCCAAGTAAGACTAATCGTGCAGAAAACTTCATACCATAAGTCACACCATAAAGTCAAAGACTGATGTTTCGTGCCAGCCAAGAGATTACATAACTCAATTCTTCTGAGTCACTCTACAGGGGAGATGTGGTTTAAAAGAAAATGGGACAGAATGTATGTGACTTTAGAAGCTGCCATATATTCTTTGTAAAAGAACCTTCCTCCCTTGCTCCTGGCACATTACTGGCCCCTCTGGTCTAGCACTTACTCTTGGCAATAGTAATATTGTCTCTTTCTCACCTAATGCCTTGTCCTGCTCAGTCACCATTGGTTTAATACAAAGTTTCACCTAACATTTTGAATACTAATTCTGCACTAGTAAACATAATAGAATGTCTCTCTCTCTCTCTCTCTTTCCTCTCTCATTGTGAAGATATTATAATACCTGTTTGATATAAATTAATAAAATGTGCTTGCTCAATGTCAAACAATTAGTGCTTGATAGCGCTCAGTTTTTTTATTGCATGCCCGGTGCTCTTTCCAAAAGGATAGTTGCTCTTTTAATTTCACAAAAAAAACATGAAGATAAAAGTGATTGGATGAACTAGAGTATTTTCCCCTTTTGCAAGAAGAAATTTGAAAAGCTAAGGATACTTCACAGACAGATTTTTTTTAAAGCATTTCTTTTTTTTTAAATTTTTTTTAGAGTTATTTATTTATTTTTATACAAGCACTGGGTACAGTCAGAAGCGCGGAAGAGTGAGAGAATTCACCAGAGCCAGAGTGGAGAGCAGAATAGGCAGACCAGTGAAGTACACTGCTGAGGGGAGCAGCAGGTGGCAGGAGAGGACTGTGAGCCATGTGGGACCCTCACTGGCAGCTGGGGATCGAACCAGCGCGGCAGAGGCTGCGGGCAGCTTCGCAGCCCAGAGCTCAACCGCTGCACCAGCGGGGAGGCCCATCAGACAGATTTTTGTTTAAAGAGGTTAAATGATATTTAGTAGGTAGTACTGGATAACTTCATATAAACATTATTACAGCTTGTATTCAACTGTTTTACTCACTCAGGCAATCATACAGAAATGGGCTTGCAATGGGTCCCCAATCTTACCTGTAATCTTGGGACTTTGTTTTTCCTGGCACTGGACCTTAAATTATGGAACCTAAATCTATTTTTCATTCTCTTTACTAATACCAATTCTTAACTTGATCTCAGCATTACCCAGAACACCCTCACCTTCAGCACACACCAAGACCCGCCATGCCATCTATGGACCCCAGTTATGGCCTGCTTCATGTAAGCTTGTTGTGCCCAATAGAGTGGAATGGGGCACAGAAGGGAGCTATTTATTCTATTCTTCTTTATAAGTACAATTGTGAATCTCTGAAGAGCGTCTTTCACACATTTCTGCTCATGCAAGGGAGTCTGAATGCTTTGAAAAAGTAACATGAACAAATCATAGAATCCATCTATAAGTAGAAGGGAGGAGTGGGAGACACAGACCAATTAGTACATGTTATTAATCACCCTCCTTCTGCCCACTATATGCCCCCTTTTCCTTTTCTCCAACAAATATTTGGTATATAAAATGATTCGATTTACTCCTGTAACCTTTGTCATAAACCATTACCTAAGTGTAATTTTAGATATAAAAATGCCACTGAGGGCCTCCTAGGTGGCGAAAGGGGTTAAGACGCAACCTATGAAGCTTTCTGCAGCCACTGCAGCACGAGTTCGATCCCCAGCCTGCCAGGGAGCTACCCACATGGTGCAGCAGACCTCTCCTGACTCACCCACTTCTCCCCTCAGCAGTGTTCTTCGGTCAATGTTCCTGTTCTGCTCCCCACTCTGTCTCTGGTGAATCCTCTCATCCCCTACACCTCTGGCCTGTACTCCAGCTCTTGTGTGCATAAATAAATAAATATTTAAAAAAAATTTTTAAATAAATAAAAATCCCATTGGGAAAAAAAATGATTTCCCGGGGGAAAAAAAAAAAAAAAAAGAGGCTCTCCCAAATTCACATACCTAGTATGTTGCTGAACTGCCCAGAATAGTAGGTAGAGCTAGTCTGATTTTCTCCCTATTCTGCTACTTAATGACGTTGGAAATCAGGAAAAGCTTTCCTGGGAATATACAGCTACAGAAAAGATCAACGCTTGCCATAAAGCAATAGTTTATTTCATCCATCTTGTTTGATTTCTATCCTTCGATCTGACTATTAGACCCACAATTTGAAAGGTCACAGAGTTTTGCTGCATTTGATGTTGAGTACGTGGGAGGCACCACTTTTAAAAGGAACCATTTTCAGGAGAGGTTCAAAACAATAATCTGATAAAGTTCTAGAGAGGGTGATTACAAAGTCAGACCTCAAATGTTTAATTTACTTACAAAAGTACAGAGAGATAATTGTTGTGAAACAGGAACAAAAACAATCAAGCAATGAGAATGGCATGATTTTTTTAAGTGCCTAATAATTATCATATTTTTGAGATTTAATAGAAGTCAGCATGCAATCCTAATGATTTATGTGGCTCCCTCCTACTGAGTTGTATTTCTACTATCCGTGGCAGAATACTTTAATGCATACCCTTTTTATTTTTGTTTTTGTTATTTCTTTTTCCTGCAGAAAATCAAGAACGTGTTGGCCTTGAGTTTGTTAAACAAATTAGATATATTTAATCACTTAAAAAATAATTCTTTGTGAATCATGCGCTTTGTGAATACTGGTCTTGACTAGTAGTAACACAACGCCTTCAAATCAATATCTTATCTTCTTAATTCAGAAATGCTTGTGTTTGTTTCTACAGAATAAAGGTGGATATAAAATAATTGGAAATTAGGTTAGATAGAGATGCATTCTCCAAGATCATAAAAATAATGACTTGATCAACCATTCAATTACCGTAAAGAGACACTTACAATATTTTAAAATTTATCTTATCAATATTCATATTTCAAATACTTGTTATAGCCCAATATTGTGTCAATCACTATCATATCATGGATCACTATTTACCAACTTTTCTGATGTGTCTGACACCATACTAAGGTCATAAGTTAATTATCTAAATTAGTAGCCAAACTTTATTTGGTGCTATAGTGACTTTATTAAAATAACATTTGTTATATAGAGCCAGGAGGTATCACATGATGATCCTCAGTTCAAAAAACAGGAGTGAATTTGAGAAGTTAATTTCTCATAGGCCCTAGAAGAATATGGCCACATGGGGAGGTCAAGGCCAGGTGTGTTTAAGGAGAGTAGCAGAACTGGGACCCATGCCAATGCGGGTGTTATGGGTAGAGTGCTTTGAGATCAAACAGTAAGCCCTGAGTGAAATGCAAATCAAAACTACAATGAGACACCATCTTACACCAGTGAGAATGGCACATATTAAAAAAACTAGCAACAACAAATGTTGGGGAGGACGTGGAGAAAAAGGAACTCTCCTGCACTGCTGGTGGGAGTGCAAACTGGTCCAAACACTGTGGAAAGCTGTGTGGAGATCCCTCAACCTGCTGAAGATGGAGCTTCCATATGATCCAGAATCCCACTCATAGATATTTATCCAAAGGAAACAAAAACATGAATCCTAGGGCTTCCCCGGTGGCACAGCGGTTGAGCGCTGGGTTGCGAAGCTGCCTGCAGCCTCTGCAGCACCGGTTCAATCCCCGGCCACCGGGCAAGGGTGCCACATGGCGGGCAGACCTCTCCTGTCTCGCCAGCTGCTCCCCTCAGCAGTGTATTTCATCAGTCTACCTGTTCTGCTCCCTGCTGTGGCTCTGGTGAATTCTCTCACCCTCCCACACTTCTGACTGTACCCAGTGCTTGTATAAATAAATAAATCTTAAAAATAAATAAATAAATAAATAAATAAAACTTTTTTCATTAAAAAAAAACATGAATCCCAAAGGACACCTGCACCCCTATGTTTATTGCTGCACTATTTACAATAGGTAAGCTATGGAAATAACCTGAATGCCCAAAAATAGATGACTGGATCAAGTAGATGTGGTAAATATACACAATGGAATATTACTCAGCAATCAAAAAGAAAAACTCATGCCATTTGCAGCAACATGGATGGAACTGGAAAGAATTGTGCTCAGCTAAATAAGCCAGAAAGAAAAAGGAAAATACAAGATGGTCTCACCCGCTACTCCCCTCAGCAGTGTTTTCAGCCTGTCTTCCTGATCTGCTCCCCACTGTGTCTCTGGTGAGTTCTCTCACCCTCCCACTCCTCTGTCTTATACCCCAGTTCTTGTATAAATAAATAAATATTTTTTAAAAAAAGCTCAACATGTATGTTCTGATTTTATTTTTTATTTCTATTTTGGGGCACAAAATTAAACTTCTATTGTGCTTATACTTGATAGCCTACAATGTGCTTTTTTACCTAAGGGTCTGACTTGGCTTTTTCTTTTTTAATCTATCTATTTATTTATTTTTTCTTACAATGGTTGCTTTTTTTCTCATGTGTAGTCCCCATAGAATTTCCACCACCAATTCACCCGTGCACAATCTCCATAGTCCCTTGTGCTCTTCCAGCCCTCATTTTGATCCCTTTCCCTCCCCCACCCATTCCCTGCAGAATGTCTCTGATTTATAGTTGTCTGTTTATTTTTGTTTTGCTGTGTTGTGGTAACTTTTGTTGTTGTTGTTTTTGCTGTTGTTATTATTTTTCCCTGTTGTTGTTTTTTGAGGAAAACAAGGGCCATAGAGATTTTGCAACAGCTTCAAGATCAAACAACTAGCGCATAGGTTAGTAATTGAAGCAAGGAGTAAATGTATTGTCTCCACACAATAGCTGGTAGGATTTCAAGGACATTCTCTGTAGCCCTGAAGATCTTGCTCTTTTAATCCTAGCTCAAGGATTAGCAAAGAGTAGATAACTTAGTGGCTTTTCTTGAGAAGATAGTTCATTTATCATGGTCTTTCCCACCTATCTGTCACAATCAAAATCCAGACATTTGCCATTCCTAGGTTTTCTAGGACTAGAAAACATGAAACAAAAGGAACTTCAGCTATTCATGTCTTTTTCTGAAGATCAGTTTTCACTAGGACACCTTATTTCCTTCCAGTGATAATTCCACTCCAAAGTTCATCTTCACCAGAAGTGACATTAACAACTCAACAAACATGTATGGTTTTGCCTAAAAATCCCTCTTCTACCATTGTGGCATCCATTCCAGGTTGGGATTTTAAATGTTTTTACCTTGTGAGTGATTTTCCTGTAGGCTATATATTTTGACAGGGAACAAAAAAGCAAAAAAACTTAAAAATGAGAAAACTAATAACTTATTTATTTGGTGAATACCCAGTTCCTTAAGACATGAGGATACTGGGGCCTCCCCGGTGGCGCAGCGATCGAGCGCTGAGTTGTGAAGCTGCCCGCAGCCTCTGCAGTGCCGGTTCGATCCCCGGCTGCTCCCCAGCCACTAGCGGAGTGTCCCACATGGCGTGCAGACCTCTCCTGCCGCCTGCTGCTCCCCTCAGCAGTGTACTTCGGTCCTTCTGCCTGCTCTGCTCCCCACTCTGGCTCTGGTGAATTCTCTCACCCTCCCGCGCTTCTGACTGTACACAGTGCTTGTATAAATAAATAAAATAAATAAATAAATAATTAAAAATAAATAAATAAGGACATGAGGATACTGACAGATGTGACAGCTGGTACCAGATGGGGGGTTGCAGCTGGAGGCTAGGCATAAGGGGTACTAAGATTCTGCTGATTCTGTAGCTGTATTTCATGTTATTTCATTTATCCCTGTTTTGTCGATAATAGAAGCAAGAATCTCAGGTCACAGAACTTTCCTGGCATCACAAAGTGAGTTATGTGGCTAAGCTAAGATTTAAACAGAAGGATTATGCTCCAGTCTGTTAAATAACATTCTGAAGATGGGGAGAGAGTGACATACCTTTCAACATAAAAGAAGGGGATAGAACAGGAATTTATAAGTGATTCAGGTGTTCTACTAGACACTTAATTCATTAATCTTAGGGAACACCTCAAAGTAGGCTTTGTATTATTAGTTTTTATAAATATGCAATATTAAGTTTAAGGTATAACAGAACTTTTTTATTGTAGCAAACATTTCATAACTTATATAAATATGTATACACAAATATTAATCATTATGTTATATATCTGAAAGCAATATGGTGTTGCAAATTAATTAAGCCTCACTTAAAAAAAGAAATAAGAAATAATGTAATGACTCTTCTCAAATATGGACTGAAGAGTCAGAGATGCCAACAAGACCAAAGACACTTTCTGTAAAATTTGGCATGCCTGCCATTAACCCATTGTACAGTGGTCATTAATGCTTCCCTGTTCCCCTAAAAGAGTGGTAATTAGGACCTCCCTGGTGGCACAAGAGGTTGAGACAAAATCTATGAAGCTGTCCACAACCTCTGCAGCACGATTTCGATCCCTAGCCAGGGAGCAACCCACATGGCACAGCAGACCTCCCTTGTCTCACCCACTGCTCCCCTCAGCAGTGTACTTCCTTCAATCTGCTTGTTCTGTTCCCCAATCTTTCTCTGGTGAATCCTCTCAACCCCACCCCATGTCTCTGGCCTGTACCCCAGCTCTTGTATGCATAAATAGATAAATCTTTAAAAAAAAAGAAAAGTAGTAATTAGTAATCAGCGAGATGATTTGTTGTAAATAGTCCCTGAACTGCTTACATGCAATATCAAAGCAAGCTTTTGGTATCATTGTTTTTATTAATAATAATTATAACTTTTAATTTTATTAGTTTGCTGGTCCAAAAAGACTATAATAACCTGTTCTGTAGAATTCAGCAGGTCATTGCCAAGCAACCCCTACTTGAAACCTCTCTCTTTCTCTCCCAAAACATAAAAGGGTCATGTCAGTTGACTGCGTTATTTCCTGGTCATGTTCAATGGGCTGATAAGCCTAGATGAGTTGAATTAATCATCCTACATTTCTTTAAATGATTGAATTGCCCTGAATTTCCTTTCAAGCCTATGGATTACGGTATTCAAGAAGTTATGTTCATGCTGCTTAAACCACAATCACTAATATCCATTGATCCAATGCATTCTTGGTGTAAATTAGGAAAACATAATATGGCCAAATGTATCCTTATCTGAATTTTTTTGTTTAAGCAAATTGGTTTATTTTATGTATTAATATAATCTAGTAACATTCTCTTCAATCAATAGATAAGTTAACTGCTAATGATTCATGGCTAACTAATCACTAAAATGTGCTCAGACTAGGTAGAATTTTTACTGATTTTGGTCTTTAAAAGCAGTCAGTTTCTCCTTTCTCAACATTGATTTTCATTGTTTTTGAACATAATTGAACAGTGTTTGGTCTAAATGAGTGTGGAGGGGGATAACAAATTCCTAAACACATAACAGAGATGGTACAGATGAGAAAGGAGAATATTCTGAAAGATATGGGATGGCTGTGGGAATTTAATAAGACTTTAATTTACACTGCTTTTAACACAGGCATTCCATCACTCTTTTTCATCCTGGGATTAAATCCCACAAAAACATCTGTAACTGTAGGTCTGATATATATCTGGACTATGCCTTCCAGATAAAATGTGAATTCTATCCTTAAAATGGCTCCATTACTTTATGAAAATGATAGTACTTCAGATTCTCCAAACACCAAAAAATTGCTACAAAAGAAAGAAAACTAATTACTTTCAGGTGAGAAATGTTAGGATTTTAGATCATCTTCTGAATAGCTCCTAAACAGAAAACAACAAGTTGTAATATATGGGGGATGTGACATTTGAAATCTGTTTCATTAAATTTTTCAATCAATAGCTCCTAAATATTGCTTATCATTTAATTCTAACAATATTGCATGTATCTATGCAAATATATATGTGTACACAAATATCTACATTAATATCTATCTATATCATTTGATTTTCATTCAGTAGCTGTGGTAGATGTTATATTTTTAATTAATTTCACAATAAAATTTATTCTATGAGAAAACAAAAACTTAGAACTTAATCAAGTCACCATTGTTTATCTGACATCAAACCATTTTATTTTCACTTAACTACTCTGACACCAACAACTTCTCATTTCTGGAAACAGAATAATTCATTTTTAACCATTAGTTCTCAGTTACAAGTTGTTTTAAAGTTCATAATGGTAAGTTAATAATTAAGCTTCAACATGTATCTATCTATCTATCTATCTATATATATATATATATAATAATGTATCTTTTAAATACTTTAGATTTCTAGACTCTACCTAAAGAATTTCTGGTTTTAAATGGAATGCCCCAATATGTATTTTAGCAATTTTCCCATGTTTTACTAGTAAGGAGATCCCACCATCCCTGTAACTAAAAATCATCCCTTTCCCATTTTGTTAATTATTTTTCTTATGTTTAAACTCTGTTTTACTCCTCAACTCCTAGAAAAACTTCTCTGGCCATACCAATTTACTTCTTTATTTGTTTACCACCCCAGCGGCATATGTTGTTAACTTTCACATTTAGTATTTTAGTATACAACACATTTCTCTTTTAAATGACTCTCTCTCTTTCCCTCCCTCCTTCTTTCTCCCTCTCCCTCCCTCTTTTTTTCTCAAGTCAGATATGAAAAGGACCAAGGACCAAGATTTGGCTCCCCAACTCAGGAATCACTCAGAAATGGAACATATTGTGAGGACATAAATCAAGAAAATTCAAGTGAACAGATTTTGTTGAAATTGGCAAGCTATTTGTCCTGTTGCTTGTGGAAATCAGAGACAAGTGGGGAATGTGAATAAATTGCGCACCCTTGGTTATTGATGTTGCTGTAGCTAACAGATTCAAATGATTCGGCATTAGGATGCTCACTTTGGGATATTTCACACATTATATATGTTGTAGGTTTAGCTTTTTTTCTAAAATATAAATTGATTTCTATTAGGAATCCCTTCAGTAAGGAGCCAAACTCTTAATCATAACTTGACATATCTCCTTTCTGATTCTTTAATAAATTCACTCTTTTTGTTACAGGGCAGGGAGAAGGCACCCCAGACCCCGCAAACCTACCAGCTCTAAATAGGTTCTGCCATCCCCTGCATCAACACAAAACATATGAGACTTTAATGAAAAGGACCTTGAATACAATTAGGAAACAATACAACAAAGATAAAGAATCTAGTTTCTAAATCAAGCACCCAAAGTTACCCATCCCCTCATGGGTAAAAAGTCCACCCAAGCAGGACTGGCCCAGAGCAAGGCTCCAAAGCTGCCCCAAGTCTAAAGCATCTTCCAGTGGGGACCCACAGAAAAGGGTCAGAAACAACCAGACAAGTCTGGAAGGAAAAGAGCAAAATCAACATCAAGATAAAATTTTCCATTGTCACCTCCCCACGGGTCTCACCCACATCTGCGTCACCCAGTCCATGACCATAAGGTAAGTGAGGCTTCTTCACGTTTCTCTCGGCTCCATGTGCCTTCCCCAGGCCTCCTGGCTCCATCTTGCTCCTTCCTTCCTCAGTCTTCTCTGCAGCTTCTTCTCCTTCCTGCTCAGCTCCACCCTCCCTTGGGTGGGGCAGAAAACCTGGAATCCACCCCTTCCTGGGGACCCCACTGTTACACTTTCTCCAGTCACATTGAAGTACTAAAGTTTACCTTTGAAAATCATGGGTTTGAACTGTGCAGGTTTTTTTCTCTCTGAGATTCTACTTTCAAGGATTCAACCAGCCTTGGTATTGGTTGAATGTTCTGGTGCAGAATCCGTGGGTAGGAAAAGCCAGCTCTAAGTGACTTAAAACTCCACAGACATTGATTTCCATGGGGGTCCTGAAACCAACCCTACAGATACCAAGAGACAAGTAGACTTAGGTGTTTGAGGAGTCAAATGTTAATACAGGTCTTCAGCTGCATGGGGGATCCACACACCTATCCCCCAGGTTACTCAAAACTCAACTGTATTTACATCTTTTTATGGTGGCTAAATATCCCTGCCTTAAGATATGTATTCATAATATTTTCCTTCTCAAAATTAGGTGAATTTCATTGTAAAGAACCCCTTTCTATCATTTGATAAGGAATGGAATTTATACATACTGGGAAGACAACAATGACAATATTTATTTGATTTTTTTATAAAAACATAGTTAAAGAACTCTCATTTATTTCTGGTGAAAATAAAAAATAATGTATAACCACTTTGGAAAATTGTTACTTGATTTCTTACAAAACTAAAGATACTTTTACCATATAGTTCACTAACCACATTATTTGGAATTTACCTAAAGAAGTTGAAAACTTTGTTCACACAAAATCTTTCACCCAGGGCCTCCCTGGTGACTCAGGGGATAAAGTTTCAGTACTACCAAGCTATCACCAGCCACTGCTGCATGAGTTCAATCTCTAGCCAGGGAGCAACCCACATGGTGGAGCAGACCTCTCCTGTCTTGCCTGAGGCTCCCCTCAGCAGTGTATTTCAGTAGATCTGCCTGTTCTGCTCCCCACTCTCTCTCTGTTGAATCTTCTCACCTCCTGCATCTCTGGCTTGCACTCAGCTCTTGTATGCATGAATAAATAAAACTAAATCTGTTAAAAAAAATCTTTCACGCAGACATTTTAAACAGCTTTACTCAGAATCACTAATACATGGAAGCAAATAAGAAGCCCTTCAGGTGAGTAGGTAAATAAACTGGCTGTGCAAGCAATGGAATATCATTCAATGATTAAAAAGAAGTGGGCTATCAGTGGGCCATGAATAGAAGAAACTTTACAAGCATATCAGTTCTTGAAAGAGCCAATCTGAAGAAGATACATGCCGTATGACTAGATAGATGACATTTTAGAAAACCAAAATTGTGGGCACAGTAGAAATATCAATGGTTGCAGGATGAAATGGTGAAGTAAGAGGATTTTAGGGCTGTGGATATACTCTGTTTGATACCATGATAATAGAATGTACAACATAAAGAGTGAAATTAATATAAAATATAAATCCTGGATGGTTATGTTGTAGCAATATAGCTCCATTAATTATCACAAATGTGACATTCTGGTGAGGAATGTTAACAAAAGGAGAGGCTATTTAGTGGGGGAGGAGATATGAAAACTATTTGAACTTTCCATTTAATTGTGCTTTGATCTTGACTCTTTAAAGAAATAAACTTGGGGTGGTTGAATACCTGGTTGAGTTCAACTCCTAAGATGACTGTGTGAATTCTGTGGACCCATTCCATAACCAGACAGGTCCAGCTGATAAAAATTATTAAATAAGAGCCTCCCCAGTGGCGCAGTGGTTTGAGCGCTGCACTGTGAAGCTGTCCGCAGCCTCTGCAGTGTAGGTTTGATTCCCGGCCGGCCAGGCAGAAACCCACATGGTGGGACAGACCTCTCCTGCCTCGCCCACTGCTCCCCTCAGCAGTGCCTTGGGTCCGTCTGCCTGTTCTGCTCCCTGCTGTGTCACTGGTGAATTCTCTCACCCTCCCGCACCTCTGGTCTGTACCCCAGTTCTTGTATAAATAAATCTTTAAAAAATATATTAAATAAAACAAACTGTTAAGGTAGTCCCTAGTGTAGAATAAGTATATTAACCTTTGCTCCCCAGATTTGTTAACACTTGGTGAGAAAAGCAGGAATCTGTAGTGTTTGACTTACAATAAATAGGCTTCTCTCTTCCTCTGCCTCAGCTCAGCAGGAGCTCAAGTCAAGGCAGGTGCAGCCAAGAAGACAGGAGCATCAGTTCACTGGCACTTCTCATGCCATCATCAGCTGGAGAGATCAAATGTCTGGAGAACGTGGGGCACATTCAGGGATTTTCTTTCTCTATATTCAGGAAATGCGAATTCATAGTGGGACAGCTCTGTGATATTTTACAACATTTTAAAAATTATTATTATAATGTAATAAGATGGTGTATTATAAGATAATTTGCCAGAATTGGAAATGCATTTCCAATGTCTTACTTTTGTGTCACCTGGGTCTCCCACAGTGTGTGCTACCTAGCTGATGTACAATAAAAAGGTGTATATTTGAAAAAAATTTAAAAGTCCCTGGTAGTGAAGGGGTTAAGTCTCAGTGCTATCATGCTATTGCTGCTGCAGCCTAAGTTCAGTCCCCCATGAGGGAACTAACCCATATGTGGTGCAGCAGACCTCCCCTACCTCGCCCACTGCTCCCCTCAGCAGTGTATTTCAGTAGATCTCCCTGTTCTGCTCCCCACTCTGTCTCTGGTGAATCCTCTCACCTCTCTCATCTCTGGTCTAGACCCCAGTTCTTGTATGCATAAATAAATAAAATAAGTCTTAAAAAATGACTGATATCGCCATATGTGAAGGAATCATATTCTCCTCTAAGTAAGTAGAATGTCCCAAGATTGACAGAGGGAATGAAGGAGGAGGTGCTTCCAGTGAATACTGTTGCATGTTCCTCCCACACATTTTCATATATAGCCTCATCTTCTTCACTCTAGATGAGCTGCTCTCTCTACAAGTGTTCTATTCTCTGTGCTTCTATTTAATCCAAGATGGCTTCATGGCATTATAATGGTCCCTTCTAGAGATGTTTGGGGTGATGGGATACACTGTTCTGTGTTATGAAATATTAGAAATTTTGAGAATTTCTGTTTGACAGATCATGAGCTTCAGCACTTGCTGTTATTATGATACAGCTGCTGATGATATGTGAAGGGGCAATGTGGCCATATGGTCGCAGACAATTTCTTTTGTGTTTAAAAAGATTAAAACTCAATCTTTCATATAAGAAAAATTATTAGAAAGCATTTGACAGTGTGACATTATTTTTAGGTAAGTTGGATTACTATGTTTTTACAGGTATATTTTTGTGCTTTGTCATATTAAGTTATAAGAATTTTAGTTAATCTGCACTAAACACTAGAGCATTTATTTTCTAACATATAAGAAACTCAAATACAACTAATGCAAAAGGAATGCAGAGAATATAAGATGCAAATCATACTCGATTTTCTTTTATTTCTCTGTCAAGTGATTTTTTTTTTTTATGAATTGTTTCTTGCTCACGGAAGACATCTATGTCACATTCCTATGTGTATTCCCAGTAGGTAAATAAGAAATTGTAAGATAATGATGCATGTTAACGGAAGTTCCCACATTCTGCCCTAAATAAGACTTGCTTAATTCTCATTATCCAGAACCAGAAAACATAATTTGTTTTGTATATTTGTTTGCTTTAATTGGGTACAAGAAGGGGAGTGGGATTTGTTATTGTGAAGTAGAGAGAAAGGTATTAGGTAGAGCACCAGGAAAATGAGTTCATGGCATCAATGATTTAAAGTCACAATTTCAACCTATAATGAGAATAATTCTTATGAATTTAGCATATATATATTCATTTTAATGAGAACATTCTACTAAAATGTGAAAAAAATGCATAAGCTCCCTCCTTATCCCATCCTGTACCATTCTTCAGAAGACAGTTCAAATCACTATCTCTGTTCTTCTTTAAACTCAGCCACTGGTTTAAGTCTACATTTGCATATGCAATTATTTTTTAAGTCACGAAACAATGACACTTTTATTGACATAACGGATATTTAATTTATTTACACTGTCTTTCCATTCAACTTCTCCAGCATTAAGTTGTAGCTTCATTTTAAATTTCTTTCATTATAGGAAATTAAATTCACATTGAAACTTTTTTCTTTTTAATATTTCCAATCTTTTTTTGAGGTATATCTTTTGATCACTACTTGCTAATATAAAGGTAATAGGAATCCAGTCATTCCTTACACTGTTCTTCCTGCTCCACTTTCCCAAATTCTATGGACCAGGTGTTTAGAGTGTAACCTCCAGTCTGTGCCATGATCATAATTAACTGTATTCTCCCTCCATATCTTACTGTGATTTACCTTATGGTCAGATTGTCTATTTTTTGTACTTTTTTATTTTAGGTTTTTATCTGGAGTTTCTATTTTTTTCTCTTTTATGAAATTTTGCTAAAGAAAATCTATGTCATTGTTACTACATCATAATAAATCACCCTGTTCCTTATTATAGATTTGATTTCCATCTATTTCATTCTTGCTGGTAACTTTCTTATCAGAGTCAATGGACTCTTGATCCAGCTTGGACTATCTGTTTTCTCTCTATGCTGATTAGTTTTCACTGTGTCCAGATGGATTTTTTTGGGTAAGTTTCACTCCTTATATTTTTTATGTATTCTTTTCTCTTGGTTTAACATTTTTTTTATTGTTCTCTTTGGTTTCTTTTTTTTTTCTTTACCAAAATAGAGTAATTTCTTTAAAAAGTATGCTTGGGAAATATATTTTCTGAATTTCTAGAAGTCTGAAAATGACTATTTTAGGCTATAACATTAACTAATACTCTGAATAGCAAGTTCAAAATGTTTGAACTTTGGAGGCTACTACTTTGTGTCTTTCTGGCATCCACGATTTTTTTTAAGATTTATTGTTTATTTATTTACGCATACAAGAACTGGGGTATAGGCCAGAGATGTAGGGGTGGTGGTGAGAGGATTCACCAGAGACAGAGTGGGGAGCAAAACAGGAGGTTCCACTATAATACAGGAGAGGTCTGCTGTACCATGTGGCTTAGCTTCTTGGCCAGGGATCAAACTCATGATGCAGTGGCTCAGGATAGCCTGACAGCACTAAGACTTCAACCGCTGGGACACCAGGAGGCCTCCATCCAAGATTGTTAATGAGGAATTTAAGATCAATTCCTTCCTTCCTTCCTTCCTTCCTTCTTCCTTCTTTCCTGTCTTCCACCTAAGCTTCCCAGTTAAGCTAGAGCTCCAACCCGAAAATATATTGGGTTGCTTCTCTCTTCATTATTTTTCACCTCTTAGTGTGTTTCTCAATACATTTACTATTTTAATGTCTTTAGTGATTCACTAAAATGCTAAAAATATATCTGTATTAGTTTCATGTTGTTGATGGTATAGAATAATATAATCTCAGTGGAATTATTTATTATTTACACTTATTTAATATCTTGTAATTCTGGAAACCAAGAATCTGAAATGGCTTTCAAGTGGTTAAAATAAACATGTCAGTAGAGATGTGTTCCTCTTGAATTTCGAGGAGATAATTCATATCTTTGTCTTTTACAGCATCTATAGGCTACCTGCATTTCTTAGTCAGTGTTTACTTCCCCCACCTTGAAGGCCAGCATGGTAGCATCTACAAATCTCTCTGATTGCCGTTTCCACTGCCATATGGCCTTCTCTATCTCTGACACAGATATATCCTTTTTCTAAGGACCCTTATGACAACATTAGACCCTACTGATAAATTTCAGAATTGTCTCCTCATATCAAGATCCCTAACTTAATCACACCTGCAAAGTTGTTTCTGCAAGGTAACATATCCAGTTTCCAAGGATTCCAGTATGGACATATTTGACCTGGGAGGGAAGATAATTATTCAATCAACCACATTATCTGTGTGGTCACAGATAATTCCCATTTCATTCATTTCTTAATATTATCATAATGAAATCTTAAGACACAGGTAAAGATAACATCTTGATGTTGTCAACTCAAATGAGGAAAATTTAAATCAGCTCCTTCAGACCAATGCCTATGACTTGTGTATCCTCGGCTTATAGAATACTGCCTGGCAAATGCAGCTACACAGAACTTATAAATAAAATAAATTATATTGTTAATTTTGTGTAACATATAAATATAGTATTATTCATCTTAAATGCCACAATAAATATTTAGAATAAATTTTGTTGTATATAACCTATTTATGTGTATGTCTATATGTGTGCCGTTCACAGATATCTGAGATCTTTAAATGGTGTCAGTTTTTTATATATTTATTCCTGCATCTTAAGTCCTCAGTTTTAAAATAGTTTATACTTACTGAGCTCATTCTTTGACTAGAAACTGACCATCATAAGTGCAAAGCCTTATTTAATCATCCTAACAGATCTATATGGCATGATACTGAGGTAAACTCATCCTTAAAAATGAGATTTTTCCATAGTACACAATTTCCAATTCTGAAAAGGCCATACTTGCCTTAAAACATTAGAAAGACAAATTAATCACTTCATGAATCCATTCCTGGAAATGTCTCATGACAAGGGGTTTGTATTGCAACCTCTTCAGCATCAATTGTAATTCACATTGGAAACCAATATTCCCACCTACCTAACATATTTGTAACATTTTCACTAACCTCTTAGTTGAGAAAGTGTTAAGTCATCTGCTGTCAATTTGGATTATTTTAAAGATGAGAAATTATTTTTGTTGGCTTCATTGCTAAGTAGCATGATAAAGATATGAGGCTATGTCAACATGAAAACATGTTTCATGGGCACTTTGTATTTCCTACTGGCCTAAAATGATATGTAAAGCAAGACGATCAATTAAAGGCTGCTGAACTGAGATAAATCAAGATTGCTAAATTAGATGAGATAATAACAGGGAAGTCAAAGCAAAAAATAACAAGAAGGTTATTTGAGAAATAAGGAAGATAGATAAATTGCTTCCCATTTTAGAGCTAGTAAGAGTAATAAATTAACATAGGATATACTCTGGAAATGTGTTTAATGATGGATAATTTGAATTGTTTTAAAAGAGATGAGAAAGATGAAGCAGTACTTGGAATAAATTTGAACAAAAAGCTTTTGTTTGATTAAACCTTATTACGCTGTGTTAAATTGGAAAGTTGAGTGAAAATAGCTTGAAGCCTTAAAATATTCAACAACTACGAAACATTAACATAATAGTTTACAGCACTTGGTCTGTCACCTTTGCTCAACCATTCCACCCCTCACTGATGGGACTATGGAAGTGGGGTGAGTAGAGAAAATATTAAATTTTGACTGACAAGTGCAAATTTTCACCTACTACTCTGATCTTGAGCAACTTATTTATCCTCTCTGACAGTTTTTCATATGTCCACAGTGCCCTGGACCATATACTCCACACATAATAAGTTCTAAGAAATTATTATTTTTTAAAGATTTATTTATTTATATATACAAGAGCTAGGGTGCCCGCCAGAGGTGTAGGGGGTGAGAGGATTCACCAGAGACAGAGTGGGGAGCAAAACAGAAGGACTGACTGAAACACACTGCTGAGGGGCGCAGTGGTCAAGACAGGAGGGATCTGCTGTGCCATGTGGGTCACCTCCATGGTCAGGGATCGAACTTGTGCTGCAGAGGCTGCCAATTGCTTCATAGTGCTAAAGCTTAGCCCCTTATGCCACCAGGGAGGCCCCAAAGTGCTAGGGAATTATTGGTGCAATAGATAGCTTAGATCCATATGAGCAGAGTATTATGTTGTGAGGATCCACAGATGTTCCACCTACAGGAACAGCAAATCCAGGTGAACATCCATATTGCCATGGCCCATATTGAGCAGTAAATCCTAGCATTATTTGTTGAGCCATGTTTTCTTCATCATAAGAAATGAAGAATACTAATAGAATACTAATTATATTCATGATTTCAGTTAATGCTCAGATCAAACCTATTAAAAATATTCTTCTTTTCATAAAATGGGAACTTTCGTATAGAGATTTTAATGAATTTTTCCAAACTTTATAACTAGGAAGTTGCTGAATTAGCATTTTTAATAAAAACTTTAGTCCAATTTTGATTATTGGTCAAACTCTGTGCTTTTTCTACCATAATAATGGTATTTTGTTAATTTTGAAGTATTGGTGTGGCTACTACAGTCCACTCAGCGAATGCGCTTTGGGTTGCATTTTAGGGGGGGGGTTAATTCATATCAAAATATTTTTGTCATCCAGTTGAGGACTCGGGGCACTTGTGTTAGACAGCAGTCTTCTCTTATGAGACTTCAGAGGGATGTATAGGTGCAAGAATAGAAAGGCTAGCCATGCTTTAGTTTGCGCTATACCCCCAGGCTTAAGACTGGTCCACCATCAGTCCTTCCCTTCTTTCATACAGAATTTGCTCAGCCCAGGGCACAGAGTTCCAGATAGCTATCTCCATTCATCAGAGTTGTCACATAGAACATTTTATTTGTATGTTTCTTGTATTTAATTGTGTTATTAGCAGATGTTTCAAAGTTCCTAAATCATTTATTCATTACAAAATTATGGAGGGGCCTCCCTGGTGGCACAGGCAGCTGAGAGCTGCACTGTGAAGCTGTCCACAGCCTCTGAAGTGCGGGTTCAATCCCCGCCAGCCGGTGAGAATCCCACATGGCACGGAAGACCTCTCCTGTCTCTTCCGCTGCTCCCCTCAGCAGTGTATTTCAGTCAGTTCCCCTGTTCTGTTCCCCACTCTGTCTCTGGTGAATCCTCTCACCCTCCAACACATCTGGCCTGTACCCTGGTTCTTGAATAAAAATAAAAAAATCTTTAAAAAAAATTATTGATTGAAAAATATAGATTAGTTCCTATACCATAATGCAATATTGAAAAGGGTAGAAACAAAGTAATGTAAGGAAATTCAGCATTCAATGACAGAAATATATTTAGTGTGGGAACAAAGAAATATTCATTTAATTCTGTGGAGAGGTAATATACATTAATGAAGGAAAAACCAAGTTGAGTTTTGAGCAATGAAGAGAAATAGTATCAGGCCTCAACGGTGGAACAAGGGGTTAAGCACAGAACTGTCCCTCACCTCTGCAGCACAAGTTTGATCGCTGGCCAGAGGGCTACCCACATGGCGCAACAGACCTCTCCTGACTTGTCCCCTGTTCCCTTCAGCAGTATATTTCAGTCAGTCTGCCTGTGCTATTCCCCACTCTGTATCTGGTGAATCCTCTCACCTCCCGCACTTCTGGCCTGTACCCCAGTTCTTGTATGCATAAATAAATAAACAAATAAATCTTTAAAAAAGAGTAGTATTACCCAAATACAAGAGAATGGTATACATTGATATGAGCTGCTACTGATGGATACTTGTTAAAATTGCTCTCTTGTAGTCAGAGACTACAGATAACAAGTGTGTGTATGTATATAGGTATAACTCTCGTGTGTGTGTGTGTGTGTGTTTGTGTGTATGTATTATATATACATAGTGTGTGTATAGCATATGAAAATAGCATTATAAAAATAATGCACATACCTTAATTTAAAAATTTTATAACTGAAAATTGCTAGCCACTCTGTGCTTTCAGCACTAGTGGTAATATTTTGAGTGGTGGAGAGACTTATACAAATGACAGTATCTACAAAGCACAATAAAGTGAAGCACAATAAAACGAGATCTTCTTGTGTAGTTGATTACAAAGTACAGCCTGCTGGGCTAGAAGACGCCAGGAGAGGTGGTGCTCTATGATACAAATGACGCTTATGACTTAATAACAAGGAAATAATCACTTGTGTGGATTGTGATGTGGACTGGGAAATCAATGTGGAATACGGTGATACGGAGATTGAACACACACAATATCCTGCAAAGTAATGAGTGAGCAGTCTGTGTTACTCTTCGTTGTTTGTTGGGCTCTACTCTACAGCTCTATCAACCAGGCTGCCTTGCCGTCTGCCTTGCACTTTTGGAAAGTTTTATGTAAGATTAAAAATTTCCAATATATCACAAAAGAAAAAAATCTGAAGTCCTGGAATGTGGGATCATATTCCATCATGATAGTGATGGGCAGAGAGAAACTGAGAAGCAGATGCATCTTTTAAACATCAGTCCAGTTACCCACAGCTCCCATCAGTTACCCCATATATATATACCTGGCACATATTCCAGGTTTGATTCAACCATGCATATTACCTTCTGCACCCATTTGGGGGTATGTTATGCACTGGAGAAAAACTATGCTTCTTTTATTCTTTTCTGAATTCCTCCAAATAATAGTTGCATGAGAGGGGTATCAAGGAACCAGGAAAAGACCCCAGGGTCATGAGAGACCAGGAGGGGCTAAAATAATTCACCAGGACAATATGGAAAGTAGAAAAGGCAGATTTATTGATGGATAAACAAGGGACCAGATGAGAGTGTCTGCACAGTGAGTAAAGTTCAAAATACTTTTTTTATACTCTGAACTCTTGGATGCTCTAAGATTTAGGGCACAAGTCTACTGAAGTGCCTGACCATGGTTAGTCCCTGCATTTTCAGAATTTACATCAGCCTTTAATTAGCTCAGGTGGGTGTTATGTCCCTGTTTCAATAGCAATTATGTGTTTCCCTATCTGCCCAAGGCCTCAGGGCCCTGTTTCCAGGGTAATTCTTCAGTTCCCCTTTGCTATTCAAAACTTCCCATCCCTGTCTGAAAGTCAAGGAAGAGGCGGTACTTTTAACGCTATAAACACCAACAAAGAGCAATATGTCTTGGTATATAGAGAAAAGATCTCTTATCTACAGAAATACTTCCTCACCCCAGATTAACTGTGGGTTTTCCTACAAACTAGGGTATCTTTGTGACGCCCTATTCTATTAACTAGTGTCACCATGAGACCTCTTGCAAAATGGCACTGAGAGGACAGAACTGGCAGGCATTTCCATTTTACACTGAACTTTCTATCTTTCAACCTACTTCAATCATCAGACTCTCTGAACCTTATACTTTTCAGTAGCTGCTCCTTATATGAAACGCAGGGAAATGAGGAACAGGATTACATTTCTGCATACCTTATGCTTCAGTGGAATCAATCAAAGCGAATAATGCCAGGAAGACTGAGAGATAGTAAAGGAGTATTAGTAAATATGGTCTTATTCCAACAAACCACATAACCTAAGAGAACGATTTGTGCATCTGACAGTAGATATTGCAATTGAATATTATTTTGCAGCAGCAGAATTGTTGCTACTGCTGTCAACACACAGCAGGTGGTTGGAAGTTGGCAACTTTTATGAAAGCCATTTATATTACAGTATATTTCATGTAAACAGTGACAATAAAAAAAACAAACTGTTCCAAGAATAAAATGCAAATATTAGAGATGTGATTTCCTCAATAAGAATTTGGGCAATTTTTCCTGGATTAAATTAACAAATGACTTTGAGACACCATTGACATATTGGATACATTTTTGGCTCTGAGAGCTACTGCAAACTATGTCCCACAGAGATTACTATTAACCTTGGTGAATCTGCCACTTTGGAGGCTGCTAACCACATGATTCCACTTCTTCTAGGTTCCCAGTTGCTTCAGTGTTTCTGAGTTTTAGATGACATATATTTAATTTTTTTTTCTGTGTATTTTCAATGACAGTCACAGTGCCACAGTACAGGTTCTAGGAATATTCAAATTCTTTCTCTGCTCAGTCTTTGGAGCCTTCAATTTGGTGGTCACATAAATTTGTAGAGAACATACTCCTTAAACATCTTTTATTTTTTTTTTATAAATTTTATTGTTATATTCCCCATACAATTGCAGCCCCCCCATTCTGACCCCAATCCCTCCCCTCCCGCCCCCGCCCCCCTAAAAGTGTCTCTGGTTCATAGTTTTTTGTTGTTTTTGATTTTCGCTTTCTTATAGTTATTCATTTTCCTGGTCCCTTATTTAAGTTTTCTAGATTCCTGCTATGAGTGAGACCATCCGGTATTTTTCTTTTTCTTTTTGGCTTATTTCGCTGAGCATGATCCCTTCCAGCGCCATCCATGTTGCTGCAAATTGCATGTGTTTATCTTTTTTGAATGCTGAGTAATATTCCATGGTATATATGTACCACATCTTCTTGATCCAGTCATCTATTTTTGGGCATTTGGGTTGTTTCCAAAGCTTAGCTATTGTAAACAGTGCTGCTATAAACATAGGGGTGCAGGTGTTCTTTGGAATTGATGTTTCTGTGTCCTTTGGGTAAATACCTAGGAGTGGAATTGCTGGATCATATGGAAGCTCTATGTTTAGTAGGTCCAGAAATCTCCACACAGCTCTCCACAGTGGTTGGACCAGTTTGCACTCCCACCAACAGTGCAGAAGAGTTCCTTTTTCTCCACACCCTCGCCAACATTTGTTGTTGCTAGTTTTTTTAATATGTGCCATTCTCACTGGTGTAAGATGGTATCTCATGGTAGTTTTGATTTGCATTTCCCTGATGGCAAGTGATGTTGAACATTTTTTCATATGCCTGTTGGCCATTTGCATTTCCTCTTCAGAGAAGTTTCTTTTTAGCTCTTCTGCCCATTTTTTGACTGGATTATTTTCTTTGTTGTTGTTGAGTCTCATCAGCTCTTTGCAGATTTTTGTGATCAGTCCTTTATCGTTAGTGTTGGGTGCAAAAACAGTATGTAGTTTTTTATACTATTTTTTAAAATAAATCTGCTCGTTTGCTTAAAATCATTTTTAGCATCCCTTCTTTTATATCTGATCTTACTTGAGCCTTCTCTTACTTTTTCTAAGCCTCTCTGAATGTTTGTCAATTTTACTAAATTTTAGGAAGAAGCAACTCTTTTTTTAGTGTGTTCCTACTGTTTTTCATAGTTCTATTTTGTTTATTTTCTAATTTTTATTTTCTTTTTGATACCGTTCCACATATCCGTTTGGTGCTTCCTCTTACTGGCACCATTTTTCTTTATTTTCTTTTATCCTCACACTCAATAATTTCAATTGTTTTATCTCCAACTTTGCTGATTATTTATTTTATATTTTGTAATTTGCTATCATGTTCCCATGGTGACTTTTTTTAGCTCCAGAATTTATATTTAGATCTCCTTTGTGATTTCTACCCATTTATTGACGTTTTTATATCCTTTTTTCTTGATTTCTGAGTTCTTTGTACTTTATTTTCTACAGTTCTTTGAGTATATGTAAGGCATTTGCTTTAAATTACTTGACAGACAAGCCTGGATTTCCTTAACAGTCGTCTTTTTGTCAATTTAGTTGTTCCTTTCAACTGGACACTTTTTCCCCCTTTTTTTTTTCATGCTTTATAATTTTCTGTGGATGTTGTTAAGAATTGAGCTTTTGCCTGTTTTACTATGATGTCTCTGTAAAATTGAATCCCCTTTCTCCCCTGGGGTTTGCTGATTTGTTTGTTTGTTTTGCTTTTTTGTTTATTTTTAAAAACTATAGTAACACTTTCTTTTTTGGCCATATCTGAGCTATTTTCACATAGGATATCTTCATCATGTGTGATTGCCTAAGTTTCTGTGTCCTGTTCCTTTACTTTCACAGGGTTTTGACAGTGATTTCTCGAACCAAGGAATGAAACAAAATACACACTATATTGACAGAGAGATGGGCTTCACCCTGTGTTTGCACATTTGCTGTGCTGCTGGTGCACTTAGTTCTTCATTTAGCTAAGCTTTCTCTGAGCCTAGGGATTGACTGAGCTCTTCTCAGCCTTCTGTGATCATTTTATTTTCTAGTCATATGGATAACTTTCCAATTTCCCCATATATATATATATATATATATATATATATATATATATATATGGGCTTCTGAATGTTTGAATTTTCCACAGAATGTCATCTATTACTTCTCCAGGTCTTTAGCGGCTCTGTTATATTTTTCCACTTTTAGTTGCTTACTCCAAGCCTTTCTGGATTTGTAGTTCTTTCAGTTTTTTACAACAGCACTGCAACTTTCCACTCCTAACATTGAAGTTATAAAAAATAAAGACATGTCTTGTACAGATATTTCAATTGCTTTCCAGGTAAGCTAGAATAATTATACATAATGATCTACAAATGAGGTCTGCTTAACTATACCCAGAACGTTTTTTAGGGGGTTGGAGAAGGCAAGCAGGGATTAGGGGGAAGGCATAAACAGGGACAGCACTTGTTCTAAATGAAGACCATTCCTTTCTGCAGAGGAGGTGAGGCAAGTAAAAATACCACAAATTCACCTATTATTTTGAAGAAAAATTTGATTAGTTGTTCTGTTTATCAGAGTTCAAATGAAGTTGGTACAGATATTTTTCAACTTTTATTTTTTTAACAATCTTCTGTGAAAGAACAATTGTTTGGAGATTCCTACTTTACTATATTGATGACTAATGTGTGTATACACACATATATGTGTATATGTATGTATGACATATAATTATGTATGCAGATATATTAGTTGGATATACATACACATTGTATAATAGATGTATATTAAGGATGGCAAGGATCCAATGATATTTCAACATAACTATCTCTCTTTATATTATCTAGAGTATACTGTGCTATAATGTAGTATATATTGTGTAGTATCTATATATGCTATACATATAAATATCTAATTCTGCTTATAGACGCAGGTAGCTGTATTACTTATATAATGTCATTATTGCTATAGCCATAGGATGATTTTGTGGTGAACAAAGTGTAGTATATGGGATATAAAACTCTGTCTTAAACGTTGGTATTTTTGAGAAAATGGCTTACCCTTCTCAAGGACTGAAAATCTGCATTCCAACTAAAAAGGGTTACTTTTTTTCTCCACATCCTTGATAATATTTGTTGCTTCATCTTTCTGTTCTTGTTTTCTTTTTCATTATTTTATTCTCACAGGGGGTATTATTTCATTGTGGTTTGATTGGCAATTCCTTCACGATGTGATGATGAACATTTTTGTAGATGCCTATTGTTCTTCTTCATGTCTTTGGGGAGTATCTATATAGTTCTCTTCCAATTGTTTCATTGAGTTATTTATTTTATTGTTGATCCGCATGAATTTTTTGTAAATCTTGGCTATTAGCCCCTTGTGAGGTATATGATATACAAATATTTTTCTCTTGCTTAGTAAGGTATCTTTTTTGTTTCAATGTTGATTTATGTCACTGCACAAATTTTTTTCATTTCAATGTAATCTCATTTGTTCATTTTTTGCTTTTGTTTTCCTTGCCTTTGGGCTTGAGTCCTCAAAGATAACTCTGAAACTCTAACAAAAAATTCTGTACAATGATCTACCAATGCTTGCTTTTTTTAATGTATCTTATGGTTTCAGGAATTATATCCAAGCCTTTAATCAATATTTATTAAAATTTTGTGAATGCTGTGGTCTAATTTTATTTGCATATAGTTGTCCATTTCTCCCAACATCATTTCCTGAAGATACATGCCTTTATTCATTATATACTATCGGCTCTTACTATAGATTAATTGTCCATGTAAGTATGCATTTATTTCTAATCCTTCAATTCTAGTCCACTGGCCTATGTGCTTACTTTTATCCCAATAGCATATTGTTTTGACTACTAAAGCTTTGTAGTATAATTTGTAGTCTATAACTTTTTTTTTTTTTTTAAATAGAGGCATGTTTTATTTATTTATTTATTTGTTTGTTTGTTTTTGTTTATACATGCACTGGGCACAGTCAGAAGTGCGGGAGGGTGAGAGAATTCACCAGAGCCAGAGCGGGGAGCAGAGCAGGCAGAAGGACCGAAGTACACCGCTGAGGGGAGCAGCGGGCGGCAGGAGAGGTCTGCGCGCCATGTGGGACCATCCTCCGGTGGCCGGGGAGCAGCCAGGGATCGAACTGGCGCCGCGGAGGCTGCGGGCAGCATCGCAACCCAGCGCTCAACCGCTGCGCCACCTGGGAGGCCCTGTAGTCTATAACTTTTGATGTGTCCATTCATCTTTGTCAGGATTGCTTTGGCTATATGGGTGTTTTGTTATTCCATAATAATGTCAGTTTTTTTTTTTTTTAAATTATGCTATTGGAACTTTCCTAGAATTATGCTGAATCTGTAGATTGCTTTGGGTGAGATAACCAGTTTAACAATGGTAATTTTTTTTTCCAGTACACAAGTGGGGGATGGAAGTTTTTCAAAATATTAGAAATAAATCAACCGTATATAGCAGCAATTTCACCCCTAGATATCTACCAGAGAAGTGTAAAAACACTAATTTGAAGAGATATTAACACTTTTATATTCATTGAAGCACTATTTACAAAAGCCAAGTTACAGAAGCAGCTAAGTCCCAAGTGGCACATGAATGGACTAAGCAGATGTGATCTATATACACATGGGACTATGCACCACTATAAAATAGATGAAGTCTTGCCATTTATGTAAACATGGATAGAACTAGTAGCAATTACATTAAGTAAAACAACTCAGAAATAGAATTATAACAACCAATGATTTCACTCCTATGTGGAATGTAGGAAAACAAACCACAGAAACAGACAAAATAAACCAAAATAAACCCTAGAACTCTGACTGAGAATGGAGGTTACAAGATGAGGAGAGCAACAGTGGAATACAAAGAGTGGCCAGTGGGGACTCATTAGACTATGATGGAGAAATATCAATGCCTAGGTGATGGGTGTGGTATAATAACACACATCTGAAGAGTTGTGAACTTACACCCTTAAATCATACAGTGTTCTAAGCTAATATTTTCTCAATTAATAAATAAGAAAGAAAAAAGTATGCATGTGTAGGGTAAATAGTTTTTCAGGCTTTTCTGCCTTCTCACCGTAAGGATGGCCCTGCCTGATGGGGCACCTGCAATTGTTACATTGTTGTAAACCGTCTTGTTTATTTCTGTGGGCCATGGGAGGAGTATTGAGAGTTAGTCACTGAGAGAGGCAGAGGCAGGAGGTAGGAGGCACCCAGAGTGAAGACTTGCCAGTGGCTTGGAGTCCTGCCGGCCTCCTGGTGCTCCTGCCTGCCGTGTCCCTGGTTGCTGCGATGCACATAAAACTCAATAAAAGCCTGAGAAAGCCACTGAGGGTTCCAGGACTCTCCTTTACCTGTCTGCTGGATTGAAGAAATCCTGTTCAGTGTCCATCCTGCCACTACAGCATGCTAGGGAGTCATTAAGGATATTTATATTAAATGATTAAAAACTTACAGAAATTGGAGAAATCTTTATAATAATCACCAATGTATACCCCTGGTCATGGTTGCAGCCTGAAACATCTGCACAGTCCAAGTTTGCTATCTCTAACATCAGGAAGGGTTCTTTCCATCAGGAAGGGTCCAGGAAGAATCAGATCACTCAAGAAAATAAAAAAAAAATTATCAAGTTACAGCTGGAGTGGGAGAGGTGACAAAGAATGTCTACACAGGCTCACTTGTCGATTGCCTTAGGACCTGATATGAGGGAGAGCTGATTCAGACTATGAGTGAGGCTCCACAATTTGCCTTGAAATCATAGGTTCCTGATGATTTTTATATAAACTGAAGTTTTGGAACTACTGTAATACCATGCTCAGAAGAAAATGCTTTGCTATTCAGAGTAGAAACAGAAAGGACTTCTAGGGCGATTTAAATTTAGAGACTGAATTCCATACTTCACTTCTATAATCACACAACAAGAAAAAAAAAAATAGCTAAAAGATAAGAAAGCTACGAGGTGAAGCCGATAGAAAAGTTTCCCACACTGTAAGTGATGCAAACTCTGTTTGCTTTCTAAATTTCATAAAATGTGCTTGACTTCACAGATGCATAACAACCTTCAACAACTTTTCAACTGAATGATTCAGTCATGAAGATAGCTGAAAGCACCCTCCTAGGCAACTCTGTAATTGTTTCATCTCCTTACAAAAAAATATGCAGTGTAAGGTTAACTACAGGTCCATGTTTGAGAGAAGGGCCTGCCTATATACTCGAAATAAATAATAACAATGTTCAAAAAGTTCATCTTTCTTGCACAGTTGGCTGGGTTGCTTCTCTGGCATAATCAGCATTGAGTAGAGAGTGCTGAGGATCCTTAAGGGAATGTATACGAATGACATTCTGAAGAATAATAACCAGGACCTATTTCCTAACCGAATTCCCATAAACCAAAGAGAAACAAATACATTTTGTACTTCCTTTTGTTTTAAATGAAATATGTTTAGTAAATGGGAAATACCAGAACTTAATGACCGTGGGTCACTTCAGATGACTGGGTTCTGTAAGATACATTGTCATATTTTAATGGTGTCTTCTATGTAATTAGGAATCATATTAAGTAATTTAATTAGCAAGCTGTGCATTGGTTTGATCACTTTGGTTTCCATGGGACAAAATATTAATCTTCAGTCAGTGGATATATGTTGTCATGACGATTGTTATGTACAAAATCTTCTGGGCCTCCCTGGAGTCCTAGGAGTTAAGTCTCAGCACAATCCCCCCAGCGGCCTGAGTTCCATCCCTGGCCAGGCAGCTAACCCACATATCGTGCAGCAGACCTCTCCTGTCTCACCCTCTGCTCCCCTCAGCAGTGTATTTCAGTAGATCTGCCTGTTCTGCTGTCCACTCTCTTTCTGGTGAATCCTCTCACCCCCTGCACCTCTGACCTATACCCTAGTTCTTAAATGCAAAAACAGATAAATAAAATCTTTAAAAATTAATTATCAACACTTCTCCCTATGCTAAAGATAGGGGTAATAAAGGTTAGTCTACTAACATATCATTCCCTCATCTGTAATTCACAGATCACTATAGCCTGATCAGCTATTGTTTGCCTTTATATGGGGATCAAGTGAATGACATATGTAGATTATGAGGGAAAAATGGGTTCTTCCACAAATTTATTATAATGTTATTATAAAGATGTTGGACAACAGAGTGGATCATAAATATGTTTTGCCAAGGGATTCTAAAAGCTTAGTGATTTTTGTCACCTTGTTCTTCTGGGTTTAAAAGTTTTAAAGTGTTTCATTATATAAGGTGATTTTATAAAGGATATGACAAAAATGGATCAAAGCGATGGCAATGATACATTATTAATGCCTATATATTTAATCCAAGGCATAGATTTACCGCTCCTTTCAATCTGGTCTATGTAAAACTCTGTCTCCAGCTGAGCAAAATATCTGACTGTGTTTATGGAGCCATTGCACTTTATTTATTTTTTACTGAGGTAACATTGATTTCCTATAATGTATGTGATTAGGGGAATAGGTTTGCACCTCCTCAGATGTATGTCACCACACCACACCCAACACCAAAGTGCCCACAGTCCTTTACCCAAGAGCATTGGGCACCTCCCCCTAAATGCTCCTATCTCTACCCTCCCTCTTGTAACCTCAATTCTGCATTCATATTTTTAAGGTTTGTATTGCTTTGGTTTTATCACTTCCGTTGTTTTGTTTCTCTATATTCCACATATGTGTGAGCCATTTTTATAGAGTGATAATTTACCGAACACCTTCAAAGCAACTTGGAAAACATTCTAGCCCAAGTGCACTTAAGTGAATGAGCTCTGTACTTAAAAACTCAGTCTTAAAACAAATACTGTTATCATGTATCATACAGATTTTCAAACTGTGTTGTAGCAGATCAATGGGCAAGTGTCTATTTTTTATGAGTAGTAATTTTGTATAGAAAGACAAAGAACAAAATGTTTTAAAAATTTATAAAATGTTGAAAATTGCAGACAGCATCCAAATGTATGAACATGTCTATCAAAGCAGGGTAGCTTGCATCCTTACATGCACATGACAAATGAATGTTACAATATTTGCCATGTATAAAAACATACCATGATATATAATTTTATTATATTAAAGCAAAAGCAGACAGATCTGTATTTCTAATGAAATCTAAAGTAAAATCAGTAATACTTGTTAATTAACATGCAAATGTTTCAATTCACAGTTAACATTTTCGTTTCATATTAATATATACACATAAGATCTGTATTATAAAATTTAATATAACCTATAAATAAATGATTTACGGACACACGACATGATAAAGAAGGAAGGTACCAGGAAGGGTACTTCCTCCTTTTTCAGAGTAGCAGGTGTAGATTAAACACTGGGAAGATCTTGGGAATAAAAAAGTGTTATATCTCAGGCTTCCCTGCTGGAGCAAGGGGTTAAGTCTCAGCACTATGAAGCTATCTGCAGCCACCACAGCATGAGTTTGATACCGGGTCAGGGAACTACCCACATGGCATAGCAGACCTCTCCTGTCTCACCCACTGCTCCCTTCAGTAATGTATTTCAGTCAGTCTGCCTGTTCTGTTCCCCACTCTGTCTCTGGTGAATCCTCTGGGAGAGGGATCAGCAGGAGGGAGGAAGGAGCACAGGGGACTGAGGTGATGGTGCACAGGTGCAATTGGTGAAGGAAATTCTCTGGGGACAACACTGAAAGGGGGGTGGGGGAAGCAAACATTGTTTGAAAATGAACAATTATGTAAAAAATATATATTTTAAAAAAAGTGCTATCAAGCTATCACAGCGACTGCGGCCTGGCCAGGGAGCTAACCCACATGGCACAACAGACCTCTTCTCTCTTGCCTGCTGCTCCCCTCAGCAATATATATCAGTAGAACTGCCTGTTCTGCTCCCCACTCTCTCTGGTGAATCCTCTCACGGCCCGCACCTCTGGCCTGTACCCCAGCTCTTGTATGCATAAATAAATTTAAAAAAGAGATTACTAGGAATTAAAAAAAAGTGTTATATTTCAAGTGCGAGAACAGAAAATTAATATTGCAATTTAATTATAGGTTCTGACACGTCTATGTAAAAAAGAAAAGTATTTAGACAATGCAATTGCTTTCCTACCCATACATTTATTTACAATAGTTTTTCACCACCTAAACATCAGTAATTTATCCCTGCGGTAATCTAATTATAACTATTTTAAATGTTTTTGTATTTCACACTAATTCATATCTAATAGCTTCATGGGAACTATTTTGCCTTGATGTCACAACAGGTACATTAGATAAGTGAGGTAGAAGATGTAGTCAACCATATGTTGCTTCAGTTGCTCTAAAGCTCAAGTAATTAAGCAGGGTTTAGGGTAAGACTCTGGAAACATCTGATATTTATTTGCTATGTGATCTTACACAAAACCTCTAAGTCTCTGTTATTCACCTCTGGTGGTGACAATTAGTGTATAGAAATCTCATAAGGTGGGAATGAGCACTGAAAAAGATCCATGTAAATAACTTTGGCACATTGGGGCCTCCTGGTGGCGCAGGTGGTTGAATGCAGCACTGTGAAGCTGTCCACAGCCTCTGCAATGCGGGTTTGAACCCCGCCGGCCTTGGAGCAACCCATATGGCACAGCAGACCTCTCCTGTCTTGCCTGCTGGTCCCCTCGGCAGTGCTTTCAGTCCATCTGCCAGTTCTGCTCCCTGCTCTGTCTCTGGTGAATCCTCTCACCCTCTTGCGCCTCTGGCCTGTACCCCGGTTCTTCTTGTTACCAAGGTCAAATTAAGAATAAATTATTTTGGCTTTAGTAATCACGATTCCAAAATGTTCAGACATAGACATAATTGACTTCAAAATAATCAACTCACCAAAACAATCAGTACTCACCAAATTGAGGAAATAGTATTGAAAGCAATGATTTCATATTGGTCTTTTAGTCCATGTGAAAATTAATTTTTGAGAATAACTATGGTCACTATGAAGTTTCAGAAAAAGTCATTTTATTTACTTTGTGTTTCATATTAAGTTATATAAATCAGCAATTTAATAATTTTTGCCAAAAGAAAATAATTTTAATGCTGTATCAGTTAAATATATTCTAAAGTATTTTTGTATTAAAATAATGTATTAAATAATTTAAATCTCTTTCTATTCCAAAATAAAACACAGTAACTCTACATTGACCAGTCAATTTTTTTTCTATTATATTCGTTCATAAAATACAATTCCTGGAAATAAAGTCAGCATTCTATCAACAAACAAGGTTAACCAAAATTCATACTTAAATGGCTGGTATCATGTTCTTTCTTTCCTAGAAACAATCATGAAGAAATGGAAAGATACTGCAAAAAGTTATTAACTTTCTGTATTACATATAAATTCCAGTTTATAATATGATAGCAAACACGCTCTTAGTTCTACTCTCATGTAAATAGGGATAAATGAATGAAGATATGTTTCTTTGATGACAGGACAAATAAGGGGAGGTAAGTTTTTTTTCTTTCCTTTCTGATTAAAACAGCAACATATTTTTATTTAAGAAAATTTAGATACTGAAAATGCAAATGAAGAAAGAAAATATTACTCAAAATTACATTAACTCATACAGTAGCCTGAATCATTTTTTCTATACATATTTTAGCTTAGCTTAATTTGTGTGTGTATGTGTATGCACATACATAATTAACATTTAATCACAGCTTATTTTACTTAGTCTCCTCTTTAGGAATATTATAGGTAGAACATTTAGAACTTTTAAATTTCCATAATCATAATTTCAATGTTGAATGTTAACCTTCTGTATCTTTTGCATAGATTCTCCAAAGAAACATTTTGGAAAATAAGCAGTGCAAATATATATATATATATATATAGATAGATATTTTTAGAGATTTATTTATTTATGCAAGACCCGGAGTACAGGCCAGATGCGCGAGCGGGTGCAAGGATTTACCAGAGACAGAGTGGGGAATAGAACAGGCAGGCTGACGAAATACACTGCTGAGGGGAAGATCGGGCGAGACAGAAGAGGTCTGCTGCACCATGTGGGACCCTCGCCGGATGGCCGGGACTGAGCAGGTGCTGCAGAGGCTGCGGACAGCTTCGCAGTGCGGCACTCAATCGCCTGCGCCACCAGGGAGGCCCAACAGTGCAAATATTTATACACAAATCTACTTATTTCTCATCTATCTAAATTACATTCACAATATTTATACCAACTCACACTGTTACTAGCAACTTCTGAGAATGTTGCTTTCATAATAAACACATTAGCATTTTTTTTATAGAGGCATGTTTTATTTATTTATTTATTTGTGTGTTTGTTTTGTTTATACATGCACTGGGTACAGTCAGAAGCGCGGGAGGGTGAGAGAATCCACCAGAGCCAGAGCGGGGAGCAGAGCAGGCAGAAGGACCGAAGTCCACTGCTGAGGGGAGCAGCGGGCGGCAGGAGAGGTCTGCGCGCCATGTGGGACCCTCCTCCAGTGGCCGGGGAGCAGCCGGGGATTGAACCGGCGCCTCAGAGGCCGCGGGCAGCTTCGCAACCCAGCGCTCAACCACTGCGCCACCGGAGAGGCCCAACACATTAGCATTTTTAAGTGTCCATTTCATACTTTGTTTCATGAAAAACAAGGAACTCATGTTGTATGTATATTTCTAAGCTCCTAAAACTGGAAGAAAGATTGAGGTAGGCTAGAAACATGAACAGAGATTGAAAATTCCTGAGGATTGCCCTGTTCTTTGTATTTTGGAAATCTGTTTCCAAGCATCTCCGTTATATGACAAATTGTTCTTTGGATGTGCATTTTATGTTACATCACATCTTTAAAAATGCTCCATTTATCTACCAGATACACTGCTGCTTCCATTTTGACAAGCACATTTCAGCCAATAATGTGACAGTTTTTATTTCAATTAGTCTTAATTGAATCTAAGTAAGCATAGAATTCAAAGTGAAATATATGGATCCCAACATTTTCTCAATGCTGTCAACTTTGAATTCATTCTTTTAAAGTAGAACTCTCTGAAATGACTGTTTCCAATGTAAACTTCAATTGATGTAAATCCTTATCAAACAGAATAATACTAAGTTGCAAAAACAAGCTCACATGTGGCACTTGGTGATTCATCAGTCAGTTTTTCTCCTTCTTGATCACAGTGAAACCAGTGGCTGAAGCCAAAGAAGGTCATAGGTGGTGCCCCCTGGAGGGGCGTTGGTGCTAGTGAGCATAGATAGCCCCAGGGAAAATGCTAAAAAAGTGTCGCATTTTGGGTGGAGTGATGGATAAGAAATATAAGGGACTGCTGAAGCAGCCCCACGTTATTCAGTGTTTGGGAATCAGCATTTTCAGATCTTCAGTGGTTCCGATTCTGGGGTCATCGATTTTGGGCCCTACCGGGCCCATCTTCCAGAAGGCTGGTGCAGCTCTGAAGGTGGAGGCCTCCAGCAGCCAACTTCAGAGAGGAAAAGTTTGGAAAGCAGCCAAGTAACTGAAACTGTTCCCAGTTTTTCTGCTGTGACAGCCCAGCAGAGAAGGGGAAGACCTGGAGCCATGTGCCTCACCGAGCTGTGTGAGTGTGGCCGTTTGTTGCATGTTCAGCTGCTGCAGCTGCTGTTTTGAGTGTTGCTTGTCTGGTGCTGCACTGGGGCATCTTAGCAGCCCTGTGAGCACCTCCTGTTGTGTCTTCTGTTATCTCTGTGAATTGGAAACCAGTCTATAGTCTGACTGCCGCGTGCTCCAGGCAGGGAGATGCCATCTTGGGCATGTGGCCTATTGTTCAGGAGAGGAATTCTGTGTCTTCAGTGGCGGGAAGACACTCTCTTAGATGCCATTTGTTTAGTACTTAGAAACACCGGACACTGCTTTCCGGGAGGTAAACAGCCGTTTTCGGTCTCAGTAACTCTTTGCTTTGCCCCAATTGGTTAAATAAATCCCATTGTTGTTCTCTGAGCCTGAGTAGTCTTAAAGTTGTGAGGGGGTGAAAAACTCAGACAGTGAACAGTAAACTGGGCAGTGTCCTTGGCCAGTTTTAGTGTCCCTTGCTGCCTGGTATCAATAGCAAAACCTCATTTGTCCAGCAGTGTGAGAGAATGACATGTTCTATAAAAGTTAATTTCTTATATAACTGAAGCTTTATATGTTCGGCAACAGAGTTTTTGGTGTTTTTGTCATTTTGATGAAAACATTTATAAATACATTACACATTTATTGTCTCTCTGTTTTAATACTTTTTTTTTTTCCATCAAGGAACTCTTGAAAACATATAGCTAATTACAGATTTCTATTTACCAACTTTATGTACCTGATATTTGCTCAAACTCTTCAAGCCTTGGATTCCTCACCAGTAAAAAGAAAAAACAATGATCACTTTAACAATGTTGTGATTATTATGTGAAACAGTAAATATAAGAAACTTAGTGTGGTTATTTGCATATAGTAGATGCTCAGTAAATATAATTCACATTTTTATTTATATTCTCTTATCTTCAAATATTAAAATTTATTAACACACATGAAGTGTTATTATTTAATATTTATAATGAATTCTGCCTGGCATTACGAAAATGAAGGATAAGAAAATTCAGTACCCATTGGCCATAGAAGAAGGGCAGTACAGTGATAGAAGCAGAAGCACAATTTCAACTGTGAGGGAGACAAAAATTTGATCTCTGCCCCCTTGGGGCTTTCCATTGGACCTGAAAATTGAATAGGCACAAAATGAATCAGCAGGAAGAAAACACCAACTTATTTAATAAGTTTTATATGGCCATGAAAGCCCCAATGAAGACCCATAGTCCAAACTTTGCAAATCCTAAATGCTTTTATAACAAGCTGAACAAAGAGAGGCAATAGTGGCAAAGAAAGAAAACTGTGTGGAGAAATTTAGAAAAAAAATAATAAACATTATTTTAACAGATTCTCTTTGTAGAGAATATTTTCTGCATTGACTCCCAAAGAATATTTCTTTTTTTTTTTCTTTTTTTTTTTTTTTCTGGTACAGAGAAGGTACTTTTCACAAGAGTTTTATCTTTGGATTTCAAGAAGTAAAGGAAGGCTAGGACATCCTTCTTACATTTGTGGTTTTTCAAGTGTTTTTAGCTCAAATTAATCTTTGTGACCAAGTGCTATTTTGAAGTGATATATTCTTCCACCTTTTACTATAATAAAGTAAAATGCACAGTTTTGCATGAGATAGGATCTATGGACTCAGAAATTTACATTTGTTGATTCAGAACATTCCTAGAAGACTAGTCATAGCTTCCTGAAGAGAAGATTAAAAGTGGTCCACACTTGCCCTTGTCATTATCTCAGATGCTCTTTGAAAATATTGAATGTTTAATCTGCCTCTGCAACATTTTGAATACTATCATATCATGTTTAACATGAAATGTGAGAGTAGAGATCACTGGCTGAGACAACTGGTAAACCTTTGTTTTACGTTGGTCTAGAAGGATGGATGTGCCTGTACAGAAACAGATTAACATCACCTTTAAGGGCAGTTAATTCAGTGCTTCCCTTAAGGAAAGCCCTACCTTAGCCACCTGGAAGATTGGAAAATTATGTGGTGTAGGTCAGACATGTCCTACATTCTATAAAAACAGTCCCTCCTACTATCTTTGAAAATAATAATTACTGGGCCTCCGCGATGGCGCAGCAGTTGAGCGCTGGGTTGCGAAGCTACCCGAGGCCTCCGCGGGGCCGGTTCAATCCCCAGCTGCTCCCCGGCCACCAGAGGAGAGTCCCATATGGCGCACAGACCTCTCCTGCCGCCCGCTGCTCCCCTCAGCAGTGTGCTTCGGTCCTTCTGCCTGCTCTGCTCCCCGCTCTGGCTTTGGTGAATTCTCTCACCCTCCCGCACTTCTGACTGTACCCAGTGCTTGTATAAACAAAAACAAATAAGTAAATAAATAAATAAAGCATGCCTCTATAAAAAAAAAAATAATAATAATTACTATTGTCTTTATGTTTATGTAGATCCCATATTACATAGCTTATGTGCATTCTTTAATGCTTTTCAATCACATAAATATTCTGGCAAAATAGTAACAAATCAGCTCACTTTCCACATGGGAAAAACTGAAGCTCAGAGACATAAGTTTCTTCTTCAAGGTGACAGAGCTACCAACATATTATATTGGTATGCTTACCAACCCCTTTTCTATACTTTCTGAGAATAAAGTGACAAATGGACCAGAAAATTCTTTAATGCCATTGGCCAGCTTACCAAGAAAAACCTATTTAAAATATTATGTCATAATTGAACAAGATACTTAATCAAAACAGTGCCAAGCAATTCTATTTTAAGGGACTTTTGGAGAGTCTCCTAACTTGAGGAAATAAAATTATTTTTCCCTCTTCTCCCACATCCAATGATGTGTCAATCTAAATTTGTGAGACTTAGGAATGGTATTTGGAGTTAGTTGATTTAAAAAAAAGCATTTTGTGTAATATTTGTAGTTTTCATTTTACAAGAAACATGCAAAGTGGTACTGGCCACAAAAAGGACAAAAATATAGAATTATAATAGGGATTTTTTTTAAGTCAGATGTTTTTATTATTCAAATAGATAGAACAGAGGAAATAAATTATGCTTGTATGAATATTTTATGTAAAATTACCATTGACTGTGCATTAGTTAGATCTATCTGTAATAGGCCTTTAAAAGGTGACTGACAAATATATAGGATGTTTAGTAAAACTGTTTTTGTTTTGAAAATTTTGCCTAGGGCCCCCCTAGTGGCGCAAGGGGTTAAGACACAGCCTATGAAGCTGTTCGCAGCCACTGCAGCATGAGTTGGATCCTTGGCCATGGAGCCACCCACATGGCGCTGCAGACCTTTCCTGACTTGCCCACAGCTCCCCTCAGCAGTGTATTTCAGTCAGTCTGCCTGTTCTGTTCCCCACTCTGTCTCTGGTGAATCCTCTCACCCCCACACCTCTGGCCTGTATCCCAGTTCTTGTATACATAAATAAATAAATCTTAAAAACAAAAGGATATTTTGCCCACTTATGATAAGACCATGAAAGTGACATTTAGGGTACACAATCCTCTAAATATTAAAGTAATTATCATGTCTGAAAATATTTACCTATTTCTCTATCAATTTATCACCTACCTATCATCTATCTATATGAAGAGTTGTTGCTCTAGACTCTGGAATTTAGAATAACATCACCGTAAAGAACAGCAGGGTTGAGCTCATATCAGCAATTTGGAATCACTTGGAGGTGTCCAACCATGAATATTCTCTAATGAAGCCACCCCTCCATGTCTGGGTGGGTTTGAGTCAAATCTGCATATTGTTGGAGAAGAGATTGAATGAAAGTTGACTGAAAAGTATGGACAAACTAAAATACATTTAAATCCCCTTCTACTTAAAATAGCCTATGAATTTTTGTAGACATTTTCTAAATAAATGTTTTCTGAGTAAAGAAAGGAAATATTTGGGTTGGAGCACATGCTTATTGCAAATTTAAGTTATTACTATGACTGATATGTTAGTTGACAAAGGTAATTAATGCCAGGTTGGGTAATACCCAAGTTAGGAAAATCCTTCAAACTTGACAATTTGTCTATTCAAAATATGACTTTTTCTTTTGAGCTGTACTATTTTAATTGAGAATTCAACTTATCCAAAATTATTAAGTGAATTAAGTCAATATCACTTTTCATTAAGTGAGCTAAAGAAGCATAATACTAGATTTGCATGTGAAACTGATTTTTCATTTCCCTCTCTCAAATATCAGTTTGCCACCTGCTCATCAAGAAGTGATTCCTGAATTTAATCTTCAATGTTACATCAGTCTAGTCATTACTTCATTATTCCTTTTTTAGTTGTAAGAAATGGAGTTTAGTTTAAAGGGCATAAAGAAATAGTGTGTAATGGAGGGAACTTAGTTTTTGTGTGAAAAGAGGTTTTTTAAAAATGAACATTTCTGTTTTCTGCTGAATTGTATGATAAAGTCTCTAAGGATGAAAAATTAAAATAGACTGTCACTTGTAATGAGGTGAAAGATTTATGATGTTAGATTTTATTTAGTTGTGAAACAAATATTTACTCCATATGGAACATGTGGCAATCATTCTGCTCGGCTATTGGAATTTTGTCTGGAATAATTGGAAGATAAAGAAACACAGACTTATCCGCCTTGCTACACTAAAGGTGCTCCACAGTGCATGAGAATTGTAGACTTAATTGTGATCCAGCAACCGATGAGAAAAGAGCATTACTGGGATAAAAAGAAATTAAAAGGAGTGGATAAAGAGAGAAGAGTTAAATAATATAATATGAAGTGCATTTGAGTTTTAGAGATTTTGAGAATCCATATGCTAGATATGAAGTACAGTAAATATAGTCATGTGTAAATTGGCAGAATTAAAGCGATTTCTGCGTAATGCAGCATCACAACTGAATATCAGTGCTTTCTGTCATTGAAATCAAAAAATTGTCTAAACAAGAGCATCTTGATGACACAGGAGATTTACAGAGTTAGATTTGTTTTTGGTTTTTGGGTTTTTTGCATTAGGATGAAGAAATATGACCTATCCTTTATTCTCTCAACTCTATTTGGTCTTCTTGTTTGTCTACAGTGTACAAACACACTACATAGCAATAAATCCATCATAGCAGGGGCTGTGGGTTGCCTGTTCCAAGAATATTTGATACAGCTATTGTATTTACTACACCGGCAGCTTGAGGGAAAGGCACTGTGAATGCCAAGTCTGAGTATGGATGGTGGTCATGAAGAAAATATGACATATAGCTATAGGAGAAGAGAGCCAATGATCAAGAAGGATATATACTATCCTGCAGCCAAGCAAAACAGCCTCTAGTAATCTGACGGTAAGTAATACATTGCTGAGTAGAACTCTGAGGGTAGCTTTGCAATTGGAGTTCGGGTTTTATCTAAGTGTCTTCAGGGCATGGGTTTGGATTTTGGGATGCCTTGTTGTGTGTATTTCTGCATTATAAGAGGAAAAAAAGGTCAAATGTTTCCTAAAGTGCCAATCATAGACTCTGATTGATGTGTTATTATTGGTATTATTGCCACTCAACCTGCTTCATAGCCTAATTTAACAGGATATATTGGGCAATCTTTCTCTTACCTCCCACCTCCAAGAAGAGAAATGATGGGATTAATAGTGATGTTCAACAGCTGGTCTACCACTTACTAATTGTGTAATGCTACTAGGATGCATGCAGCAGGTTAGAATAGGCTCTATACAGGGTGTTACATTTATATTGTATCATCTTCTGGAAATTTCATGTGAATTATTTGCCCAGGTGGTTTCCCCATTTCTGTGACTGATGTACAAAATAATAAATGATTATGTTAGTTTTACAAATGTAGAGGTTCAGGCATAAGGATAGCTGATATGCTAATAAGGAGAGCAGTTGTTTAGCAAAAGTTCCTATTATTTTACTAATAAGTTTTCTAGATTTTCTCTGTAGTTATAATAATACTTTTAATAAAACTCAAGGCAGATGAAAGGCAATGGTCGTGATAAGAAATGGAAGCTACATCTACCTGAGATTCAATATATATTAACCCTTGTTGGATCCATTAAAATCTGAATAGAATTAAATATTAATATATAAATATGCATGTAGAAATTTAAAATGGCTCAATATTTATTGTTTATATCTTCTGCATACCAAGTAAAATACAAAGGTGATTATAGCACATTTTCTGCTTTTGAAAGTTATATGATCCCATTTATTTGATTTGTCTGCAAATTGCTATTTTATTACACTATGCTTTAGGTGCTAAGGGCATTATTAAAAAATGAAAAGTGACAGGTCATTTGAACAGCTTCAGTGCAAAGACTTCATCCCAGGCCTTGCAGATTTGTTCTCGTCTCCTTACTGGCCAAGGCCCCTCTGGCAATCATGCTCTGCCAGACCCTCAGCCATTTTGAGTTGCATCCTTGCTTGATCCCCTTCTTTGTAGCACTGGAGCCGGAGGTGCTGGAGACCTGCTGGATGTCATGTCTCTAGCTTTAGTCAATTCAGATGTCAGATGTGACAGAAATAATAAACCAGAAACCTGGAACAAACTGAGTCCCAATGATCAATACAAGTTCTCGGTGAATGTAGGTTACAGCAAATCAAAAAAAGAAGGCCCAGATTTCTAAATGAAAGATTTCACTATAAGACCTCCTTGGTGGCCTAGAGATTAAGTCTCAGTGCTATAATCGTGACAACCTGAATTAAATCCCCGGCAAGGGAGCTAACCCACAAGATGCAGCAGACCTCTCCTGTCTTGCCTGCTGCTCCCCTTAGCAGTGTATTTCAGCATATACACCTGCTCTGCTCCCCACTCTGTCTCTGGTGAATCCTATAACCCCCCTAACTCCCTCACAACTCTGGCCTATACCCCAGTTCTTCTACACAATAAATAAATATTTTTTTTAAAAAGAAAGATTTCACTATGAAGCTGCTTAAAATGAAAATCTTGTAGTAGCTATCCACACAATTTCCCACTTAACCAGGAAATATTCCCTAAATACACAAAATCTCATTGGTGTATTGTGTTGGGATTTATACTGATAAATATCTAAAACTTGAAATAAAAACAAACACCTACCCTTTATTATGGCAGTCTGTAGTCTGAGATATTAAGTATACACATAGTCATATTTCTATTTATATGAATATATCAGTATAAATATTTGGAGTGTGTTGTTAGAACCCAAGATTCAGTAGTCTGATGTCTGGGAAAGGCGCTTTCTCAATCTGAATAGCACACTTTGAAGAGCATATATGCCCATGATCATGATTGAGACCATCACCTCTACTAACCAGGGACACAACAATAGTGTGGTTCCTTTTGGATTAGTATTCACATGGCCATATCTGAACTAAGAAACTAAGAGTTTAGAAAAGTAAAGCTTTACTATGTACCTAAATCATGATCTGGAGAGATTAGAAAATGTGGTGACTATAAGATGCATATCAACAGAGAGAGGTTGTTTTTACTCCAAAAAGTGATAGAAGCAAACCATAGAGGTAAGGTAACTGCAAAAGAGAAACCAGTGCAGCAGAAACTTCAAGAGGAATGCTTTCTACTGGGATGTGGAGCTGAAAAAGTGGACTGGTGTTTGTATAGGGAAAACCTTTTATAACAGACAGAGACTGTAAGTCTGTGTCTAGAGAAAGAATCAAATCTTAAGGTTTCCTTAAACACTTGCTCTTTCATCCTCATTGTCAGTAACAAAGAACTGTCATACAGAAAAGGAAGTAATGTAACCTGCAATCTATGTGGACCAAATGTTATTTTGTAATTTATAGCTTTATAGATAGATGATAGATGATTAGGGAGAGAGAGAGGTAAAAATTTATAAAGATAAAACACCAACATAGCATCAGTATTGCTGGCAACAAGTAACTAGTGCCCTGATCAAAATTAAGATTTGCAATTGACTATGGTGAAGAACAAAAAGTGTGAGGTGGCAGGTGTGGTGTGATGAAATGCATCTGAGCAGATGTGATCGGGTGCCTTCGAATCACCTACAGAGTTGTAAACCAGTGTTACCTCAATAAAACAATAAAAAATGTCTAAAAATAAAATCAACGTTTTCTTCCAAAAGTCATCCTAACTTGTGTACTATTTGTGTGACTTAGATCTATTTTTTGAACATTTAATTGGGCAACGATTTCATGATTACATAGCAGAGTTCTATTAACATCAATGGCTTCTCCCTAAAGTGTAAGTTTATTTGGGGAATTCAGAGATAAGCTGGGAAATGTACCAAGAGTCAGAGGTGCATATCTTAACATTCTCAATCAATTTTCCAAGAGGGAATTAAGTACATCAACTATAAAATAAGATCCATATATACACACACACACACACACACACACACATATACACACACATAAAATATATCACTGTATATACTATATTATATATAATATGCCATTTAATAATATATGATATTATTATTACAGTTTAAATGAAGACAGGAAAATGACACTCCGCAGATGTTACCCTCCATGTGGTCTAATATCTTCACTTTGCTCTAACAGATCTTGCAGTTTTTGGTTGCGCAAAGGATTTTACTAGTGTGGGGAGTATGCATTGCAAACTTGCCCCTGCTTTGAAAATATAATACCAGTACACTTTAATCTGACTCATTCTTATCCCAACTATGATAATGAACTGAAAAAAGACTAAAGACAAATGAAGACAAACCGAGGAATTTTGAATCTTTACCAGGTCACTTTCTTTTTTAAACGATCTCTGTAGGCGACATGCTATTTTGTAAAATGTGATAGTCAAACATTGCCATTAGTAATTAGATAGATATCAAGTTTTTAGCTATGGTCATAAACAAAATTAAACAATTTTCTTTACTCCTTGCAAACAACAAAATAATTGGAAAATCATAGTCAAATGACAATAGAACTTTGATTCCCCCTCAAATATTAATGCAGTTCCATAAATGTGTATTTTGTCCTGGATGAAATATGACATGGTGGCTTGAATATCACGCAGGACTAGTATAAATTTATAACTGACCTGCCTATGTCCCAGATATCCTCTTTTCTATAATGGAAATAGAATTAGGCCACACGATGATGGTCACATCTAAATGAGATTCATAAATATATATAAGCACAATCCTTGGCACAGAATAGAATTTTCTTATAAATGCTAATCTTTCCATAATGAATACCACATTCTCTCTAATGCCTTCAATGGGCACAGTGTTTTAATAATTTCTATGTTTTGATCCCAAAACAATATTGAACTCAGATGATAATTTTAGTCCATTTCAAACTTTCCTTTAAGACCTACATTGGCCAGTTTAAATAGTGATTCTAGTATGTTTAGTCATAAATCATTTCATACAAGGAACCAGCTTTTTCACAAAATGCTAATCACCATTGAATTTTACCAAATTGAGACAAAGTGCACACTGTACACTCCTTAACAGTTAGCTTTCATCCTTATCTGAACAAGACATATCACATTTATCCTGTCAATAATCTTGACAGAGTTTATTGTGCCAAATTGTAATGTATAATGGTAAAATTCTGTCATTGTGATAGTCAAGGGTAATATTTTTTTGAGTAGCAGAAATTTTCTGGTGACTCATATGTTATCCCCTGTTATTTGGACAACTAGAAGATGAAGCCCAGGGTTCTATGTCTTCCAGACTGGCAGTTCTTTTCTTAGATATACTTTGCTTGAGGTCTACAAAACATGTTACATCTAGAAGAGATCAGATTTTCCAAAAAATCCCCAACAAATATGCTTTCTTCAGAGTCTTGTTGTTTAAACCAAATACTCCTCTAGAAGTGTCAGGAAGGTATGTTATTTCCAGTAAATATCCCATCGCTGCTACCTCTCCAAACATCCTACCCCCCCAAAAAAACCTAATGATACATGTAATGCTAATGTGAGAATAGCCTATATAAAAAAGACAAGAAACAAGTATTGCTAGGATGTGAAGTCAACAGTATACCTTTACATACTGCTGGTGGGAATTTAAATTGGTGCTGCCAGTATGGAAAATAATAAAGAGGTTTCTTAAAAGTTAAAAAATATATAGAATTAAAATTTAAGATAACCATTCTCCTTTTAGGTATCATTCCAAAGAATATGAAAAAAAAAATATATATATATATACACACACACATTTATACACACTCACGCACAGACATACACAAAATACATATGTATATACACATACACATATACAGACATACATATGTGTGTGTACCCCTGTTTTTATTGCAGCGCTATTCACAACAGTTAAGCATGGAGACAATCCTAGTGTCCATTGATGGATAATTGGAATAAGAAAATGTGGTACATACACACACAATGGCATAAAGCTATAAGCCATAAAGAGGTGAAATTGTGCTCTTTACAACTAAGTTAAGAAACTTGAGATAAATACGCTAAGCAAACTAAGTCAGAAGGAGAAAGACAAATACTAGATTATTTCACTCTTATGTGAAATATAACAAAGCAAATAAACAAATGAAACAGTCTCTATCAAAAAATATTATGGTTAAAGGAGAAAAACTGGAAGTGGGTGGGGTGGGAGGAATGAGTAGGTGAATTACATGGGAAAAGGAAGATTTTTGTATAGGTATGCTACACTATATATACTAGTTGATGTATGTAGTTGCACTACTGAAATTAACATATAGTATTATAAACAAAGGTATTAAAATAGTATTTTTTAAAGGAAAAAAAAAGCCAATATAGTAGCAAGAAATCTGCTCAGAATTCTTAGGAAGTTTGACAAAATATATTGAGTCGTTTGGGGGAATATTTCTCTCTGGCTTTGGAGGGATCAAATGAACATTTCCTTAAGGCTGTCTCTCAAATTCCTCAAAATATACTTGCCTCACAGATTTTATTTCTCCAAATCCCACTATTAGAAACTGATGCCCTGGTCACAGTTAACATGTTTGATTCTAGATGTACTCCTAGCCTGTGCTCTATTGAAAGACCATCCTGTCCTCTGATAATGCATTCCTGGAGATGTCAATTTTATTACTAGATTGAAGTAACTGATATTACCATAGAAAAAAATCAAGTCAGGATACATCTTATATATACACACCATGCTTTGATCTAACAAAATTTATAACAACAATCATATTTTCCAGTTTGTCTTGAAACTGCGCTGTATAGAACACATAACATTTTATTTCATCATTTATCATTATTATTAATTTAATTTTAAGAAACACCATCCCTTAGACACACTTCACCCTTGGTTCTACCTTCCATCCTGTTCCCCTCTGATAATCTGAGTTCTATTGTCAAAATTCACAAATTTATTGTTATTTTGTGTTTTTTAATTAAATTTATTTATTTTTAATTATTTTATATATTTTTACATCGTTTTTTTTTTCATTTTTGTTCAATGTATGCATTTTCATCTTGGTTATAGTCCCAGTAAAATTCCCACTACCCATTTACCTGTGAACTATCACCTTGGTCCCTTGTGGTCTTCCACCTTAGTTTTGATCCTATTCCTTTCTCCTGCCCGTAGTATGTCTCTGATTTATAGTTGCCTGTTGATTTTGATTTTTACTTTATTATAATTAGTTTTTTACCTGATCCATTATTTGAATCCTTTACATTCCTGCTATAAGTGAGACCATCTGGTATTTTTATTTTTCTTTCTGACATTTCACTGAGCATGATCCCTTCCAGCTCCATCAATGTTGCTGCAAATGACATGAGTTTATCTTTTTTGATTGCTGAGTAATATTCCATCATGTATATGTACCACATCTTCTTGATCCAGTCACCTCTTTTTGGGCATTTGGGTTGTTTCCATAGCTTACCTATTGTAAATAGTGCTGAAATAAACAGAGGGGTGCAGGTGTCCTTTTGATTTAATGTTTTTGTGTCCTTTGGGTAGATTCCTAGGAGTGGAATTGCTGGATCATATGGAAGCTCCATTTTTAGCAGATTGAGGAACCTCCACATAGCTTTCCATAGTGGTTGGACCAGTTTGCACTCCCACCAGCAGTGCAGGAGTGTTCCTTTTTCGCCACATCCTCACCAACATTTGTTATTGCTAGATTTTTTAATATGTGCCATTCTCACTGGTGAGAGATGGTATCTCATTGTGGTTTTGATTTGCATTTCCCTGATTACAAGTGATGTTGAACATTTTTTCATATGCTTGTTGGCCATTTGTATTTCCTCTTTGGAGAAGTTGCTTTTTAGCTGTTATTTTATACACTAATTTGCTTTGTTTCCTTATACCCCACATTTAGGTAATATCAACTAGTATGTGTCTTATTTCACCATAAATTTCCTGATTTAATCCCACCAAGATCCTTTCATTCACTGCAAATGGCAAAATTTTACCTTTTTATAGCTGAGTAATATTCCTCTGTATGTGTATGTGTGTGTGTGCACCCTATCTTTATCCATTCATCTATCAGTGAGCACTTAGGTTGTTCCCATATCTTAGCAATTATAAGTAGTGCTCCAATTAACATAGGGGTATATATATTTCTTTGTGTTAATGATTTCCTAACCTTAAGAGAGATACCTAGTAATGGGATTGTTGGAGTAATTCTATTTTAATCTTTTTGTGGCATCTGCATAGCCTCTGTACTCTAAAGATTGAAGTCAAACACTTTCATGCCACAAGTAATCGCCTCACCTAAATCAAATATGCATGTGGGAGGAACATTATCCAACTCTGCTTTAATATTTTCAGATGCTTTTGACATTTTGACAAGATGATTTTCAGTCATGATAGAGACTTTTTTCAACAACTCTGCTGAGGGCAAAAGTACTAAAAAGAAGAGGAATTGAGTGGAATATAATGTGTTGACTCAGGAATATTAATAGTGTTTGATTTCTAAGTTTTTATCAACCTAAACCATAGCTTCACCCCCAAGTATATAGGTTTTGCTTATACATCTTCAACATGAAGATACCACCTGAGTTTGAGTTTATGCACACACAGACACACCCACACACACACACACTGGCAATATGCTTTGACATTTTCCTAAAACCAAAAATTCAATTACAATAGAATAGTCCTATCATTCATTATATATCTAGGACTTTTGGAATCTGTGCAATATTAAATACATTCTGAAATAAATCATGAAAATGCCCCAGCTTTCCTTTATAAGATAAACTATTGAACTTACACTTACTATGGTTTAGCTGAGCAAAAGTAACCCAAGAGAAAGGCAGAACTGATGAATTAACATAAAGAACCAGATAGAGAGTGAACAGGAAATCAACAGGAAGCTAAATGGCAACCAATGAAAAGTGAATGGTCTTGGCAATAGGAAAATTTGAGAAACATAAATAGAATTTGCAACAGGGTCATGTTAAAGTCCAACTTAAAATCAGGAGGCAGTATTTGCTGAGTTCTTTCATGTAACACAAATTGAAGCATAATTATTAGTTTAACTGAGATATGAGATTTAAATAGCTTAAAACAGAATAAAATAAACATATTCATTCACGATTGTAATTCAGAATATTTCCTCTGCCTGGAGAGTGAGACCTGACTTCTATCAAAGAACAGGAGAAGTATGCTGATTTCATTCCTTTTATTACAAGTACAACTCCCTGGGGCAGGGCCAGCTGGTGAAAATTCATGTGAGCTGGTACTGTGTGAGCCCTTATTTACAAGGCATTAATAATATATCAGAAAGACAAAGAACTATTCCAGACCATAAACTCTAAGAGCCCTGCACCTCCTGGTGAAGTAGTTCTCTTCTCAGTCTCACCAGAATTTCTTCTGGTTGCCGAACTTTCTTCCATTCATTCTAAGTTTCCTCACAAGTTATTTCCCATGGGAATAAACTTGCTTCAGGATTTTGAATTTTATTTCAAAACTTGAATTGTCTCAATTGAATAGAGTACGGTATTTTTTACTGCATAACCACTTATTATCAACCAGCCTTGTCTGTTTTTAGGCATGTGACAGGAGGGTTGAAAGGTGACTCAAGAGTTCACAGGCTTAAGTCATACTGTTTTTCTCTGTTTAAAGAGATTTTTGGTCTTTTAGAAGATTGATTTGTTAATCAAATAGCTTCAGATATGCCAAAAAAATGAAAAAAAGGCAGAAAAATAGATCTGAAATGTCCCTGTAGGCAGAAATAAAACATTTTAAGGAAGCAATGGGACATTTCATATGCAGATGAACATCTTTATATTTTTAAGTGAGCATTTCTAAAACACAGCTGCCTTTAAGATTATAAAAATGCCTACATGGTAGGCACCTATGAAAAAGTTTGACGAACATTGCAAAGTGGTTAACAGTATGAGCTGGGATCCCAGAACTACTAGCCTCAAATCACAACTCCAATTTGGTTTACTCCTCTGTTCTTGTTGGCTCATTTCTTAAGCAAGAATATCTATGTAATAATTGTGTTTTGTGTGACAAGTTGTAAGCATCCAAGGTGCTGGCTGTGTTCTTGTTATACACTTTAATCTTCCTATTGTTGTCTTAGTATTAGCACAGCTGGCTGCCATGTTCAAATTTAAATATCTCACTGTTCTGCTCAAATCATTCCAATATCTGTATACAGCAGTGATATAGCAATGCAGTATCTCCTTCTGTCCCGCCAGTTAAACTCTCCCATTTCCTTCATTTATCCTCTAGGGTTAACAAACTTTGTTTTCTTAAATTCCAAGGAAAACAGTATCACTAGGAAGATAACGTGAAGTTGTTGATCACTAGGTGATGGCAAAAGCAAGCTGGCATCAAACAAAACCTCCAGACGCTTGTGTTGCAAAGATGTACATGTTGACACTTACCCACTCCCACCTTCTAACCCCTGCAACTCTGGATAAATACCCCTGCAGTCTGCCAAAGAACAAGATGGCAATCTTTCAGATACAGTCTGTTGGCCTTGATTTGTTGGCAAATTAAATGACTTCCCTTCTTCTCAAGCTCTTTTTCCTTTTATTGGCAAAGGAAACTGAGACCAACATTAGTATCAATACAGAATGAATCAAAAGGAGAGCCATGTGTAAGTTTTGGGCCAAATGGCTTCTGTCTTTTCAGCAATATGGCAGAGTACAGAGGGAACGTTGGAAAGAAGCATGAATGGAAATCCCACTTAACAGTTATCTGAGATCAGAAATGCTGCTCTATTTCTCCTGTGTAAGGTAAAGTCAGACAAGATCTGTCTCCCATGACAAACAATATTAATGGAGATCGATAGACCAATTTATCTTAAGTTACAAGAGTTGATGAAGAAATACTATGGAGACTTATTGAAGGATCATAGTTTCCTTAATTACCTTTAATGTGCAGGCCCTTAGTAACATCCAAAAGTTTCTGAAAGAGCTTTCAATAATTCTCATTCATGATGTCTCTCTCACTGCCTATGAATAGTCTATTTTCTTCTTTAGTAACCCAACTATGGAGAAGTGACAAGCATCAAGCTTGTTAATACCCTATTATGAATTCTATTCAGTTTCATGACAGCTCTTTTCACCTTGTATTCAATTACCTACTTATATATTTTACACGCTTTCCTAGTCTTTGATATGCTTTTCTGCATGAAATCCACAGTGTCAACCACAGAGCTAAATTCTACACATAAGCATATTTATTGGGGAATAAATCAGTTATTGATTTTATTCACATCTGAGGGAAAAAAAAACAATTAGTCACAGTGTTTATTTGGGATAAACCATATGAGTAACCAGCATTGTGATTCCAGTCTGTCCTGTAACATAAGTGGTTCCAATAACCAGATGTGAAAAGTTGACATAAGTGGAGACATTTTATTTTATTTTATTATTTTATTTTATTTTATTTTATTTTTTCATTTAAAAGGACAGGTTTATTAGGAAGAGGAGAAAAGAAAGGCACATGCATAGTCACAGGTGGAGAGATCTGCCAAGTAGAGACATTTAAGATGGAGCCAGGGCAGAAATAGCAGAGGGACTGTCTTTCCAATCTGGGCCAAGTCACCAGCTAGAAGAAAATGCTACCCAAAAGGACAGGTACAGGGAAACCTTTACGTACTAGGACTTAGTCCTCTCCACCTGACCCTTTGACTTTTAAATAGCACTAGGTGAAGACCTGTCTGACCACTGCCTCATCCATGATCTCATTCTTTTTTCTCTCTTGATAAAAAACACTTGTCCTTCTTTCCTCAGAACATGTTTTGGGTTATACCTGAATTCTAATTTTTTGATCCCAAATAAATGTGCTTTGACTTTTAATGTCCTTCTGAATTTTTAGGTTAACGCAGATCTGTACCATTCATAGTCATAATCAAATACATGTAAAATATTTGCAAAGTCTTGAGCTCTTTAGTAAGTCTAAAATGCAAAGTAGCTTCCTTACTAAATAAGCAGATGATGAAAGTTTATCAGGAACATGATACAAAACTGGTCCCATTTTGCATTAAGTTTAAAAGAGAAATGGAAGAAAATGATCAATATGCCTGTGTCAAATTTCTCCTGTTAAGATGTAAAACCTGGGCCTTCCTAGTGGCGTAGGGGTTAAAGACTCAGCACTATCAAGCTATCACAGCCATTGCAGCATGAGTTTGATCCCTGCCCAGAGAGCTGACCCACATGGCACAGCAGAACTCTCCTGTCTCGCCTGTCCTGCTCCCAGATGTCATTTTTGGAGTCAGTGGGTTTGGAGTGCGGGGTCCTTGGACTCACTCTGGGAAAGGTGTCACCAGAGCTCCCCTTTTAGCAGCACACTGCGAGTTTCCCAGGCGAGTTTCTCCATGAGGCAGAGACATTACTTATATTTAAAGGGCAGGTTTATTAGGGAAAGGGATGAAAGAGTAAAAGATACTTGCACAGACACAAGCGGGCGGGAAGAGCTGGCCGGAAAGGGACAGGTTTCCTGAGAGAGGCCTGCATAGTTGCAGGCGGGCGGCCTTCAGGAGAGCGGCCTCCGCTGAGGGAGGTCAGTGGAGAGCAGTCCTGGCAGGTACAGGTCACGGGCTGGCAGGAGGCTATTGCCCTGCAGAGGGAGAGAGTTGGTGAAAGGAGGCACCTGCATAGGCACAGGTGGGCAGAGGGAGTGCTGCCCGGAGCCTGTGCAGAGACTGCACTGATACAGTCTTCTTCTCTTTAGGAGGGCCTCACTCCTTGTGAGCCTTCTGTTAATTGCTGATTTGGGTTAACTCTGCAGAATCTGAAAGGGACCAGAGATTCCACAATGGACACAATCTCCATATCTTTACCCCTGGGCCTGGGCTCTAGACACTCCCTACAGCAGTCTGATACCTGCTTGGATCTTATGCTTTGTAATCTGGGCTTTGGTGCCTAAGGATCTTGGTTTCCACAGCTGTGTGGATGGCTATGCTAATCTCTTCTATCCCCATCTCCAGCTCTTGGCATTGTGTGAGCCAGGTTTCTGTTCTTATGGTGCCTCCTTTTCAGTTTTTCTATTGTCCTCCATCACTCCCCACTCTGTGTCTGGTGAATCCTCTTACACCCCTGCACCTCTAGCCTGCACCCCAGTTCTTGTATGCATAAATATATAAATCTTTTTAAAAAATATAAAACCTGAATGAAGCAAGTAAGATCTGAGGTTTCTGTGAGCTTCTCGGGTTATTAAAGGAAACAACAGAAACAGGATGTTCAGGCTCTTAAAGGAGCTCATGAAAATATCCACTAATGAGCTTGAGCACTGGGAGTCCAATTATTACTTGGTTGTTTTTCTCTTTTTTATTTTTCATTTTCTTCATTCATAGGACTATGATTCAGTGAGCAAATAAGAGGGTGTGCTTTTGAAGTAATTTTTGTTAACATTTAATGGAGAAGAAAACCTAAATAACTAACCCTTTATAAGAGCAGCATGAGCTTTGGTCACAGAAAATTAGTTTGCAATCCAGATCACACCACTTTATCACATCAGACAGACTTTGGGTTTGTTCAGTTGTATCCCTTTCTGTACTCTACTTCCACAGTGCTTCAAGCATACAACAGAGGGAAGTACATAAACTTTGGATTAGGTTAGAGTAGGATGCGGAATCAGCTTGACTAGTGACATGGGGAATGATGCATTGTGTTGAGCTACTATTGTAAAAGATGACAATGAATCTGGTAAGGTTGTTTTGAGCAGTGAATAACAGGTACCCAGGGGTGGTTCCTCCACAAATGGCACAACCCTCAGGCCCTCCATTCCCTTTGATTCTCTACCCAGCCTATACCGTCCCAGAGAGAGTGTTCTATCAAAGGGAGATCAAATGATATGTGTGTCAATGGCCACCCCCACTGACATGGGTTCCTCTGATCTTAGCCACAGGGTGAAATTGCAGATGGGTAATTACTCTCTGTCAAGCTTTAGCTACAAGCTTGCCCAACAATAACAGATGAGAAAGCAGGTCATGAAACATATATGTGAGGAGCAGGAACAAGTCTTTATTAAGAAGCAGCAGGAGACACACAGGTAACAACAGTGGCAGTGTACAGCAAAGGCAGCCCCCCGGGGCTCTGGCTGCAGCAGAGGTCCCATGCCTGTGAGTGGTCAGTGAGAGGTCAGGGAGAAGCTGTGAGAGACCCCAGTCCTGCTCTGGAGGAGCCCTATTAGTTTTTATATGATTTATAGACAAAGGCTGCACAGGGACAAGTTTAGGCCTCGTCTACAGAAACGTGTTCGTGAATGCAAACTAGACATCAAAGTTGCACATTATTTAATAATTTCCCTACATGCCGACTACGTCTCAAGGCCAGGTGTTATTTACCAGGCCACCTGTGCTGGAAGGTCACAGTGATAAGCAGCCTGAGAAACTCTGTGTTTTCCCATAGGCCCTAAACTCACCTAGCACAGAGGGATTGAACCTAAAATGAAAAACAATGCTTTATCTGAGGAAAGAAGTAAAGTGTCACTAGAGGTAAAGAAGTTAAATGAGGGCCTCCCTGGAAGTGCAAGGGGTTAAGATACAGCACTATGGTGCTATACCCGCAGCCGGTGCAGCATGACTTTGATCCCTGGCCAGGGAAGTGATCCACATGGCACAGCAGCCCTCTCTTGTCTCGCCCACTGCTCCCCTCAGCAGTGTACTTCAGTCAGTCTGCCTGTTCTGTTCCCCACTCTGTCTCTGGTGAATCCTCTCAACACCCCCACCCCTGCATCTCTGGCCTGCACCCCAGCTCTTGTATGCGTAAATAAATATTTTTAAAAAAGTTAAATGATAGGGTATCCTGAAAGTATGAAAATGTGATGCATAAATATGTATCACAGTAGTTTAGGTACACAGTTATTAGGGTTTTTTTTTAATGAAATTAATGCTAAAATGATCCTTGTATACATGCCATTTGAAAACCACAAAATATGGTTTGGGGTACTTATATTGTATTTCCCTGGCAATTATAATAACTAATGTGGAAATTCATTTTCAATATTAGCTTGACATGCAGATCTGAAATTTGTGTAAGATTTACATGGGAAAGGACTAGATAATGTGGTTTGCTGTATTACACAAATGAGACTTTCATTTCCTGTCTATGTTCAATTTATGAACAGAAAAATTACACATTACTTCAAGAGATTTAATGTAAATTTCCTCTTTCATTTTCCCCAAGAGATGATTATAATAAACATGATGTAAATAAAATTTCTATTCCAAAAAATCAGGGTCATCAGAAAGTTATTATTTTAAAAAATTATATTGTTTTACGGCAATGAGTTTGAGTAGAAAGACAAAACTACCATGGAATCATGCCTCTGCTACTTAGTATAATTTGAACTGAGTCTCAGTTTTCTCATCTAATACATGGGTGTACTGATACTTAATTAGTACTTTTGATAATAAATAAGAAAATATTAAAAGCGCCTGAGATATAGCAGTAATTAATTAACTAACTCCTAGTGGCTCAGTAAATACTAATTAAATTTAGAATATGTAATATCTGTTCATTCATTATTAGTCCTTAAAGTAACATAGGCTTTGATGCGATGAAACAAGTATTTTTAATTATGTGTACAGCCCACGTTAAAAATATTAAAAGCCAAATTGATTTTTGAAGAGAGGTGAAGATGTTTTGATTGGGAAAGAATAGTCTCTAACAAATTGTGGTGGGACAACTGGATAACCCCATATGAAAGAATGAAGTTGAACACCTTCCTTGTGACACATGCAAATGTTAATTCAAAAAAAAAAAAAAAACATTGCCTAAGTGTAAGAAGCAAAAGAATAAAACTTCGGTAAGAAAAAAAATAGGGACAAATCTTCATGACCCGGGATTTGGTAATGTATGTTTACATGTGACATAAAAAGCCTAAGAAACAAGAAAAACATTCATAAATCAGACATCATTAAAAATAAAAAAATAGCACATCAAAGGACATTATCAAAAATGAGAAAAAATCACCTACAAAATAGAAGAAAATACTTGCAAATTATGTACCTGATATGGCTGCCATACTCAGAATATATAGAGAATTTTCATAACTTACTACAAAATAGCATGAGACTCAAATTTTTAAAAATAGGCAAAGGACATGAATATACATTCCTGCTAATAAGATATTAAAGTAACCAATAATTTTTAAAACATCTTAGCACCAAGTCATTAGGAAAATGAAAAATCAAAACCATAGGAATTTAAGTTTGCTACAGTAAAATGACTGTCACAGAAAATAATGTCTTAGTGTAGATTCTACCACATTGATGGTGGGATTGTAAAATGGTTTAGCCTCTGTGAAAAAGTTTAGTAGTTCATTAAATATTTAAATTTAGAATTAACATAAGACACAAATATTTGAAAGGGGTACTCCAACAAATACAGGTGCATTCATAGTAGTATCCCTCATAATAGACAAATAGTGGGAACAACCCAAATGTCAAAAAGTGACTGAATGGATAAACAAAATTTTACATGGAGATGCAATTAAATATTATGTAGTCATGAAAAGGATTGACTACCAATACTTGCTACCATGGTACAATGAACTTTAAACAAATATTGTGATCTGGGGCCTCCCTGGTGGCACAGAGGTTAATGTCTCAGTGCTATCACGCTATCACCAGCCCCTGTGACATGAGCTTGATCCCTGGCCAGGGAGCTAACCCACCTGGTGCAGCAGACCTATCCTGTCTTGCCCCCTGCTTCCCTCAACAGTGGATTTCAGTAGATCTGCCTGTTCTACTCCCCTCTCTGTCTCCAGTGAATCCTCTCACTCCTGTGTAACAGGGTAGTCCCCAGGAAAAGGGGAGGTTCCAGGTTCCCTGCCCCACCCAAATGGAGGGTGGAGCTGAGGAGGGAGAGGAGAAGCTGCAGAGGAGACTGAGGAAGGAAGGAAGAAAGATGGAGCCAGAAGGAGACCTGGAGGAGGCATGGAGCCTAGAGACACGTGAAGAAACTACACTTGCCTTTTGGTCGTGGATGGGGTGACACAGATGTGGGGGAGACCTGTGGGGAGGTGACAATGGCAGCTTTTATCTTGATTTTGATTTTGCTCTTTTCCTTTATGACTTGTCTGGTGGTTTCTGACCCTTTTCTGTGGGTCCCCACTGGAAGGTGCTTTAGACTTGGGGCCTTGCTCTGGGCCAATCCCATTTGGATGGAGTTTTACCCACGAGGGGACAGGTAACTTTGGGTGCTTCATTTAGAAACTAGATTCTTTGCCTTACCTGTATTGTTTCCTAATTGCATTAAAGTTCCTTCCCATTAAAGTCTCATATGTTTTGTGTTGAGGGGCGCATGGCAGAACCCATATAAAAGAGGCAGGTTTGCGAGGTTTGGGCTGCCCCTCTCCCTGCCCTGTAACACTTGCACCTCCAGCCTACACCCCAGTTCTGGTATGCATAAATAAAAATAAATCTTTAAAAAAAATGTAATCTGGCAGAGTAAAGACACCGCTCCTTCTTGCGAACACCACAAGATTAATGTAAAATAAAGCCAAAAAAATCGCTGAGGGAAATATTGACTACCAGCATATACAACAGGAGGATCAGTCTGACTGAAAGGGTAGGAAACTTTTAAGTCAACTCTGTTTAGAGTGATAATGGGGAAATAAAATCATAAGATTGAGGAACAGCTGCTGTGCCGAGCCACCTACAGCTACTGAATCAGGCACAGGTCAGTGTCAGAGCTCCTGAGAGCCAGCACTGCACTGGATAATGGAGTACAAGAACAGGCATCCGCATGGAGGGTGCAGACTAGAATGCTTCAAAGGTGGGGACACAGAGCAATGACTACTGGCTTGAAGCTGAGGCTCGTAACACAGAGCAGCTGAAGCCTGATGTGGATCAGAGCACTTGAACTTCCCTACAGAAGAAGCCCGGGCTGAGTTATCCAAAGCAGCTGTCATATCCTGCCCGAGCTTGGGACTCACAAAACACGTGTCACCCCCTCCCCCCACAAAGAAACACTCATAATAGGAAGTTTAAATACTTGGTCTGCTGGAGGTGATCATTGGATGTCTACTGCCCCTGTCCTCTTTTATACACACCTCTTACTGGTACCTTCTCCCAACTACTTCCTCAGATGCAAGATAACAATTGCAAACCTATCCCCACTAAAGCCCATGCAAAGAGGAATATAAGGAGACAGGACCACACAGTACAAATAACAGAACAAAAAATCTCTGAAAGGAATTCCAACTTAGTGTAGTTGCAGAACATGCCAGAAAGGGAATTCAAGACAACGGTCCTGGCAACGCTGATGAACTTAAAAAAATAAAAACAATAGTAGCACATAAAACAACAACACAAGACAGATAATGAAATTATAAGGCAGCTACAATAATAAATATAGAGTTACTGAAACACTGCAGTTGATTGTAAAATTATAACTTTTTTGCCTGCTCATTTTGTTAATTAAAGAGTCCCTATTTTATTGTTATTTTTAGTGTCTTTCACAGTAGCTTCATGTTACTCAGATATTTTATTTTTCCTGCAGGTGATGCTGTGGTTTGTTTGATTTTATTTTGTTGGCTTCTGTATGTACTTAAATTTGTTTTGCAGTGAATGAGTCAGCAAGGTGGGGTAGGCCTTGGAAGGGACCGCCCAACTAGTGTGGATGAGTAGGGGTGAGCTGGTCTCTATTCGAGGGATCCCAATATCCCTCCTCACTGGGGTTTGGGATGAGAGACTCAGTAGACCCGAGGCGCTCAGTCCACCTCTGTAGCATGAGACTCCAATTTCAAACCTGTTGACATGTACTCTGGTCTCTGCTGACCAAGGACAATAAATCTCACTCCTGTCTACAGGGCTGTTTCTCAGACTTGGGTCCTTCAGCCTTGCTGCTCAAGCAGCCACAGCCAATGGTGTTCAGGACCTTTTGTTGGTTCCACTAACTGGCAGTTGGGGTCCTATAGCTCACGCTGGAGGCCAAAAGTGATGGTGTTTGGCCAAGTGAAGGTTGGGCTTCTGCAGCTAGCAGCTGTGTTATCAAGCAGGGTGAGAGGTACCCGAGGACCCCAAAACCTGCCCACTCTAAATTGGTTCTTCCATCCTCTGATACTCTAGTGCATGGAGAGCTTTAATGGAAAGGAACTTTAACACACCCAATATGCAATGAAGAGAAGAGAAAGAATCAATAAATTGTTTTCACACGAAACAGCCAAAGTTACCGATCCCCTTGTGGGTGAATGCCCAGCCAAACAGGGTTAGCTCAAAGCAGGGCCACCGAGGCCCCACAGCTTGCCACAGGTCTAAGGCACCTCCTGGTGGGGGCCCAGAGGAAAGGGGCAGAGCGGGGGCAGGTGAGTCTGGGATGAAAAGAGTCAAATCAAAATCAAGATAAAGGCTGCCACTGTCAACAACCCCACGGGTCTCTCACCCACGTCTGTTTCAAGTGTCTCCTCCCATGTCCCCCAAGTCCCTGGTACAAGTCCAAGGCCAGGAATCAGCATAGATTCTTCAAGGGTCTCCACTCCCTGACCTCTTCCTGTCTTGTTCTTGCTCTCCATCCTTCTTAGAGTCTGCTCTCCAGCTTCTCCTCCCCCACTGCTCAGCCCCACCCTTTCTTGAGTGGCTCAGGGAACCTGGAACCTCCCCTTCCCCTGGGGACCGCCCTGTCACAACTGGAGGTCAGGAGTTGCCCAGAGTTGGTGGCTGGGATCTGTGGCTGGCAACTGGTGTGAGGCGCAGTCTAACTCTTTTTCACAAGGCTGGATGCTTTTTTTGGTCAAAGCCATTTTTGGTCAATGGCAGGAAGCTGGAGCTGGACTCCCCTGGTTGGCAACTAGCGGCTAGTAGCAGGACAACTCTCGCTGACGCAGCTGGTGGCTAGAGTCGTGTTTCTGCAGCTGGTAACAAGATGCTGGGGGAGATGGTCTGGACTTTGGGTTCTTGAGACCAGTGACTGGATGTTGGGCTTTTGTGGCTGATGATGGGAGGTTGTGAGCCACACATCTCTCACTCTGGCAGTGGGCACCTGGCCACCCATGGGTGGTAGCTAGCAGCCAGGAGCAGGTGTGATGGCAGCTGGGTTCCCGGGGTGGTTGTGGCTGGACTAGTGCCACTTCTGGTGGCTGTTGTTCCCAGCGCGCTCTGCAGGTCTCTCCTTCTGGGCAATGGTTTGTTCTGCTGCACTAGAACAGGGAATACAAGGAGGTGAGCTCTAGTCTTCACTCTCCTGTCATCCTGCCAAGCCTCTCCATGTCAATTTCTCTTTCCATTTTTTTCTTAACGAAGATGTTGTATATTTATACACAAAGGAATACAACTCGATTATTTTTAAGAGAAAATGAAATCTTCAACAGCATGAATGGACCTAGCAGGGGTGCTTAGTAAAGTAAGTTAGACAGAGAAAGGCAAACACTGTGCGATTTCACTCATGTGTGTCTATGGGAAACCAAACAAATGAGTTGAATAAATCAGAGTGTATTTCTAGACTGTGATACCAAATTAGTGGTTGGCATAGGAGAGGTGGTAAGGGGATGGGGAAATTGGCTAAAAGCAGTCAACTGTATGGTGAAGGGTAGAACTGGACTTTAGTGTTGAACGTAACATAGTATGCACAGATGTTGCTTTTAATGATACAGAACTGAAACTTACGTCAAGTTATAATACAATATTTTATCAAAAATAACAAAAATTCAAATAAGATAAAATGTGTGCTTTATTTGAATAAAATGTTTACTATTTGTTTTTTTTAATGTGTATTATCTTTAAAGTTTGAACATGCTTCTCTCTCTCCCTCCTTTTCTCTCTCCCTCTTTTACTCTCATCTCTCTCCTCTTTTAATCTTGTTTTCTCTCCTTACATACTTCTTTTTGCATGTAGGATATCTGAAATAATAACAAAATGTAAGAAGTGCTCGTTTCTGAAGTAGTATTTAAGACGATTTTAATTTCCTTTAATTTTCTATAATTCATGCCATTTTGCTTTTGTCTTTTGAATTATGAATATTTATGCTTTAAAAATTAAATTATACTTCTAAAAGGATTTACTGCTTTTGTAAGAAGTGAAGCAGCAGGATTGTCCGTGACACCTCAGGACCATTTGCTCACCACATTCTTTGTTGGGGTGGCCTTCAAGTAGGCAGTGGTTCATTATGGTTCCCCTCCATAGGGCTCCACATTCTTCACATGTACAAAAGTAGATTAGATGAGGAGATTTCTAAACCACAGTAGAACTCTCTGCTCTCTGGTTCTAATTAGATTTCCATTGTCTTGGAGAATTGAATCATGGTTTAGATAATAAATAGGAAATATACTGTGGAAATTATAAAAGACAAAACATAAAAGTTAAATAAAATTTTCCAGCCACATTCGAAAGTTTATATTATTATATTGATTGAGAGAACATATGAATCGCACTTTAATCAGTGTCCAGTGAACATTAAATTGACCTTGGACTCATGACCAGTGTAGAAGTGTAGGTCTTCATCAATTTGATTCAGCAGGCTGTGAAAAGTTGAACAGAGAAGCTATGATTGTGCCTGCAGCCTGGAATTTATTATATTTTCAGTAAAAACAATTTTTGAAGTAAGATGATAGTTTTCCTCTGAATTGTTTCATTAAAATTTGATCAGAAAGAAGAATGTTTCTATTTAACTCAGAAAATGTAATTTTAGCTTCCACCTACAGAGAGTTTTCCACAGTGTTGTTCGTAGACGTGGAGGGCACTGGTATGAATTATATTTCCTTGAGAAGTGCTATTCTGAAAATACGACCATCAGGAATAATACAATATATTTTTCAAACTTATTTGTCTTACAAAAACTACCTACTTGTGGAAAATTATGGTCCATTTAGAGTATCTGTTTGCATGCCACTTCTTACACATGTTCTCAAATAGTTGATTGCACTAAACAATAGCTATGCTTAGTTGTTGGGCCTTTCAGCAGTTACGAAATGACATTTTCCAGGGCCTCCCTGGTGGTGCAAGGGGTTAAGACACGACCTGTGAAGCTATCCGCAGCTACTGCAGCACGAGTTCAATCCCTGGCCAGGGAGCTACCCACATGATGCAGCAGACTGTCTCCTGACTCGCCTGCTGCTCCCCTCAGCAATGTATTTCAGTCAGTCTGCCTGTTCTCTTCCCCGCTCTGTCTCTGGTGAATCCTCTCACCCCCCCCCCCACTTCTGGCCTGTAGCCCAGTTCTTATATGCATAAATAATTTTTTTAAAATAAAAGAAAAGTCATTTTCTAACAAATGTTTCTTGTCCATTTATTATTTAAACTCACTTGGGCCTCCCTGATGGCGCAGCGGTTGAGCGCTGGGTTGCGAAGCTGCCCGCGGCCTCTGAGGTGCCGGTTCAATCCCAGGCTGCTCCCCGGCCACCTGAGGAGGGTCCAACATGGCACGCAGACCTCTCCTGCCACCCGCTGCTCCCCTCAGCAGTGTACTTCGGTCCTTCTGCCTGCTCTGCTCCCCGCTCTGGCTCTGGTGAATTCTCTCACCCTCCCGCACTTCTGACTGTACCCAATGCATGTATAAACAAAACAAGCAAATAAATAAATAAAACATGCCTCTATAAATAAATAAGCTCACTTATAGGTCTATAGGCACAATAAAGCACAACTTCCTTATTTGCTGTGATTGGTACTGATGGATTGGCCATGACTTGGCATCTTGTTGTACTACAACAAAAATCTTTTTTTTTTAGATTTATTTATTTATTTATTTATACAAGATGTGGAGTACAGGCCAGATTCATGGGAGGGTGAGAGGATCCACCAGAGACAGAGTGGAGAACAGAACAGGCAGACTGACTGAAATACATTGCTGAGGGGAGCAGCGGGCAAGACAGGAGTGGTCTGCCTAGCCAGATGGGACCCTCGCAGGCCGGCCTGGATCAAACAGGCGCTGCAGAGGGTGCGGACAGCTTCACAGTGCTGCGCTCAACTGCCTGCGCCACCAGGGGAGGCCCTACAACAAAAATATTCTAACCTACTTAATCTGGGCAATTTTTAAAGCGGAATTTGTTTTAAAATCTCAAAGGACCTCCAATCCAATTTTATGCATGTTCTCCTTTCTACTAAATGCACATTATGAACAGTAGGATTAATAGTATTTAAAAAGAGCAGTAGATAACCCTACTGTTGAAACCAATATCAGTAGAAGTGCATAATTTTCCTTAAACTGTATCTTACATAGACTAGCAACAAACTACTGTGTGCTTAAAAAAAAATAAATTAAAAAGTAAAATAGTCCCTTATTATGCTATGGAAAGAACACAAAATGTTCCATTAAAAAAGAACTTAGATTGAAATTAAGGATTGATTATGTATGATTTGCAATTTAAATTTCCTTGAATCAAATTATCTTCCTACAAGATAAGCATGCACATGCTCATGCACATGCACGTATACACACACATTCCAAACATCAAAAAAGGGAGTTAAGGTAGACTAAATATTGGTTCCCATCATGCCTATCCCCTAGTATTATTCAACATTTTTTATTAAATATTTCAATGTATAACAAGGTGTAAATTTAAGACAGACAATGTTTTACTTTGATACATTTAAGTATTGTCACATAATTGATGTAGTGATATTTATCACATTACCTAATTATATCATAATATAAGCTATATTTGTTATATTGTGCAGCAGCTCTATATGACTTATTAGTTTTAACTTTGCACCCCCAGTCCCCTAACAACCTGGTAATCAATACTTTAGTCCTCTTATGCAGGGTATTTTTTTTTTTTAGATTCCACATATAAGTGATATCTTTCTATTTTGACTTATCTTACTTAGCACCATGTGCTCAAGATTAGTCCATACTGTCACAGATGGAAGGATATCCTTTCTCATGGCTGAATAATATTATATCTTATAAAAATATATATTATATTTTATTTATATCACATTTATATCTACTTCTACAACCTAATAACAAAATGAAACATATAATCTAATTAAAAATGTGCAGAGAAACTAAAAAGACTTTTTTGCTAAGAGGACATCAAAATGACAAGTGGGTTCATAAGAAGACACTCAAGATCACTAATCTTCAGAGAAATGAAAATAAAGCCACAATGAGCTATCACATCACTCCTGTTACAATTACAAAGAAGATAAATAGAACTGTATGTTCTGTCACCACAAACTTCTTAGAACTATCTCAAAGTCAAGAAACAACAGATGTTCACAACAATGTGATGAAAAGTTTATATCTGCTGGTAGGAAAATAAATTTGTATAACCACAATAAAAATTAATATGAAGATACCTCAAAAAATTTAGAATGAATCTGCTGTTATCTAGCAGTTCCATTTCTGGGTATACACCCAAAGAAAATTAAGATAGAATTTTGTTATTTGCACTCCCATGTTCATTGCAGCAATGTTCATAATAACCAAGATATGGAAGTAACCAATCTGGCAATCATTAGATGAATATATAAAAATAAGTTGTGGCATGCATGCTCTATTGATGGCATTATGGTAAATGGAAAATAAAGATTATATAGATTCCCATAATTTAATTCTACAAGCTTTTTAAGAGTGGTCAATGGAGAAATCTAAAATGAAAGAAGGATTCCATGCATTGGTGTTGGCTTCAAATATGAATGGGGCCACAGTCTAAGGGATGTGGAAAATATTCACAAGGTAAGAGCCATGCAAGTTCAATAGTCAGAAAACAAAGGGAATCATAAATCTATAATTTCACAGAGTTAAATTCAACTTGAGTCTTAGAATGGATTTTTCACCAGTCTTCAGTAAGAGCCTAGAATTGTCTACATCTTGATTTCAGTCTTGTGGATCCCAAAAGGAAACTCAGTTGAGTCAATTGTGCCTGAACTTCAGACCCACAGTGAATGTGAAATAGTAAATGCTTGTGGTTTTAGGGCTATAAGTTTGTGGTGGTTTGTTATATGACAACAGGAAATAAAAGCAGGAGACAAGTGATTATTTAATAAATGGAAGGCCATCTTTTCTTCAGGTAAAATTAAGCAATATCACTCCAGGGACTTTTAAGTGATCAGTAGTATCTCACTACTCAAAAGAGGATCTAGAAGTTTTTAAGTAAAAGAAACACAATATTTTATTCATATATATTATATATATTTTTAAAATTTATTTTATTTATGCATATAAGAGCTGGAGTATAGGCCAGAGGTGTGGAGGTTGAAAGGATTAACCAGAGACAGAGTGGGGAACAGTACCGGCCGACTGACTGAAATACACTGCTGAGGGGAGCAGTGGTGAGACAGTAGAGGTCTGCTGTGCTTTGAAGGTCAGCTCCCTTACTAGGGATTGAACTCATGTTGCAGTGGCTGACTATAGCTTGATAGCACTGAGACTTTAACCCCTGCAGAACCAGGAAGCTTCCCCCCTATATATACTATATTTTAGTAGAATATCATTTTCAATGATAAGGCAGGTACAGAATAAAAGAAGAGTGGAAAGGAAAGAGGAGGGGGGAAGAACAATAATAAATGTGGGCTATAGCAGGGGTTCATTTGTTTGACACATCAAATCACAAAACCATGAACACAGAGAATATATTAGTGATAGGAAGGTACTATCACCTCACACCTGTGAGAATGTCCCATATCAAAAAGATCAGAAATAACAAATAATCACAAATATGTGGAAAAAAGGGAACCTCTAAATACAATGTTGGTGGAAAAGCAGACTGGTATACCCCCTCAATGAAAATAGCACAAAGAATTCTCAAAATATTAAAAATAGATCTACCATGTGATCCAGCAATTCCACTCCTAAATATCTACCCAAAATTTACAAAAAACATTAATTTGAAGGAATATAAGCATTCCTTTGTTTATTTCATTTATGTTTGCAATAGCCATGTTATAAAAAGAAACTACTCAAGAACAGATGAGTAGATTAAGAAAATTTGGTATATATACCCAATGGAATTCCACTCAAACGCTAAGGAAATTTGAACTCTTGCTATTTTGTTATTTGCAAGATCATGGATGGAACTGGAGGGTATTGTGATAAGCAAAACAAATCAGAAGGCAAAAGACAAATCCTGGATTGTTTCACTTATATATGAAATACAGAGAAACAAAACAAATGGTCATACTGAACCAAACCAGTAACAAACCCAGGAAGCCTGATGTAGAAATGAGTCTACTAGAGGGACAAGGGGAAGGTGGAGAATGAAGGGGAAGTTATACAATGGACTATGCTGGAGGACTGTGAGTGTCTTTGTGTTGGGTGTGGTAGGGTAATTAACATACCTATGAAGAGGTGTGATACTATACCTCTGAATCATATACAGTGTTGTAAAGCTATGTTAAAACTCAAAAAAAAAAAAAAAGAAAAGAACAGGGTTGTAAGGAGAGATGGTACAGATAAATATTAAGGTTATTATGAAGGGTTCCTTTATGGTGATGGAACAATGTTGCATCTTGATACTAGTGGTGATTACATAGATCTAAATACATAAAAAAATTCAGAGAACTGAACATGCTCACACACACAAAGATTCATATAATTTATCATGAAAACTGACTAAGATATTTAATGTGGTTAATAGTATTATATTAACATAAATCTTTGGGGTTTTATCATGAATATCATCATTAGGGAGCTTAGTGAAGGGCAAACTCTGTACTGTGTTTACAAGACTATAATTATTTCACAATTTCAAAAATGAAGCAGTTCATTGCAATGGACTGTTGCAATGGACTGTTACAATATTCTTCCTTTAGTCTATCTTCAAAACAAGATAATCTCAAAGGCAACCGCATCTCAAAGTTGTGTAATTCAACAATGCATTAAACTCTCATACTGAGACATCACTTGATGAAATACTTGGTAAGGTGCTTCAACTCTGCTGCTTAATTTAATGCCTGTCATTAATGTTTCAACTCTGCTACCTAATTTAATGCCCACCAATCATCAGTTGTGGCTACAAATACGTTCAAATTATGGTCAAGTTCTACACCTCAGAGAAGCAAAATTATTGGTCCAGGATCACAGGTTCATCTTGGACAGAGGACTCCAATTTGACAAATTATTGCTACTCTAGAGAGCAACAGAAAAAACATAAGGATAATATAGAAAGACTGGTGATTTTTAGAATTCCAGAGTCTTGATAACTGTACAGTTAATTTTTCACTTCCTACTCACAGAGGAGTGGTGAAGGGGACAAAAAGCATTTATAGGAATGTCACTGGTTTCCTGTAAACTTCGATAGTTGGCTTAAGTGGAAATAAATTGCTCTGACACTACAATATTGCATTTAATCATAAAAATATCCAACTAACTCAAAGAAACCTTTGTATTTATTACTTATTAATTTTAATATCCTGTTAAGATTTCTCAATACTAATCAGGTCTAACTGGATTTTTATTAGAATTCTAGAACATCCAAAGTCATTGATAGATAACATCTTTAGCAGAATTTTTTTCACATGATATCCATTATATGTTCACATGTTTAGCCCAATAAAGACAAATTTCTGCAAACCAAGGATTGGAGTTCTGCTTTCTTTTGTAGTTTCAACAAATTCAGAGACTTGTCTAACACATACCAGACACGAAATGTTGTGGGAGAGTGGTGGGAAATGCACTCCCCATCCAAAAGACAAGACTTTACTTTAACCTGCCTTTAGTCAAAAATCTGAGAGAACTAGGAATAAATCTATTGGAATAGTTCATATATATGTATAAAATGTACATTACCAGATACAAGTTTAAAGGAGGAAAAAAGAAATTTCACCAACACTTAGCATGTTCTTTTTAAAAAAAAAGGGAAAAAATGAGAGAAAGAAAAAGAATTTTGCAAATCTCTACAATGTAAAATATGAAAAAGTACATTCTATCATCAGGTTCATTTTATTTTAATTTCAACTAACCCGCAATGAAGAATATTCAGTCATTTTGTGGTTTTGTTTACATTTGCAACTTCTTACTTCTAAAATATGCTGCTATATTTAGCCACATAAAATATGTTTAAGACAAAAATGTAAATTAAAGTACTGCTAGCTGAAGTCAAAGTTATTTTGGAGCTAAGTCCATTTGTTTTTGAGTTTGGTATCAAGGAATTTTAAGCAACTTCCCCCAAACTGTTATTTTTGCTGAGGTAGAATGTCAGGTTTCTATTAGGGCCATAATGAACCTACCACTCAGCCCTTGTGGAGATGTCCGATGAGAACATTCATTTTCTGATAACTCACAACCTTACCAATGCTACCCTCAACCAGTTCATAGAGTAAAGGAAGATGACAGAGTGACAACTTTGGTTCAAATTTGTGATGCTACATATATTTGGTTTGAGTTTGTGGTGTTATATATAAAGACCTAATTGAAAATAAAGGAATTCATCCACTATATTGGCTATTTGAGGCCAGAGCCCCAGCCCCTAAATCAGATAGTAGATTGTCTGCCAAATCAACTAAAACCAAATTTCATGGAGGGCTAGGTCACTGTGTTCCAGGATTGGGACAGGCATCTCTGTCAGTTGCACTTGTTTTTATTGGGTATGGGATGGAGTTGGGTGATGCAATTAAGTTTGTGAGACAAGGCAAGCATTCAATACCAAATAACTGCTTTATCTGGAGAAATACCTCCCATCATATTACACTTCAGAGATACCATTTGGCATTACTGAGTTGAGTAGAAAGAATGTATACAAATGCTGACTTGATTATGTCTTTGAGAGGGAACTCTTGGTACACCTGGAAAATGTGTATATGGATTTTCAACTGTAGAAACAAAGTAGAAGTAGTAATGTATTCAGTACTCCTGAACCACTCCCACTGTTCTTGTATGCATAAATAAATAAATCTTTAAAAAATGCCAAGGGATCCCTGTATAACAATGAATAAAATGTTTAAGAAAAAGAGAGAAAAGAAAAGAAATAAGAGCAAAGCCAGCAAACTCCCTTATGAAGTCAGTTAAGACACCAAAAAATGAGGCTCAAAGTATCTGTTAAAATGAATGGCATGAATGAAACTGGAAAACAAAACAAGGGTTAGAAAGAGACCAACAGTGCCAAGTCAGTTCAGCCTGGAGTGCTGATGTTGCTCTTCCATGTCAGTCAGCAGATTCTTGGAGATACGGAAGGGGTGAGGACATTTTTAAGGAGACCCGTGTATGGGGTTAAATAAGTCACTGTGAATATTGTATCATATTTGACTTTCAACTTTGATAATTTGTTTCAACCTAATGTATAAAGTGAATAATAACAATAAAAAGAATCAAGAGAGTGCTATTTATTCTTAAAGTATAGCAGGTACATATATCAATATTTTGATAGCCTTGTTATGCATTGCAAAACACAGACATTGCAAGGAGAAATATCTAAATTCACATATTCAATGATTATGCTCTGTTCCTGGAGCCAGTGGCAATATTTAACCCTTCAAATATTTCTTCATGCAGCCTGCATAATATTCATGAAATATGGAGACTCCTGATTTTTCATAGGAGATCATTCACTAGTTCTCATTAAAATCTTTTCCCTCCCGATTCCCATCTTAAATTTCCTTTCATTAATTTCTTCCATTATGCCCAGTCATGCCTAATTTTATGTGAAGATATGTGCACCAGTCTTTAAAACAACTCACCATTTCTATTTTAGGAGAATATTCGATTATAACACTTGAGAAATGCAAGTTTTATATTCCTATCCAAGTGGCAGCTTCATATTAATGTTTAACACCTATTCATCATAAAAAAATCCTTTTTATTTTTAGTATGCCAGAATTTAATCATTAATTAAAATTTCAGTGGCATATATCTTGGGAATCTGAAATTCAAGAGACTTGATGAAACGTAAATGATTTGATGTAAATGTGAAAATGGAACAAGTGGTCAGATATAATTTATCACTGTCACAACTAATCACTGGGATTGTTAAATGAGGAACAAGAAATACAGAGTCATTTTATTTACACATATCAAAAAAAATAGCAATGTTGATAAACAGATGATTTTTTTCTCCCATCTTTTAAAAAGAATCTTCTCTTTATCTCACACCTTCCCATTATTACTTCATTTCTTTGCTTCATTTTCAGCAACGTTTCTTCAACACATCTATTACTATGTATTGCCCCCAATTTTAGTCCTGCATTTTCTCATCTTCAGTGCTTCATCCAAACTGCTCCTGTCAGGATGCCAGTGACTTCCACATTACAGTGTTTGCCTCGGTCAGCAGTATTTGACATTCTCCATCATTCTCATTTTTTGAAATGCTGTCTTCTCTTGGTTTCTAGGATACCACATCATGCTGGTCTCCCCACCCCCTGCCAATACCTGGCTACACTTTTTCAGTTTCATCCTCATCTCTGTTCACACAATGATGATATTCAAGATGCAAATCTCCATCTTGGTGACTCTCCCCTCATCTATCCACTCACCTTTTGATGATCCAGTGACCTTGTTTTTTTAATAAAGATTTTTATTTATTTATTTTTGCATAGAAGAACTGGGGTGTAAGCCAGTGGGGGGTGAGAGGATTCACCAGAGAGAGAGAGTGGGGAGCAGAATAGGCAGATCTACTGAAATGCACTGCTGAGGGGAACAGTAGGTGAGAAAGGAGAGGTCTGCTGCGCCATGTGGGTAGCTCCCTGGCCGGGAATTGAACTCAGGCCACTATAACCTCTAGACCACCAGGGAGGCCTGATATTATGACTTTAAATACAATTCTATGCTAATATTTTTCATATGTATCTCCAATTCAGGTTTGTCACTTGGCCTCCAAGTCTTATATACTAATTTTCACTCACTATATTCCCATGACAATAAAATCAAAGTCCTGCCATCTCCCCTACCCCTAAAAATGTCTTTCCTAGAGCCTTGACAAATCATTTAATTGCAACTTGATCTTTATGTTCATGTCAATGCATTTTAGTAAAACTCTTATAGGATGTTAACTTTTGATTCCTATCATTCTTAAACTCCACCTCCAAACCAAGTTTACAAATTATAAATAATTTCACAAAAATCCCACCATCATTGTTGTAGTTCACTATCATCTACACCTGGTTTGTTATAAAAATCTATTTCCTGGTGTTTCACTCCCACTAGGCATTTTTTGAATAAAACACTGAGATGTAATCTGTTAAAATATAAATCAGTCATGTTGCTTCTCTATTCAAAATCTTCAGTGACTCCTCCCACATTGAATCACAGCTAATGTCCTGACAAGAGCAAACAATGCCCCATAAGATACAGGATATAGTCTCTTTCTTCTTCCATGACCTCTTTGAGTTACTCACTTCTTTCCCTCTCATTTCTTTCACTCCAACACACTAAACTCCTGACTCATCTTCGAAGAGACCAGGTTTTTTCCTACATGGCGACATTTTCTACTTACTATTTCTTTTGCCTGCTATCCCCATATCTCACCACTGTTAGGGTGGGGGCTGGCTTCTGCACGCCCCTCAGTTTTCCTCAAATATCACCACAAAAGTGAAGCCTCTCCTAATTACCCTCTCTATCTTTTCAAAAGTAATCCCCTCATACTTTGTATGGGGGGAAAGCAATTAATCATTTGGTCAATTAAATGTCTTAACTATTTTTTTTATTTTGCAAAACAAATGGATACAGCCATTTTATGACTAGCCAACTTTCACTCATTATTTTAGCAACATTCAGAAAATGCATTTATGTACCATGTGTCATTAACACACTGAAGATAACTAATTTCTCAATTACAATCACTATTGACGTACACACTACAAAACTGGGTGCAACTAATTATTCAGTTATAATTGCGATTGACATAAAATATTAACAACTCGCCTAAGAAATCAGAAAGTTGATGTCATAGTTACTAATTTGAAAATTTTAAGTAATTTTTGTAGTTAAATAAGTTCAACTAAAATTAGTTAGAAGTTCTTTTAAAAAAAATTATTTGTGTATACAAGAACTGGGGTGAAGACCAGAGGTGCGGGGGGTAGGGGTGAGATGATTCAGCACAGACAGAGCAGGGAACAGAACAGGCAGACTGACTGAAACACACTGCTGAGGGGAGCAGCGGGCGAGACAGGAGAGGTCTGCCACACCATGAGGGCTGTTCCCTGGCTGGCCTTGGATGGAATTAGTGCTATAGAGGCTGAGGACAGCTTTCCAGTGCTTTGCTTAACCCCTTGAGCCACCAGGGAGGCCTAGTTAGGAGTTCTCTAATATGTTAAATTTGATATACTGAGGCAGTGACAGGTCTCTTTTCCTGCCCCATGAGACAAGCATCCCTAACAAGTTTGTTGAACAAGTTTGTCTTCTTGAATTTTAAGGAAAGGGGCATCCCCAAGAGGATAATAAGGAAGTGATAAGGAAGTTAAATATTAAGTGCTAGCACAGCAATCTGACGCCGCCTGAAATCTCCACAGGCCTGCATCCAAATGATGTGCCCACCCTTCCCCTCTCCCTTTTGCAGATGCTGGGTCACCTCCCTTTTGTTTTACTCCTTAGTATAAATATCCCTGGCCTCTGCCAAAGAGGAGGGCAGGGTCTTTCAGACACGAGACTGCTGCCCTCCTCAGTTTGTCTACGAATTAAACTACTTTCCTTCTCCTCAAACTGTTTTCTTTTATTGGCTGAGGGAAACTGAGGCTGGCGTTTGGTATTGTAGCACCAGCACGGCACAGTGCACGATCTCTATGATTCGAGCAGACGGGTAAAGGAGAGTCCTGGAGCTTGGTGGCTTAACAGCCTTTTACTGAGCTTTACATGGAGTGCAGCAACCAGGTATAAGGCAGGCAGGGGAGCCGGGGGACCAGGAGGCTGGCAGGCTTCCTAGCGCCCGGGGAATCTTTACTATTTGTGGGCTCTCTGGTATTCTCATGGTCTCTCCACTGGTCTCCACTGCGTGGTCCTCTGCCGCCCCTGCCCTCTGCTGCCACCCTTATATGCTCAGTTTCTTAGCTCAGGTACACCCACCCATGAACGACCATACCCTACTCCAAGGCCCGCCATCAGGCATGCCCATGAGACAGCAGGTGTGGATCATTGATGCTAATGGCAGGAGGGCAGAAAAAACCTGTTAACTTCCACTTACCCTACACTTACCAAACTGAAAATCTAGTTGGAGTATTTTGTTATGAATCTGACTGAAAGGCTATGGACCTATTTGGGTTGGAACCTTTATCATTGGACACTGTAGGGGCAGGAACGGCCACTGAGCAGGTTTTCTGATCCAGCAGACCAGGTAAAGGAGGTGTCCGAGTCCTTAGTGGCTTTTGCAGGTCTTTTATTTAGATTTACCAAGTAAACTGCAGGCAGGGGCGCTGTAAGCTTTTCCAAAATCATTCTCTGGCAGTCATCCCAGGCCCCAGCAAATCCTTACTCTATCTAGGCTCTCCAGCATTTTCTCTCTCTCTCTCTCTCTCTCTCTCTCTGCTTCTGTCCTGCTTCTTTCCTTCTGTTGGCGTGCCCATGACGCTGCCCTTATAAACTCAGTCTCTCCACCCAGGTGTACCCACTCCAGGCGCCCACCATCAGGCATGCATTCAGGACCACAGGGTTCCCTCATCTATCCTAATGGCGAGAGGGCAGGAAAGTCTGATACGTTTTCCTTACCCTACAGACACATAATATTTACTACCACTAGTGGCAAAAACTTTAAGTCCTCTTCAATTATGTGCGTCATTGAATTATCATGATAACATGTGTAGGGTAAGGACAAATGTCAGGCTTTTCTGTCCTCCCGCCATCAGGATAGATGAGGGAACCCTATGATCCAGAATGCATGCCTGATGGCGGCCACCTGAAGTGGGTGCACTTGCGCTAAGACTGTGCTTATAAGGGCGGCGTCATGGGGACGGCAGCAGAAGCCAAGAAGCCGAGATCGAACAGAAGCCGGGAGAGAAGCAGAGAAGGCCGGAGAGCCCACATAGAGTGAAGACTTGCTGGGGGCTGGGAGGCACCCCTGCCTGCTGTGTACCGGGTAAATCCCAATAAAAGCCTGCAAAAACCACTGAGGACTCTGACTCCTCCTTTACCTGGTCTGCTGGATCAGAAAACCTGCTCAGTGGCCCATTCCTGACCCTACAACATGAAACATTTCACATACTAAAAAGAATTTCCATTGACAAATTGTACATGAAAATTATATTTGAAAGTGTGTATAAGTAGAATAATATTAATTAGGATTTCTATTAATCTGCTTACTCAAGGGCCTGTGTAGTGTAAATAATTGTCAGGCTTTTCTGCCCTTCCGCCATCAGGATTGATGCTGGATCCCTGCAGTCCTGAATGCATGCCTGATGGTGGGCACCTGGAGTGGAGTGTGGGCATGCGTAGGTGGGTTCACCTGGGCTGAGAAACTGGGCTTAAAGGGCGGTGTCATGGGGAACAGAACCAGGACCAGAAGGAGAACAAGGGAGAGAGCGGAAGAGAACCAACGGAGCAGAGGCCACGAAGGAACGCCGGAGAACCCAGGAAGAGTAAAGGCTCGTGGAGGGGAGGGAGGCCTGGCAGCCTCCCTGCCGTGCACCTGGTAAACTCAATAAAAGCTTGAAAAGCCACCGAGGGCTCCAGGACTCTACCCATCTGTACAGGATCATACAGATAATGCTCTGGCCCTTCTGCCATGACAGCCTGATATTTGTCTGCAAATGATAGTGAAATGAACTCAGAGCCATCAAGGAATGTTACTGCTTATAGAGGTAATTTAATTTGGTTTCATAAGAATACAAAAGGTCCAATATTATAGACTATACATATAACATTATAAAATTTATATTAAAAAGCATGGACAATTGGGTACTACAATATTATAAAAAAAAACAAATCCTCTTTAAAATTTTCAATTTGAATTTATGCACATTGGAATTTAGAGATGTATAACAAAGTCCAGGGCATACAGTATTTGCAAAAATTCACTTTGGAAGATTATGAAAAGTACCACAAAGAAAGTCAGTCAGTTGCACAGAAGTTGAAACTGAGGTACAGCTGCCACATGACAAAGGAGAAAGCATGCTGTACATAATAGGACTCCCTGGGCATAGAGCACAAGGAGTGATTTTTTCATTGTAGCCCAGATTTAAAGCCACAATGACAGATACTGATGACAGCCATCATTTGGGAATTGAGCTGCTTCTTATCAAGGCAGTTCTGCAATTCAGGGTAAATGGTCTCAGCGATAATGACTTGCCTCAGGAACATTGGAAACCTTACTATAGATTCCATTTCAAAATCATGTAAACAAAATAGAAATTATAGTTCTTATAGTGAAACATTAGATTTTGTTTGTCTATTTAAGTACAGAATTTATTTTCATTCACTATAGCTCTCAAATTAGTTAGTGCTTATTTCATTTTTTTTATGAAATTGGGATCCAATATTGAGTTCCAAAGTCTTTTTGAATTTTTGTTCAGAAGGACTCCCTTCAAAACTAGACCCCAAATAAAAAATAATACCTCGGTCTCAACTGTTTCTATATATTGAAATGATTGTGTTACACTGTGACCTTCTTTACTCCTCAGGGCTCTGAATTTAATAATGTAAGCTTTTCCAAAATCATTCTCGTAAAACCAGATTGCACCTAAGATTTGAATGTTATAATAATGGGGTGTGAGCAGTTGCTTTGATTTACCATATCTAAAAATTTAATTGTATATACTTTTAAAAGTAAAAGAAAAAATAAGCTCTTATTAATCATTAATAATATGTATGAAAGCCCAAGAGGGAAAAATTTAACCTATGGATTTTTCCCTTTTCTTCCATGTATTTTTTTTATTTTGCATGTGAAACAGATCGTCAAGTATTTATTTAGTATAAGTTGCATAAGCTTAACTTATTGGAAGACTTTGATTAACATAGAGAAGCACAGTTTGGGAAAAACAATTCTATGTTTATTGACTAAAGCTAGTTTTCCAAATGTTCTGCTGTGAATGAGACAATTTCTCTTTAAGTGGTTACTTATTTTCTTCCAAAAAACAGAATTCTTTTGACTGGAACAGAAACAAGATGGATAAAGATGTGTTGACTTTATATGCCTCAGGACGCTTACATTGGGAGGAGTCAATAAAAAGAAATATAGACAGCATTCTTGTGGTTTTCCTCCATGTGCTATAATCAATATTCTCCCCAAGTAACAGGGCTCACAACTGAATGAACCAGTCTTCTTTGATTAAGCTTGTATCTAAGCCCCCAGGATAGCCTCAGCTGCTTATAGTTGGATGTGGAATCATATGACTGACATTTGGAGTTTTCATCAGCCCTTTTGGCATTAAATATGAAAAAGAGAAGGACCTTTTCTAAGTATTGTTAATTCATGCTATCTGATGGTGTCTTATCACAGGCCAATGCTGGGGATTTACAAAGATTTTTTTTTACCCCTTAAACTTCTAATTGTCAGTCTTGTTATAATGTCTGATTCTGCTTCCTGACTTTGTCTTTAATTAAGTACACATTGGGCCTGGTGACAAGTGGAATGTTCATCCTATTTCTGTAGATGTCTTCCACACAGATTAAATTAATTTTACTACTAAATCCAAGAGGAAACGCTATCTCATTCTTTTTAAGATCTAGAAATATCAAAGATGACCAACATCCTTAAGTGTTTCCAAATGTTTAAAGACAATTTCACTTTTACTAACCTAACACAAAGAAGACATTAGAATGGAAATAAAACAACAACATAGACCTATTGTCTATTTAACTCATCACAAATCTCAATGATTCCATATATAAAAATATGAATGCCAGCTACTGGCAAAGGTTTTAAGCCTTGTCATAGTGGGTACGTAGTCTGGAGCTGTGCTTCATATGAGATGTAATTTGGAAGTAGATGCATAATTTTGCAATTTCATTCATTTTTCAGTAAGTCCTTATTTATACATATCTCTCAGAATTTTGACATTGTTTTCTTAAAGAAAACTTTCACTTGCCAATCTAGTCATTTTTGTGAGAATGCCCTTTACGATCACTGTGCTGAAATTTGTTGTTTGCCATACACCCGCCCCCAAGGCCCCCCCACCTCCATTCCATGATCAACAGTGTGCTCAGAGGGTCAGCCCTTCTCCTCGGGTTCTAACACACTGCTCAGCTTAAAAGGTTCAGCCCTTTATTTCCCCATATTGCCCAATGAGGTTAAAAAGGATTGACCAAATTTAAGGAAGGGCATACACATTCCATGAGTTAAGACAAATGCCCCATCCTTGCCGCATATTAGGATAGCCTGAATAATCTATTGCTTTAATCTGAAAAAAAAAATTTAAATTTTAATAAAACACCTATGAGAAAATCTCATAAATATAGAAGCATAACATACTCCTGAATGAGAAAACTCAATAAAGGAAACACCAGTCTCTCCAAACCACTATGAGTACAATGATAATTCCAGCCAAATGGTATATGGAATTGCAGTCATTTTCTTGGAAAAGGAATAAGAGAAAATATTGAAGATGAGGGATTCTATTTCGTTTAAAAAAAAAAAAGATTTAGTTATTTATGCATACAAGACCTGGGGTACAGGCCAAAGGTGTGAAGGGTGAGAAGATTCACTAGGGACAGAGTAGGGAGCAGAACAAGCAAATTGACTGAAATACACTGCTGAGGGGAGCAGCGGGTGAGGCAGGATAGGTCTGCTGTGCCATGTGGGTTGCTCCCTGGCTGGAGATCGAACTTGTGCTTCAATGGCTGCGGTAAGCTTCATAGGTTGCTTCTTAACCCCTTGCACCACCAGGGAGGCCTGAGGTATTCTATTTTTTAAAAAGATGAACAAGGGCCCATAAGCACAACTAGCTTGCAAAACATGTTATAAAACCCTAGCAATTAGGTCAGTGTGGGATTTATGCAAAAATGAAGAAAAATAATTAAAATAAAGTCCAGAAAGAAATCTGTGTATATAGAATAATTTAGTTTGAATTAAGTATGACATTTTAACTCAATAGAGAAGGGGTAAACAAATCAAGGGAATATATTTAAACAACAGGTTAGATAGGAAAGAAAATCAAGTACTTCATAATTTTCTCACTCTCGCTCCTTTACAGATATATTCAATTCAGATAGATTATGAACAAAAAAACTCCTTAAATTATTTAAGGGGAATATAGTATTTTCTATTTTTAATATTGAGATAAAGACGATCTTTAAAATAAAGCACAGTACATTTAAAAAGCCCAATAGTTAAATACACCAACATTAAATCATAAAACTTGTGTGTGACAAAAAAAATGCTTTTTCAAACAGAAATAAAAATAAGACAAGAGAATAAAATAATTGCAACTTACTGTTTAAATAGAACTCTAATATCTAAAGTATATAAAATGCCTGAAAATCTTTAAGAAAAGAATAAACTAAGACATAGGTAATTTATATGAACAGTCAATTTACTGAGGAAATAAAGTTAGTAACTCATAAAAAGATAGTAAAATCTCACTAGTGACCTAAAAAACTACATTATAAAACATAATGTTATACACTTTTCTATTCCTAGGACTGATCACTCTTAATGATAATATCAAACATTGGGATAGATGCAGGGAATATATTGTTGACAGGAGTTTAAATCTATAGAGCAATTTTATAGGGCAATTTGGCCTAATAAGTTAACATTTAAAATGTGCATACTGTATGACCCAGCAATTTTAGTCATTTATATAACTACAAGAACTCTCCCATATAAATATAAGAAGGTATATAAAAAGACAGTGTTATAATAGTACAGTAATGGGAAGCAACCTAAATATCACCCAATGAAAGAAAGAAATGCAAAATAAGCTGTCATGACTCTAAACCACAAAATACTATCCAACATTGTTAAAGAACAAAATTGTTCCATTTGTGTTAATTTAGGAATCATAAAAGTCATTTTGGTTAGCAAAGTGGTAATCATATAAATATTACTCATAGAGCTCCCCATTTTCTCACAGCCTTGGGCTTAGCTTCCTCTGGGTGAGTTCTAATTACTCTAGCTCAATTTGTGAAAAACCATCCTTGGCATGTGGTAGGTGGAGGAGCTGCAGACCCCAGTCAATTGCCTTGGCTCCTGACCCTCTTCACCAAAACAGGTGAGCTCAGGAAGAGTGTAGGAATCAGTTCAAATGAATGATCTGTGTGAGAACAGTTGGCTACAATTTTCTCAAAGGCAGTATTCTACAAGTCCTTTACTTCTCCTTTACTAAATAGCACAGACTGACTATAAATTTGGAATTGTTATAGCCACTTTTATGAAACTCTAATATTATACATATATTTATTAAATGATTGTTTATTTTTGTCTCTCTCACTGAAATTCCATAAAATGACTTTAGTTTGTTTTTTAACCAATATATCTTCAGTTCCTAAAAATCATCATCATGGTAGGTATGTAGAAAAAAAATTACTAAGTAAATACTCCCTCACACGATACTTAGAACAAATAGAATAAATCCAAATAAAATGGAGCCACAACATGAATGTTCATTCCCTCTGCTGAAAATTTCAGATCTATAAACTGTCAGATACCTTTTAATACGTAAAGCAGATTAGTAGTGGATAGTGAGGGTACAGTTGAAGGGTTCTTAGATATGCAAAAAATAAAAAAAGATTGGTGATAAATAAAAATAGCAAATTGTATGCTGATGTATGTAGTATAACCATAAAACCAAAAAAACTGACAAAGCTAGGTGCATGCATAATTATACACACACAAACACACACAGAAATGTCTGAAAATACACTGATCAAGTCATTTAGAGAGAAATGCTTAGCTTAGAACCCAAAATCCAAAACTTAGTTGTGACTCAATTTTGTGATATCGAAGAGTGTAAAAAGTCCCCAACCTGTCAGAATAGTGGAGTTGATCTAACAGCCATCAACACAGTAAAATATAATTTTATTTAGCACTGATCTTTTATTTCCTTCATAGCAAGCCATTGCATTGATCATGCTAGTTCTGCCAATATGACATTTCATTGGAAATGCTAAATGATATTACTGGCCCTCAGTCACAAATCAATGAAAATTTCTTAAGAGCACATCACATTATCTTTTCTAAATTACTTCATTTGTTTTTCCATCAATCTGTCATAAAATCACTGATCTAATAATTCTAACATTTTCTGAATTCAGGTTGATTTGGGCATTGTTTTATTAGGAGCAGATATTTAGCTAGAGAGGAAGGGGGTTATAGTTCCATCATTTCTTCATGAAGAACTGCACCACTGGTCTACTTGTTCAGCTGTTAACAGCAGGGAATGATAAACTTTCAAATATCCAGCTTTCTACGAAAACAAAATACATACTGTGAATACATAGAAAATAACATTCTTTTTCCAAACAAACGAAGATAATCAACAAAAAGTAACTTTTGTCCAGAATCTGGGTAATAAAGAGGATACTAACCTGTGACTTAAAGTTTTTTTTTTTTTTTATGAGGTTTGTATTACACAGAGAAAACAATACCACTATCCATCAAATCTCTTCTATGTGCTAAATCCTTATATATTTTACCTCCAATCCTGGAAAATTAGAATTAATTAGATATTATTGTTCACATTTTATAGATGGCATATTATTTGTCAAATGCCAGTTGTTAAAAATAGCAAAAAATAATAGTTCTATCATGAAATCAGACTTAGTTGATGTTAACTATAGTGGTAAAGAAATTGATTTTTGCAAAATATGGTGATTTGCTTATTTGTGAAAGATCAATATGCCCTCTGCTAAGGAATTTCATTCCTTATTTCATTCCTTTAATTCCTTATTTCATATTTTAATTTTGAAAACTACATAACTGAGTTTAGTTTCCATCTATGGACAACTAAAGCTGACCAGGTTGGGACAGGGATGTAAACATTCAAGGAATCCTTCTTTGGCCATTGTATGATTCGGTAAAATTTAGCATGTGAGTATTTTCCAAAACGCAAATAGGTGGTATGAGAATAATACAACCTATCCATTGTAAAATTAAAATGGCTCATAAAAGAAGCTTGAATTTTTATTTTTTTTTTACAAAATGTCAAGCAATATTCATTTTGAAAGGTGAAAATTCTGATGAACAAATGCACTGAAATGAAAAAAGAATAAAGATGGTGTTAGCTGAACTTAAAATTCCAAAGAGCAAAAAAGTAGACAAACAACAATAACATTTGTGCTCGTGTGTGTGTGTGTGTGCATGTGTGTATGGGACTCAAAAGCATATATATGTATATAACACAAGCATGTAATTAGCTATTATAAAAATAATTTATATGTAATGTATATGGTACATTGTAAATATATATATATTTATTCATAAGAGCAACATAAGAAATAATATTGAAAGAAATATCAGAAGATGCACAAACATGTAGTATGAAATAAATACATATTTTATACATATTTTATACAAGTATGAGTCTAATCACTCATACTTTTTTTTATGAAAACTCTGGGAAAATGATAGTGGCAAGGGATAGGTTTCAAATCTCTCTAAATTCCCAATAAAAACAAACATAAGCAAGTAGATTCTTAAACCAACAACCATGGACAACATTTACAACATAACTTAGTAAAAAGGTATTAGCACAGAAATAAAAATTATGTAGATGGGGCTAGACTACTAATTGCTACAATGGCTGCATGAATTTATTGGCATTTCTCAAGAGAAAAAAGACAGAAAAAAACAGATATACAATAGACTGGAGAACTGGAAAACCCCAGAACAGCCAACAGGATTTCTTTGAAATGCATAGTGAGCAATCTCAGAAGATTGGTTCCATCAGGAAATGCTTATACACTCCAGGAGTGAGGCACAGAGACATCTGAAGATCTAGTTCTGCAAATACTTGTTACTGCCAGTCAAACCTTCCATAATAAAACCCTTCATTGAGGAGAAATTTCTTGGACTGGAATCAAATTCAAAATACACAAAAATAAAGGAAAAGGAAATATAGATAAAGACAGGAAAGGAGGAAAAGTAGAGAAATCTCAAAAAACAAACCACCATGTTTCATTACTATATGAAAATAACAGAAAGAAAATCTCTTGGGATATTTTCTTCTTCTAACAGTTCAGGGAAAGTATTTTCTCATAAAAAATGAAAAACACAGAGAATTGAGCTGAAATCCTCTACAAATTTACTTTATGAAAAAGGACAATAGGGAGCTGAATAACCTTTCTGTTACAATAAAACATGCCAGACAAACATGTCAATGAAACAAATCAAAGCTGCAATATACTATTCAGAATAAACTAAAAGGTAATAAATGGATATAAAACATAAAAGAACAACAAAGTTAGAGCTAGAAAATCTCAGAAATAGAGGCAAAGCTCAGGAAAAATGGAGATAAAAGTTGTTTTTAATAATATTGATAATATCATAAGGTAAATAAGTGAAAATAGCAAAAATCAAAGCCAAAACAAATGATGAAATTGACAAATAAGATTTCAGAAAAAGTGGCAATTATTGAAAACTGACATGAGAAAGTCAACAAATGAATAGACTTCCATGAGGAGGAAAACCACCCTAAGGAAATAAGGAGGAATACCAAAAGCTAAGCCCCCTTCCCAAAATCTGAAATTACAAAAAGTACATACATTTTTTTCTAACAGTACATTAAAAGACAATACCTTGCTCCTAATTATATTAAAGCAGAGCAATAAGACCAGGATATAGTCTGGTAAAATTAATCTGACTTGTAGAAACAGCACCAGGGATAAAGAGACCTTCTTTGTGTAACTACTAAGATAGAAGCATTAAAAATATGTATGCATTGTATCTCCTTCAGTATGGACTCTACAAACACAGGAAGCAGGCAAGCAGGTAAGATTTGGTTTATTGAATGGTAAGTTAAAAAGACAGAAAAATGTCATCAACAAGAACTCAGGGAATATTATTTTATGGGTATTTCTTAAGATGTCTATTAGATAACGAGATACACAAAATGAAACAAAAAAAAACTGACATAGGACTGGTGAGACGTAATTATATAATTAACTGGAGAACTAAGATTGTCATAAGGGGGCCTCCCTTATGGCTTAAGGGTTTAGTCTCAGTGTTCTCACAGCTACAGCCTGCGTTCGATACCTGGCAAGGGAGCCAACCCACATGGCACAGCAGACCTCTCCTGTCTTGCCTGCTGCTCCCCTCAGCAGTGTGTTTCAGTAGATCTGCCTGTTCTGCTCCCCACTTGGTCTCTGGTGAATCCTCTCACCCCCCCGCACCTTTGGCCTACACCTCAGTTCTTCTGCGAAATAAATAAATAAAGACTGTCATAAGGAAGAGAGTATCACATAAAATGGCAAGAGAAGACCGTGCAGATATAATGAATATGCATAAAAATAGTGGGAGTAGGAAGAATATATTCAAAAAGTCCTGCATTCAGTAAATATAGATACTGATAATATTGATAATCTTTTTCTAAGGCTACTTATATTATTGGAAAAAAAAACGATGACTGTTCTGTTATAGCCTATGTTTTTGAGAATGAGGAGTCTTGATGTAAAACAAAGAAAATACATGTGAAATATGGAAGCAAAGTGAAAATCCTATTGGCCCTGTATTTTCTTTAAAAAAAAAAGATTTATTTATTTATTTATACATGAACTGGGGTACAGGCCAGATGCGCGGGAGGATGAGAGGATTCATCAGAGACAGAGCGGGGAATAGAACAGGTAGACTGATGAAATACACTGCTGAGGGGAGCAGCGGGCACGACAGGAAAGATCTCCCACACCATCTGGGTTTCTCACCAGCCCGCCAGGATCCAGTTGTTGCTACAGAGGCTGTGGACAGCTTCACAGCGCTGCGCTCAACCGCCTGCGCCACCAGGGGAGATCCTGGCCCTGGCCCTGTATTTTCATGAGAGAGGTTAATCTGAAATATTTTATCTTAAAAATGTGTACGATAACTCTGATAGTCAAAAAGTCACATGGAGAGACACTAATCCCAAGAAAATAAGCATTCCTAGACCCAGGAAATTTCAAGAATTAAAAGAATTAAATTAAAAGAATCAGGATTTGAAGAAGTTGAGCCTGGCTGAGTGTCCAGGTAGGCAGGGTAAGTAAAAAAGTATCAGGCTTTTCTGCCCTCCCACTGCGCATGTGCACTCAGTTAAACAGCCAGTGAGTCGGAACAACCAAGCAGAGGCCACGAGGAAACTCTAGAGAGCCCAGAAAGAGTAAAGATTTGCCAGGGCCTAGGAGGCCTGCCAGCCTCCTGGCCCACTCTCCTCCAAACCCCGCCTCCCCAACACCTGCCTGCCCTGTACCTGGTTGCCGCACTACATGTAAAAGCTCAATAAAAACCTGAGAAAGCCACTGAGGGCTCCAGGACTCTCCTTCACCTGTCTGTTTGGATCATAGAGAAGCAGCTCTGTGCCTTCTTGGCATTACAAGGTAAAATTACATATTAGATAAGCTCAGGGTATTTTAAAATGTTTCTACATATTTTTAAATTTACATTAACATTGATTTAAAACACAATACGTGATTTAGATATATAGGATCCCACCACTTCAGGTGTCTATTACCATGCCACCCCCAAAGGCTCTATAGTCCTCCTTCATAGCCCATTGTGCCACCTCTATCCTAGTCTCTGTACCTTCTCCCTCACCCTTTGGTAGCCTCAATTGTACCATCAGATATCTAAGGTTTACTTTTGTTGTGTTTCCTTGTATTCCACATATGAGTGAAACCATCAGATATTTGACTTTCTTCTTCTAGCTTATTTCCCTTCAGTTTCATCCATATTGTCACAAATAGCAAGAGTTCATCTTTTTTTTATAGCAGTATAGTATGTTAGTGTGTGCATGTGTGTATTTCACATTTTTTATGATCTACTGGGAAAATTTGTCATACTAAATTGAAAGAAACATATCAAACACTACTAGGGTCTTTGATAGCTGTCTATTTAGAAAATAGACATTTAGCAGGAAATATAATGTAGTCTATATAGATGTCAAAGTGTAGTGTATCACCATCTACATAAAACCTATATAATGTTATAAACTAATGTTACTTCAATAAAGCAGTTTTAAAAAATAATAGGGTCATGTCAAATAAATGATTTTATCAGGTTTCCACTGTTCACTGATAGGACAATTTGAATTTCCAATAAGATAGTCATAATGAATTGAAGTTATTTAAATATTCTCAAAACCATGAGTTCATAGTAATATTTTAAAAATGATTATTCACAGGATGATAGAGAACCAATGAACCATCTTGAAAACTAGTTAAGAATGTATCTTGACTTTTTAATGAAACATAAGACAGATTAGCTAAACAGGGAAAAGTGTTTCCTTATAAAAATATTTCTACTGATAAATGGGAAATAATGATAGAAAGAAAATGTACTCAATTTGTAATTCTTGATAAATTAATGAACCGAAGGGAAGAAAATCACCAGTTTCTGAAAATAAAGAGACAATCAGACATTCTGTGTTTCCTATAAAAAGACATCCTATACTTTTGCCAGTGGGGTTGAACTTGAAACAGTTAAAGCTTCTGAATACAGCTATGCATGAAATATAAAGGACATGGAAGCAGCTGAACTGCACCATCAATATGCAATCAGAAAAACACAAGCTGTGAGAGGCTCTAAATATCAAATGGGCTGAGTTCTTCAATAGATAAATTATAAAGAGAATAAAAAGATGAGAACTGATAATTATATACACAAGCACATTAAGTGAAAATTTGTAACACTAAACTATTATACCTTAGGATGTACAGTTAAGTTCTAAACCTAAAGAAAAGCAAGAAAGTCATTATTATAGTTATCAGATGGTAGTGATATTTTACAGAGGAGCTGAAAAGTTTCATAGGTTACATGGAAGTTTCCTGACCTTCAACTTCTGAGGTGACTATCAAAGTTCTATCTCTTAATGTGAATGGAAATTGCGAGGACATTTGCCTCATGCTTATTCATTAAATGATAGAATTTCTGTGTGCTTTTCTTTTCTTTTCTTTTTTTTTTTTTAAAAAAAAGCTTTATTTATTTATACAAGCACCGGGTACAGTCAGAAGTGCGGGAGGGTGAGAGAATTCACCAGAGCCAGAGGGGAGAGTAGAACAGGCAGACTGACCAAGTACACTGCTGAGGGGAGCAGCGGGCTGCCGGAGGAGTCTGCGCACCATGTGGGACCCTTGCCGGCAGCCGGGGATCAAACTGGTGCTGCAGAGACTTCAGGAAGCTTCTCAGCCCAGCGCTCAACCGCTCCGCCACCAGGGGAGGCCCTCTGTGTGCTTTTCTGTATTTGTTTGTATTATAGAATTAAAAGTTTAAAAATTGAAAACCCACAAATTAGAGGTGTTTCTTGTTTCATTGTGTGAATCAAAACTATCATATAGAGTATAATAACATATCACAACAGTTTTAGTCTGTATGAGTTTCTCATTTTAAATTCATACCTATAATTGTGGTTTCAAGCATTACTGCTATTGTGTTTACAAAGAATCAAGATAACTGAATAAGCATTATTTGACACATTTTATGTCCCAGTAGAGAGCTAGCAGTGGGGATACAAAAATGAAAAAGAAATAAATCTAGTCCAAGGAGCTCATTATTTAAAGCGAGAGAATAATAAAATAATTCTGCAATGGAAATATTTCTCGATGACTACTCAGGAATTTGACCCACAGACACAAGTATTTCAAACCTTTCCCATCAACTAGATGTAGTAATGTGCACGTGTTGTATGCAATTGCATATGAGCAGAATTGATTGTGCCACTTCCACATGCAAATCTTGCTCTTCTTTTCCCCTGTCCTGTAAAAGTGGAAGCCATACATTGGATGCATTAGCGTCACAAGTCAGGAGGCTACATCCCTGAATCACAATTGAAGTCAGACCCACGTGTCTCTCAGGAATATTCATTTTGGAGCACATTTCAGTGTGAAATAAATTAATGTTTTGTTAATCCACAGATTGCAAGATTTATTACAGATTGCATATTTTACATGTATCTGTGGTAGAGTAGCTAGAAACTTAATATCAGAGACTAGAAACATGACGTCCCATGATGGAGTTGCAGAAAACATCCTAGCTATTATCAGCAATACCTGTGAAATCAATCAAATTTCTGCTTAGTCTATGGCACTAAGAGAAGAATTTGCAAATCAAATTTAAGTTGAATGTTTTAACTGCTTTTAATAAAATATTACAAATCAGAGATGAGATAAATAGTATATAAAAAAAGTGCTTTGAGCAACAAAGTCCCTTTGACAAACCTAGTCACATAGCAAAGAATAATATTTTGACGTAGTCCAAGCCATATAGGCTACAAGATTGTGTACATAAAAATAGATAGATGATATCAATAATAGATGACAGATGGATGGATTGAATAATGGATGGATGAATAGACAGATGGTAGGTAGGTAGGTAGATAGATAAACAGATAATCTATGTCTATGCATGTAGGTAGATGTACATATTGTCTCTCCACCAATGCGACACAGGACATTGGTGCTGCCTCTACATCCAATCATGTAGCCACCAACAAGCCATGTTGATCTGCCAGACCACTCGTCATCATTTCCCCCATATAATAGAAAGGGGGGACCTGTGGATTCCTATGAGCTGGCTACTAGCTAGTCACTCTTGGGCAACTATGAGCTATTTGCTATCTGCAAATCACAACAGAGCATTCCTTGACTACCTAAGGACAATAATTCATATCACTAGGCAGGCCAAGAACACCTACACCACTGTTAATCTGATTGTATGACTACCTCTGTGGTGGTCTTGGGATAACTCTGCCTGTGATAACATCAACTCCTTTGCTGATGCAAATGTCTCTTGACACATGGTCACAATGTCCTCTTCTCTGTGCCTGGTGAAACCCTGCCCCCCATTCCTATCCCACCCTCCGGAACTTACTCCTCGTACCATCATCGCATGATCACCTTTTACTAGCCTAAATGCTTTCAATAAATGGCACAAAAACTTCTGTTAAAGTAGCAAAGTCTTGCCTTGCAAACCTGTTCCACTACTGTTGTGTCCCTCATCGCATTCCCACTGCAAAGTGGCAACAAAGTTCATGTTGCAACACAGATACAGATATCTGATGTTGAAAGAGGAGAAAGAAAGAGAAAGAATGAGAAGTGGGTGAGGTATATGAGAAATGAATTTGGATATTACTAACGAAACATAGTCTGATTTAAGGATTAGTTAAGGATATTACATTCTCCATAAATCCATAAATCAGGACCTAATAAAATTACTACCCATAACAAGATACCCTTACAGAGAGGTGTTACTGCTATGTAAGTACACTCTTCAACATCTACTTCAGATATGCTCATATATGAACAAATGAGGAAAAACTTCCAAAATATGGGGCCAAGAGCCAGGGATAATAAAAAGAGAGAACAAATGTCCCAGAGAATAGAACTGAGGTATAACCAATGATCTCCACTGCCAGTCAGAGAGCTCTCTAAACACTTGTCATGGAGAATTTGATTATTTTCATGAACCAATAACAGCTGTGTTTCTCTGTTTCAACTGTGAGTTTTTCAAAAGAGTATATAAGGGGGCCCTCCCTCGTGGTGCAAGGGTTAAGACGCAAACTATGAAGCAATACACAGCCACTGCAGCATGAGTTTGATCCCCAACTAGCCAGGGAGCAACCCACATGGTGTGGCAGACCACTCCTGTCTCACCTGCTGCTCCCTCAGCAGTGTTTTCAGTCAGTCTGCCTGTTCTGTTCCCTACTCTGTCTCTGGTGAATCCTCTCACCCCCCCCGTGAATCTGGTCTGTGCCCCAGTTCTTGTATAAGTGGATAAATCTTAAAAAATATATATAAAATATTAGGATTAAATCAACCTAAAAAAGCTCCTGCACAGGGAAATAAATAATAACTAAAATGAAGGTGCACCCTATTAGATGGGGAACATAGTTACATGCAATAAATCTGACAAGGGACTGATATAAAATATGCACAAGGATTTCATACAACTCAACAAAAAGCAAACAAATAAATGTGCCAAAGAGCTAAACAGTCACTTCTCAAAAGAAGACATACAGATAGGCTCTCTTGTCAAAAAGGTGCATGAAAAAAGTCATGCTTGTCATCAAGAAATGCAAATCACATTGCGGCCTCCCTGGTGGCGCAGGCAGTTGAGCACAGCACTGTGAAGCTCTCCACAGCCTCTGCAGTACAGCCTCTGCCATGGAGCAACCTGCATGGTGCAGCAGACCTCTCCTGACTCACCCACTGCTCCCCTCAGCAGTGTATTTCGTCAGTCTGCCTGTTCTGTTCCTGCTCTGTCTCTGGTGAATCCTCTCACCCTCCCACACATCTGGCCTGTACCCTGCTTCTTGTACAAATAAAAAATAAATCTTTTAAAAAAAAAAAAGAAATGCAAATCACAAACACAATGAGATACTACATCACACCTGTAAAAATGGTACATATAAGAAAGACCAAAAATAATAAGTGCTGGAGAGGATGTAGGCAAAAAGGAACCATCTTATATTGTTGGTGGGAATGTAGACTTGTCCATTCCCTATGGAAATCAATATGGAGGTTCTCAAAAGTTTAAAAATTGATCTGCCATATGAGCCAGACTTCCACTTGGTATTTACCCAAACAATACAAACACACTAATTTGTTTATTTATTTATTTTTTAAAGATTTATTTTATTTATATAATAGCTGGGGGTACAGGCCAGAAGCGCGGGAGGGTGAGAGGATTCACCAGAGACAGAGCGGGGAACAGAACAGGCAGACAGACTGAAATACACTGCTGAGAGAGCAGCAGGCGAGACAGGAAAGGTCTGCCTCGCCATGTGGGATTCTCCCTGGCCAGCCAGGAATTTAACCAGTGCTGCAGAGGCTGCGGACAGCTTCACCGCAACGCGCTCAACCCGCTGCGCCACCAGGGACGCCCCAAAAACACTAATTTAAAGGGAAGCTTGCTTTCTGTATTTATTGCAGCACTAGTCACAATTGCCACATTATTAAAACAGTCTAAGTGCCCAACAACAGCTGATGGGAGATGTGGTATATGTTCACAATGGAGTACTGTTCAGAAACCCAAAAAAGACAAGTTCATACTATTTTTGGCAACATGGATAGAAATGGAAGGGATTATGCTAAGCAAAATAAGCAAGAAGAAAGCTAAACAATGAACAAGTTCACTTATATGCAGAATACAGAGAAAACAAGCAAAAGGTCAGAAAAAGACAAGCTTTAAAACCAACCCTGGAAAGTTGACCTTTGAGGGATTCGGGGAGAACTAAGAAAAGGTTGGGGAGAGCGCTTCGGACAATGGAGCTCAGAGGAGGAGTATGTGTTCTTCAGTAGTGGGTGCCCCATGTTGACTGGGTATGAGGGCAGGAATCCTATGCTTCCAAAATACTAGTGAGCATGGAAAATAATGGTGCTTTATAAAATGTAAAATATTATTCTAATAAACAGAGGGCATACTTGTTGGGGTGAGAATGAATTGTCTTTTGTTTGTTGTTTTTCAGACCATGAAAATTTATGATTTAATTTTGGTTATATTCACATTTCATTTTTTAAAATGTATTGTGGGCAATTTCAAAATTATTTCAATAATTTCATCCATATTGTTGTACGTCATTATAGTTTATTCACATTAATAATTGTAATATAATCTGTTGTGTGGATGTACACAAAGTCATATCTGTTCTTCTCACCGCAAACATTTGTGTTATGTCCAGTTTTGGCCATTACTGGTATTCTTGCATACACTTCCCAGGAAGGATTAGTAAGTCTTGGGTATACAGTTAAGAATATACACCAATTCTTAGGATATGTAGATATTCAACTGCATGAACTTAGGTCAAATTCACCAAATAGCAGGTCTCCTAAAAGTGTTAGATGACATAAAATTATTCACATCCTTTGCAACAGTTGAGATGATAAGACTTTTTCATTTTTGCCAGTTGCTTAGTAAGTGAAATAATAGACTGCCCTGATCTCAATTTATTTTCTTCCCCAAATTACTGATGAGGTTGAATATCTTGTCATACATTTACTGAACATACTGTGTTTTCTCTTCTGAAAATGTTTACGTTGTCTTGGGCTGTTTGCTTTTCCCTTACTGACTTCTAGAGTTTCTTATGTATTCTTAGTGTCAATCATTTAATGGTTATCTGGAATGTAAATTTCATCTGGATATTTTAAGTTTATCTTTTCATTTTCTTTATATACCTCATGATGATTTGAAGTTATACATATTGGAATATTCACATTATCAATGATTTAATGGCTATCATTTTTAATATTTTACTTAGAAAATTTTTCTACTGAGAAGTTATAAAGACATTTATCTATACTTTTGCTTTCCTAAGCCATTAGGGTTTGACATTTGAGTTCTCTGTGTTTACTACTTATTTTTGCATAATGCTACATTCACTGAAAGCTGTCTCTGATTCTTTACATATGCAAAAACTACTCACATTCTGAATGCCTGGGGGGGGGGGTTAAGCGGATGTCTACAGAATAAAAAGAGTAGGTAATGTGGGAAATGAAACAGATCACTTCATTCTGCCAGTGGTTGGCTCTGCACAATAATAATAAAAAGGTTGTTAACAACACATTTAAGGTAACAGCTGTGAGATGTGGAATCAGGTCCTGGCACCTTATTGTGTTTGGCACTCTGGTGGAGAGCTAAATTAATCTAGATTTCTGACTGACTCTCATTTTGTTTTGTTTTTTAAATTTATTTATTTATGCATACAAGAACTGGGGTGTAAGCCAGAGGTGCCAGGGATGAGAAGACTCACCAGAGAGAGTGGGGAGCAGAACAGGCAGATCTACTGAAATAAACTGCTGAGGGGAGCAGAATGTGACACAGGCGCTGCTGTGCCATATGGGTTAGCTCCCTGGCTGTCCAGGGATCCAACTGGTGCAACAGTGCCTGGCAATAGTTTGACAGCAGTGTCTTTAATGCCTGCATCACCAGGGAGGCCCCTAACCAACTCTTTGTTATGATAGTTGTCCTCTGAGTTACAATGACCTTCAAGTTTCACTTTTTCTGTATTAAGATTTAATTTTCACTCCCCCTCCAACAGAGGGATCAGCAATATGTGTTTCATAAAATCATTGGATTATAGAATCAGAAAGAGCTCTAGTTCTTACAAATATATCTGGGTGATCTTTGGAAACATACGGAAAAAATTCTAATACTAAACAATTCAAGATTCCATCCTCTATACTTTCTGATTAAACAGGTTTGACACTGATCCAAGACACCATCCTAAAATATTATACAATTTTAACAATCGACCATTCTTGATAAATACCAATCAATTGAAACTTCATTTTGCAAGCAAGGGCAATTTGAACAAAAGTATTACTTTTAGCAGTATAACATATAATGGATTCAAGACCCTTGGCAGACTGCTATAGTACAAAGGTGATTTAATAGTTAGATATATTTGATATAGACACACATGTAGCTATAAATTACAGAGAAAATCTGACATTTGTTATGCATACATTCATCCTTCTATCTTGACTTCTACTCCAGAGAAGAAGGCAGTTTTAGCCTTGTAAAAAGTTTAGCTTGTAAAACAAAGCTAAGAAAGAGCTAACTCTGCATGTAAGGAGCTTAGAAATCAGCAATCCATTCTAACAGCAGGTAGAAAGCTGGATGACAACACTTCATGGATCCCTAAGAAAGGAAATGACACAGCAAACCATGGTCCCTAAGACTGAAGAGATAGGCAGGGAATCATGGCTCACTAGAGCAGAGACTCATGAGCAGAAACTACATCACCAACCAGTGCCAAAGTAGGGCAATCTGAACTGTGGTGACAAATTGCTGGACCTCACCTTAGAGTGTGGACAGCTCTAAGACTAAAAACTCCAAAGTGACCCAGTCAAGGGGGTGGTACAACATGGAGAGATTTCCCGGAGTTCAACCAGGTGTCCACAATAAATATTAGGGGAGGATAATCCTCTTGTGCATCTGGCAGAAGGGGCATGGGAACTACTTCAAAATGTGTCAAGACACACTATTTGACCTTGTTCAAGATCTTTGACCTTGAACAAGAAAAAGTAATTCTTCTTAACAAGGTCTGCCTTCAGGTGAAACAAATTAACCAGAGAAAAACCTTCTGGATTCTCCGAGCATGACCCACCAGCCTACCTGGTGTTGCAGCGGTTGAGCGCTGGGTTGCAAAGCTGCCCACAGGCTCTGCAGCGCCGGTTGGATCCCCATCCAATGGCGAGGGTCCTACATGGTGCGCAGACCTCCCCTGCCACGCCCTCTGCTCCCCTCAGCAGTGTGCTTTGGTCCTTCTGCCTGCTCTGCTCCCCGCCCTGGCTCTGGTGAATTCTCTCACGTTCCCGCACTTCTGACTGTACCCAGTGCTTGTACCCAGTGCTTGCCAAATAAATCAATCTTAAAAAAAAAAAAAGAATATTAAAAAAAAGAGAGAGAAACATTTAACACTTACAGGCATTTGGCTTGCTCTTGTGAGAAGGGAAATGCCAAAGCTTCACCACCACATCTTTCCTGTCCCTGCTAAGAGGGAAGAAAAAAACTGTGAGAGCCACTTAAAGGACACAATCCAGAGGCATAGGCTGACTAAAAAAAAACCTAATCCCAGAAAGCCACTCTCCTCACACTTTACCACCATAGTAAAAAAGTCTATTTACAGGCCTCCCTGGTGGCGCAGAGGCTAAAGACAGCACTATCAAGTTACTGGCAGTCACTGCAGCATGAGTTCGAGCCCAGTCGGCCAGGGAGCTACCCACATGGCACAGCAGGCCTCTCCTGTCTCCCCTGCTATTCCCCTTAGCAGTGTATTTAAGTCAGTCTGCCTGTTCTCCTCCCTACTCTCTCTGGTGAATCCCTTCACCCCCCACACCTTTGGCCTGTACCCCAGCTCATATGTGCATAAATAAATAAATCTTAAAAAAAAAGTCTATTTACAAGTTTCTTTGATCCAGTATGTTGTGTCTCTCTGTCAAGAAAAAATTACAGGGCATACTAAAAATCAAGATAGACAAACACAAACACACACACAATGTGAAGAGATTGAATGAGCAAGAATAATGTTACAGGGCAGGAGGGGGGTACCCCAGGACCCCAAAAATTCCTCACTCTAAATGGATTCTGCAATCTTCTGCTTCAAGACAAAACTTACTCTAGTGTGTAAGACCTTTAATGGAAAAGAACTTTAACATAACTGGTGTGCAACAGTGATACGGGAAAGAATAGATAAAATATTTTTTACATGAAATACCCAAAGTTACCCATCCCCTCGTGGGTAAATATCCAGTCAAACAGGGTTGACCCAAATCAGAGGTTCAGAAGCTTGGAGCACCTTCCAGTCAGACAACGGACCTGCCTTATCTCAAAGATTACTCAACAGGTCTCCTCCTCCCTGGGCATCACCTGGAAACTACACATTCCCTACCAACCGTAATCCTCTGGTAAGGTAGAACGGGTAAATGGTCTTACCAGAGACCACCTAATCAAACTCTCCACTGAACTGCGCAAATCCTGGGTGGAGCTGCTCCCACTGGCTTTAATGTACCTAGGAGGCACCCCCCGCCCCGAGGCCCCGTGTTCTGAGCCCCTTTGCACTGATGTATGGCAGGCTTTTTCTTACTAACCATGAACTCCCAGTCCCACCTACACCATTGTCTGGGTATTTTCCATGCTTCCCTTTGCTCAGACAGCTGCTCCGAGAACACGCAGGCCGCTATCCGCCACAACCTGTGCCTGCATCACCTCATGCGCCTGTCAACCTGCTGTACCCTGGAGACCAGGTTCTTCTGAAAGCCATCTCTCCCAAACCACTGCAGCCAAGGTGGACAGGTCCACACACAATCATCCTGACTGCACCAATGGCTGTCAATGTCTTGGACGATGCATCAGGCACCTGTCCAGGGTCAAACGGGTCCCTGTGAACAAGCATTGCATATGCGAGCACATGGGCCCAACTCGGGTACGCACCAGTGTGGCCCCTGGTCCAGGTTCCACTCAGCCTACAGAGTAGAGGTCCACTGACTCTCCTGCCTGTTTCTAATCCCATCTCTTCAAGCTACTTCCAGTTCTTCTGTCTATGCCTGGCAATGCCAGGTCAGTGCAGCCTCAGGCAAGGTGTTACCACTCATAAGGCCTCTGATCCTAATCTCCTTATTTTTCCCTTTTGCCCCATGCATACTCCAACACCAGATCCAAGGGATGACGTGCACCACCTTTAACCAACTTCTCCCACACCCCTACTCGCGCCTGCCCACCAGCAACCCCATGGCTGACCACATTCCTTGACCTCCGACCCACCCCATCCCCTTTGTCAGCAGGAAGTAGCCAGAAAGAATACTTCGCCCTTCATCCTATACCAAAGAAAACTTGCCCTTTTGGATATAACTAAATGTCTCAGCCGTGGGAGGAAACTCACTGTGTGCTGCTGAAAGGGGAGCTCTAGTGAAACTTTTCTCAGAGGTAACCTAAGGATCCTGTTCTGTGAACCCAAGACCTATCCAAAGCAATGTCATTAAGAGAAAAAAATACAGAATTCTGTATCCTATGAAATTACTCTTCAAAAGTAAAGGGAAATTAAAACATTCTCAGCAAACAAAAACTGAGGGAATTTGTTGCCAGTGATGGAGGACAAGAATAAAAAGACTGGAAGGGAGGCTCCCCAAGACCAGAACTTGACTCACAAGGAGGTGGGGGTCCAGGGGAATAACAGAACCATAAACACAGTTGTAGAGGTCGTGACCCTCAGGCACCAGGGCCTTATCCGCAAGGCCTGAGTCCCAAGCAGGATCAGATGCTACAGGGTGTGCAGCACAGGCCTGAGGGGGAAGATATGGAGATTGGGCCCACCCTGGAATCTCTGGTCCCTTCCTGGTTTTGCCCAGTTATCCCAAATCAGCAACAAACAGGCCACTCCAAGGAGGAGTGACCCCTCCCAAAAAGAAGGGGACTATATCAGGGCAGTCTCTGCACAGGCTCCGGGCAGCACTCCCACTCCCCACCTGCAGGTGCCTCTTCTCACCAACTCTGTCCCTCTGCAGAGCAGCAACTTCCTGCCTGCCCATGACCTGTACCTGCCAGGACTTCACTGACCTCCCTCAGCAGATGCCACTCTCCTCAATGCCGCCCGCCTGCAAACATGCAGGCCTCTCTCAGCAAATCTGTCCCTTTTTCCTTTCCTTAATAAACCTGTTCTTTAAATATAACTGACTGTCTCTGTGAATTCAAGGGCAATTTAGGGAAAATTAGGCAGCCTCAAGGACAGTGCAGGTGGGGATCTCCGGAGAGTTAAGGAAGACTCACAGATAAGGGCAACAAGAGGAATGTAACTAATTCCCCTGGGAATAATAAACATCCTGGGACAAAGGTCAACTTTGTTACCAAATGCTGGCCTCAGTTTCCCTCAGCCAATCAAAGGAGGCGGAGTTTGGGGAAAAGGAGAGTGGTTTAATTTATTGACTAATGAGGAGGGCAGCCAACTCATGTCTGAAACACCATGTCCTGCCCTTTGACAGCGTGCAGGGAAATTTATGCAAGGGGGAGATGAGAAAGGGTCAGCACGGAGACAGGTGGGCGCCAGCCTGTTTTTCTTCAATAGCTGATGTTTGAATTTCTCTTCCCTAAAATGCAGGGGTGCTCATCTGGGAGACTGGGCCATAAAGATAAATCTATTAAACAAGGGGGAAGATGCAACAAATGGGGAAAGACAAATCTGCTAGATAAGGAATGTGAAGATCCCCTGCTCAGTAGCAGATGAAGTGAGACAGCCGAGAACTACCCAATCACAGAGAGACTGGTGGAGCTTCAGAATAATCAGGGAAAGAAGGCCTATATTCCCTGAGACACGACTCCGCTGTGGCTTCCTTGCTCCTCCCTGGCCTGGTTTCTTGGCCTGGGTGTCCCACTTTATTTCTGTTCTTTTTCTCCTCAATAAACTTTTTCTTTCTCGAAACAAACCTGCCTCTTCTCGCTTGCTTGCCTGAGCATCTGCAAAGTTCCTGCTGCGGCTTCGTGACATACCAACCCGTGGTGGTCTAGCAGCAGGGACTCAGCGCTGCCCCTGCAGCCTGGAGTCTGCTCCTGGCTGGGAAACTAGGCCTGACAATTCCGGTATCATCTGTCTCGTGGAGAAACTTGCCTGGGGAACTCGCCACTGAAAAGGGAGCGCCGGTGACACCTTTCGCAGAGTGAACCCAAGGACTCCAAATTCTGCAAAACTACATCACCAATATACCTGTATTGTAAGAAATGCTAAATTAAATGCTTTAGAGAGAAGGTAAATCCTGTAGGGCAGACTTTAAGATTTATTATAGATAAAGGAAGAGCATCAAAGAAAACATGAAAGTAGTATTTAACTCACAAAATTATTCAAAATCATAATTGTCCTTCTGATGGAGAATAAGGATAGAAAAGTTGGAATGTGGGCCCCGCAAGGCCAGAGACCTGGCTCACACAATGCAGGGAGCTGGAGAGGGGGGGAGTAGGGATTAAATAACCATTAATCCAGCTATAGGAGTTAAAAATCCTTAGGTGCCATATTTAGAGCCCAAGCACAAGATCCAAGTGGGTGCCAGACTGCTGTAGAGTGTCAGGAGCTCAGACTGTTACAAGGCAGGGAGAGGGGCACAGTCTCCTCTGCAGCCTCTTCTCACCCTGCTCAGCTCCACCCTCCCTTGGGTGGGGAAGGAAACCTGGAACCTCCCCCTTTCCTGGGGACCTGCCTCTTACAAACCCTGAGGTAAAGATATGGAGAAGGCAGGCCATTCATAGTCTAATCTTAGGTTCCTTTCAAATTCCAGTTACCAAAATCAACAAACAGGCCACTCAGCAAAGCAATGAGTCCCTCCCACAGAGAAGACTTTATCAGTGCAATTTCTGCACTGGCATGGGGCAGCAGTCCTGCCCACTAGTGACTATCCCTGCCCCACCGAAGGGACGGTGGAGCTGAGCAGGGAGCTGGAGAAGCTGCAGAGGAGAATGGGAAGAAAGGAAGCAGAATGGAGAGCAAGAAGGAGATCTGGAGGAGGCACATGGACCAGAGAGACACATGAAGAAGCTGTGCTTGCTTCTCAGCCTTGGACTTGTATCAAGGACTTGGGGAATATGGAAGGAGACACTTGAAACAGGTGGGTGAGAAATCTGTGGGAGGATAACAATAGCAGGTTTTTTTTTTTTAAGATTTATTTATTTATACAAGAACTGGGGTACAGGCCAGATGCACAGGAGGGTGAGAGAATCCACCAGAGACAGAGTGGGGAACAGAACAGACAGACTGACGAAATATACTGCTGAGGGGAGCAGCGGGTGCGACAGGAGAGGTCTGCGTGTCATGTGGGACCCTCTCCACCTCCGGCCAGTATAGAACCAGCGCTGCAGAGGCTGCGGGCAACTTCACAGCACTGCGCTCAACTGCCTGCGCCACCCAGGGAGGCCCAATAATGGCAAGTTTTATCTTGATTTTGATTTTGCTTTTTTCCTTCCTGGCTTGTCTGGTCCCTTCTTCCCCTTTATACGGGTCCCCACCAGAGATGCCTTAGACTGGCAGGCCGTTGGGCCTCGGGGCTCTCCTTTGGGCCAGCCCTGTTTGGCTGGGCATTTACCCTCGAGGGGATGGGTAACTCTGGGTGCTTAATTTGGAAACTATTTTATCTACCCTTTCCTTTCTCTTGTCTTTATTGCACAATAATGGTATTAAAGTTCCTTTCCATTAAAGCTCTTATGCACTGGATTATGTTTTGTCTTGATGGCACAGATGGCAGCATCTATTCAGAACAGGCAGGTTAGGGGGTTCTGGGATGCCTCTCGCTCTGCCCAGTAAGAATTCTTTTCTATGTATCTCCTCCAGAACTTCTGTCTCCATTTCTCAGCTTCTCCTCCTGTCGCTTTTTTCAGTCCTCTTGGGTATTTTTCAAGCTTCCCTTTCCTGCCCAGCTCCACCCTCCCTTAGGGTGGGGCAGGGAACTTACACTGTTAATTTCTAAGTAGGCATTGCACACAATGCTGAACACGTGGTAGGGAAAAAATCCATGTAAAATTAAACTAACTGAGATTTTCTCAAATTTAGCTTATTTTAATATTGGGCTGTGGGATGCACAACACAAGAAATACAGAAGTAAAATGAGAAATGTTCCTCAAACTTACACAGGATTCTGCTTGATTATGTGAATTTATTTTTCTGACTTTTCCATTCATTGGAACACTTAAGAAGCATAAGTAATACAGATTAGATTTCCAAGTTGGAGGTCTAGGCTTTTGGGAAGCCTATCTAGAGGGAAAACATGCGAAACTATTGGGAACTCTCCCAGTCTGTGCAAAAGAGAAAATCACATGGTAGCTCTATCAGAAGGATCTATCAAGAGGATCACAGTCGAATACACTTTTTTGAAAAGCAGTGTCCAATAGATTGGAGCTTGAATTAATATAAATTTGGGTTTGATTATTTCCTTTTCCCCACTAGTGACAAGGCTTTGAAAAATGATTTAACATCCAAAACCTAAGGTTCTGGTTTTTGTGTGTGTGTGTGTGTGTTTTCTTTTTTTAAGGAAAGGATAATGCTAATATTACCAGATATTATTACCAGAGTAAGGAATAAATGAGAGTGTGGCAAACTCACCAGGTGAGTAATCAGAGAGGGACACCAGCACTGGAATTTGTTTGAAGGAGAATATCATTGTGTTAAGTTATTGAGTTTGGGGATTATATTCATTTCAACTGTCAACCTACTCTAAATAATTAAGAGAGAATGCTTATATAGAGCATAGTATGACTGTTTAATATATGATAGAGGTACTATTAATATTATTGGCTCGCAGGCGTAAAGAAAATTGAGTTCTATTTCTGGCTTTGCCCGTGTACAGTTGTAAGACTTAGGCATGTCATTTGACTGCTATAGACATTATTTCCTTCCCCCAGAGGGTGATGCATTAAATTTTTAATAAGTGCATCTCAGTTACAATAGTCTATTTTCTTTTCTGAAATCTGTTTGCTTATTACAACATATAAGCTGCTACAAACCAGGCTCAAGAAGTAGAAATAGTGATTTCCCCACCTACTATGAGCAGGTCAAAAAGATATTATAGAATATGGATTTATATATGCAAATAGATATGTCCTAATATATGTTTCATACCTATGTAAAGATAAACATAAGTATATATAGAGAAAAATAGAGATTAGATAGATAGATAGATAGATAGATAGATAGATAGATAGATAGATAGATAGATCGATAGATAGATGGCAGATAACCAATGTGCATTTGATGCAGTTACAAATGACTGGTCTCTAAGAATTAGCAATTCCCCCCTTACTTGACAAGTTTGCCTTCTTTATGACTGGTCTTCCAGATAAGCATTAACAAGTTTATCTCCCAGATAAGCTTTAGCAAATGTGTCTTTCCTCCACATTTCTTGCAATTTCCGCTTGTTTCACAGGTTTGTCTTTAGATAACTCCTCTTGAATTTCAAGGAAAAGGGTGTTAAACATCAGCTATTGAAGAAAAGCAAGCTGGCACCCTCCTGTCTCTGTGCAGACCCCTCTTCCCTCCCCTTTGCAGACCCTTGCCTATCTCCCCTTTCATCCCTTTGTATAAATAATCCTGCACTCTGCCAAAGAGCAGGACGGTGGTCTTTCAGACTTGAGTCTGCTGCCCTTCTCATTTGTCAACAAATCAAAATACTTTCCTTTTCTTCAAACTCTGTTTCCTTTTACTGGCTGAGGGAAACTGAGGCGGTATCACAATGGTTGACTACAAATGACGAGAAAATTAAATTGTGACATGTAGAAAGAAAGATTGCTGAGCAGTGTTGTATACATGCTTGTTTTAATCATGGGACAATGAATACTCAATGATCAAAAATAAACTAGAGAACTGATATTTTAGGAGTCACTTAGGGTTATTTATTTTAGACTGGGTAGCAAGAGGCAAAAACACAAAGGCTGTTAAGGGTTCTGTTAACAGTGATTTAGAAATTGCATTAACCATGAGTTTTATTGTGGGGAAAGTATGTCCTGTAACTCCAGAAATGTTTTATGGACCCCCACCCCCCAGGACATCCTTTCCCACTAACATCCAGACCAAAGATATACAAGACACCAAGAACTACAAATCCCATAATGTCATCATCACCAAAGCAAGGGTTGCTGGGACCTGAGGGTGGAGTTAAGCAGCCAGATTTGGTGTAAAACTGGACATGTGGGCCTTGGGGGTCTCTTGTTTTTTTGCCAGCTCTTAGTGTGCTATTGGGGATTCCAGCTCTGTGGAACTGGTAGAACACATTCCCGAATTTATCTTCCTCTTTCTCCCTGAGCTATTTATTTCTTCATGTCCCCTTCTTTTGTATTTATACCCTTTATTAACCTTTTGTAAATATAACCTTTTGTAAATATACCCTTTATTAACCTTTTTGTGTGTGCCTGCAGTTGAATGTTATTATAAGTCCCTTTTAAGTGCATGGGTGTGGACCCACAGTCAGCAACCCATTTCATATCAGGGTTGTCCTGTAACAGTTTGTGTGTGTTTAGCAAAGTGTCAAGGATCCTAGGCATCAGTGCTTCTATGACAAATTTGTTGATCATGTAAGCCTAAGAGATTAGTGTTTAAAACACCCGAGAGACCTTTCTTTGAGATAGATATACATTATGATGTAAAGACAAATGAAATAAAAAATGATAAAGAGATGAAAGAGTTTAGTTAAGAGTTTAGATGTTGGATATGTTGACCACAAGGGAATGAGCATTTCAATGGAAAAGAAAATGGTCTCTACTTCTCTTACTAATAAAAGTTGAAAAGTGACCCAAAAGTTTATAAATAATGAGGGGATTAGAATGTGAAAATCTCAGGGTTAACATTTCAAAAAAGTGAAAGGATTTGAAAAAGAAGAGGAAAAACTCTTTACAGGAAGTATTCACAGCAAAATTGGAAAAAAAAAAGTGTTTTCAAATTGAAATGATGACATCATGGAAATGGGCTTGAACTCCTAAGTCTTAGGGAAATGAATAGTTTGAATCGTTACCACTGAGGGGGCTACAGATGTTCAGGAGAGTAGAAATAGTGAAAAAGTATGTGAGCACAAATTTCAGATGTGTGCATGTGTCTGTACACGGGAACTCAGATTTTCTACATGAATCACATTTCTAGGTCTCAGTTTTCCCATTATTTTGGAGTAATGAGAAATTCAGATTGACAATTACTAGAGATTTTATTAGTTCCAAACTTCCCAATTTTTTTCATTCTCAAGCATATTTTCCCCCTTAAATCTACTGGGGTGGTGTAAGGCACTGACTGTCAAAGTAACATTTCAATTCTTATGAACCTCAAATGCCTTTGGTGGCAAGTTAGCAGGAGAACGGGCACAAATAATGTACTCAACTATAAAAACAAACAAAAAAACACAATCAATAATCTACCAATCTATCAATAAGAACATACAATAGGTTATAGATGAGTAAGTGAGTTGGTTAGTTTAATTAAATGCAAAATTTCTACTCCCCCAAGAATACCTGCTCAACTAATCTGATCATCTTTTGATTTTCATTACTTGTGATAGTATCACTCAATACACTTTCTTGTTGTAATGAATTCTTAGGAACATGAGCCCTTGCTAAAGCCATCTTATATTAAATCTTTGATGGTAAGGAAAAAGAAACAAAATCTCTGTGTATGAGTTCAAAGTTGGGGTGCTAATTTGCAAGATGAAATATTACCAAACTTGAACATTGGAAAGTAATTTAGTTATTGTCAAAATTTTCCTTGGCTGAAAGTGTTAGTCAAATCAATAAATTTTTTTAAACTTTGACCTCAGGTCTGGAAGGTATAGGACTAAGCTCAAAAGTAGAATTTTATTGAAAATGAGTTACATAAAGCAACCAGGGAACATTTATCCTATGGAATACACTATTACAGATTGAAACAATGAGGCAGCTCTGTAACTATATAATTACTTGCTTACAAATATCCACAACACATTTTTATTTGAAAATTATGAAAGTTTCTACTAGTAAATGAAATATGACAACATTTTGGTTTAAAAATGAAGTACTCCCACCAGCAGTGCAGGAGAGTTCCTTTTTCTCCACATCCTCGCCAACATTTATTGCTAGTTTTTTTTAATGTGCCATTCTCACTGGTGTAAGATGGTGTCTCATTGTAGTTTTTTTTTTTTAAGATTTATTTATTTATGCATACAAGAACTGGGGAATAGGCCAGAGGTGTGGGGGGTGAAAGGATTCACCAGAGACAGAGTGGGAGCAGAACAGGCAGATTGACTGAAATACACTGCTGAGAGGAGCAGCGGGTGAGTCAGGAGAGCTCAGCTGCGCCATGTGGGGCAGCTAGCTCCCTGGTCGGGCATTGAAATTGTGCTGCACAGGCAGTGGACAGCTTCATAGGTTGGGTCTTAATCCCATGCACCACCAGGGAGGCCCTCATTGTAGTTTTGATTTGCATTTCCCTGATTACAAGTGATGATGAACATTTTTTCATATGCCTGTTGGCCATTTGTATTTCCTCTTTGGAGAAGTTTGCTTTTAGCTCTTCTGCCCATTTTTTGACTGGGTTGTTTACTTTGTTTTTGTTGAGTTCTCATCAGCTCTTTGTAGATTTTTGTGATCAGTCCTTTATCATGAGTGTTGTGTGCAAAAATTTTCTCCCAATCGGTGGGGTGTCTCCTTGTTTTGGTTACTGTCTCTTTTGCTGTGCAGAAGCTCTTTAATTTGATGTAGTCCCAGCTGTTTATCTTTGCCTTCACTATCACTGCTTTAGGTGATGTGTCTGTAAAGATGTTACTGAGGTGTATGTCATGTAGTGTTTCACCTATATTTCCTTAAATATATTTTATGATTTCAGGTCTTATGTCTAGTTCTTTAATCCGTTTTGAGTTGGTTTTTGTGCATGGTGTGAGGTAGTAGTCACGCTTCATTCTTTTGCATGTAGCGACCCAATTTTCTTAGCACCATTTATTGCACAAACTTTCTTTGCTCCATTGCATATTTTTTCATTCATTCATTCATTCATTCATTCATTCATTTATACAAGCACTGGCTACAATCAGAAGTGCGGGAGGGTGAGAGAATTCACCAGAGCCAGAGCAGGGAGCAGAACAGGCAGAAGGACCGAAGTACACTGCTGAGGGGAGCAGCGGGCAGCAGGAGAGGTCTGTGCGCCATGCGGGACCCTCTGCCGGTGGCCGGGGAGCAGCCGGGGATCGAACCAGCACTGCAGAGGTATGGGCAGCTTCGCAATCCAGCACTCAACAGGGTAGTGCCACCAGGAAGGTCCTCCATTGTATATTCTTTGCTCTTTTGTCAACTATTAGTAGACCGTAAATCTGTGTGTTTATTTCTGGATTTTCTATTTGGTTCCATTGGTCCATGTGTCTTCTTGTTACAATACCATGCAGTTTTTGGTGGCTCAACAAATTCATAAACCATATGAATTTCATAAGAATTTGTTCTATTTCTTTGAAGAATGTCATGGAGATTTTTATTGGAATAGAGTTGAATCTGTAAATTGCTTTTGGTAGGATGGACATTTTAATAATGTTAGTTTTTCCAACCCATGAGCAGGGGATGACTTTCCATTTGTTTGTGTCTTCTATTTCTTTTAACAGTGTTTTATAGTTTTCTTTGTGTAGGTCCTTTACCTCTTTTGTTAGGTTTATTCCCAAGTATTTGATTGTTTTTGTTTCAATAATAAAAGGGATAATTTTCATGATTTCTTCTTCCTCAGATTGATTGTTTGTGTATAGGAAGGCTACTGATTTTTGTGTGTTGATTTTGTATCCCGCTACTTTACTAAACTGATTAGTTTAATTAGTTTTTCCCTGGAGTTTTGGGGGTTCTCTATGTATATTATCATATCATCTGTGAATAGTGATAGTTTGACTTCTTCCTTCCCTATTTGGATTCCTTGTATGTGTTTCTCTTGTCTTATTGCTCTGGCTAGGACTTCCAGTATTATATTGAAAAGCAGTGGTGAGTGCATTGCTGGTGGGAGTGCAAACTAGTCCAGCCACTATGGAGAGCAGTGTGGAGATTCCTCAATCTGCTAAAGATGGAGCTACCATACAACCTGGCAATTCCATTACTAGGGATCTACCCGGAGGACACAAAAACATTAATTAAAAAGGGCACCTGCACCCCTGTGTTTATAGCAGCACTATTTACAATAGCTAAGCTATGGAAACAACCCAAATGCCCAAAAATAGATGACTGGATCAAGAAGATGTGGTGCATATACACAATGGAATATTACTCAGTAATCAAAAGAAGATAAACTCATGCCATTTGCAGCAACATGGATGGCGCTGGAAGGGATCATACTCAGTGAAATAAGCCAGAAAGAAAAAAAAAATACTAGATGGTCTCACTCATAGCAGGAATTTAGAAAACCTAAATAAGAGACCAGGAAAAAGGGGTTACAATTGTTTGGGGAATATAAAAATAAAAAAATTAAAATTAAAAAAAATAAAAATAAAAATAAATGAGAGTACTTGCTCAAAAAAAAAAAAAAGACTAATTGTAATAAAAATCAACAAGCAACTATAAACCAGAGACACACTGCATGGGGCGGGAGGGAGGGGAGAAGGGAGTAGGATCAAAACAAGTGTGCTGGGAATTTTATAGGGACTATAACCAAGATGAAAATGCATACATTGTGCAAAAATGAAAAATGATACCAACATATATAAAATAAAATAAAAAAATAAAATACAAAAAAATACAAATGAAGTAAACATGTATTTTTCTTTGTGGGAATTGTGCCAATGCTAGTATTTTTCCTCTAAGTTTAGAAACAGGATTGTAGTGGGCCTGAGAAGGCTTAATTTTAATACATATTTTAAGAAACATTTTTTGTTATGGCTGTGAACTAATATATTTGCTGTATAATAATTATATAAAATTGAATTGTGAGATAAACTTTAGTGTGCTAATATTGGGAAAATAGCTACATATATAGTATATATAATTTACAGAAGATGTATTTTTAAATGTACAACTTAAATATATGTACACATACAAATATAGATATATTTAAATATATACACACATATTAATTTTTTATTAAACCATGGATTCAGTTTATGCAATTCAAACATTGTATATTATGCTACTTATAGCTTCAATTTCTCACCTTTACTTTCACAATTTAACAATTTAACATGTGACTATGAAAGTATTTTCTCAAAATGCCCTTGGATACAGTTCTCTCAGACCTTATGTCATTTCATTTTCTTTTTTAAATTTAAGCAAAATTGTGTAATAATATATAATGTAACTTATTTATAATCAATGTATGTAGACTATAATAATTTCACAGCTAAAAAGCCCAATTCTACCCTTCAACATAATATTGTTCCTCTTCTCACCCTACATCCTCTTTCCCCTTCTGTTCTGGGTGTCATAGTCCAAATATTTTGTTACTGTTTAATTTAATCTCTTTTCTCTACATACCACATATAACTGAAATCATATAATGTTTGTGTTTTTCTGTTAGGCTTAGTTCACTAGGCATGATTCCCTAGTATGGTTCCAGACCGCTGCAGATGACAGACTTTATCTTTGTCATAGTTAAGTAGTATTTCATTGTGGATCTGTACCACATCGTTAGCTATTCATCAGCTGATATGTGCTTAGGTTGTTTCTACTTCTTGTTTATTATAAACAATAGAGCAATAAATATGGGGGTGCATGCATCTCTTAGAATTAGTGTTCTGTATTTTGGGGGTAAATACCCAGAAATGGGATAACTGGATAATATGGAATTTCTATTTTTTTTTTTTTTGAGGACTCTCCACATGCTTTTTTTTTTTTTTTAATTTGTTCTTTAATTTATTGCTTTACTTGTTTTTTTTAAGATTTATTTATTTATGCATACAAGAGCTGGGGTACAGGCCAGAGATGCAGGGGGTGACAGGATTCACCAGAAACAGAGCGGGGAGCAGAACAGGCAGACTGACTGAAATACACTGTTGAGGTGGAGCAGTGGGTGAGACAGGAGAAGTCTGCTGTGCCATGTGGGTTGCTCCCTGACAGGCCGGAGATAGAACTCGTGCTGCAGAGGCTGTGGAATGCTTCATAGTGCGGTTCTTAACCCATTGTGCCACCAGGGTATACGAGTAGCTGTGCTCCCCGGCTAGAACCTCCAAACAAGCTCTCAAGGTCCACATGCTTCTTATAAGGGTTATACCAATTTTTATAATTCCAACAGCATATGTGGGGTTTCTTCTCTCTACATCCTCTCTAACACATGTTGTTTCTTGTCTTTTGTATAATAGGCATTCTCACGGGTGTTAGATGATATCTCAATGTTGTTTTAATTTGTATTTCCCTAGTAATAGCTGATTATGAACATCTATTCATATGCACTTTGGCCATCTGCATATCTTCTTTGGAGGAGTGTCTATTCAGGTCCTCTCTCCAATTTGAAGCTGAGTTGTTCGTTTTGTTATTGTTTGTTGAGCTTTATGAGTTCTTTTATATTGGATATTAACCTCTTGTCAGATGAATTATGTGCATAAATATCTTTTCCCATTCAATAAGTAGTCTTTTTCTTTGGATATTAGTTTGCATTTGGGTTTTTTTTTTGTTTTGTTTTGTTTTCTTTGGGTGTGCAAAAGTATTTTAGTTTGATGCAGTTTGTTTATTTTGGATTATATTTGCTGTTGGAGTCGAGTGCTCAAACAAATCTCTAAGGCCCATGTTAAGCAGTACGTAGCTTATGTTATCTGTTCCTATATATTTTATGGTTTCTGGTCTTACTAATATTTATTCCATTTTAAATTAATTGTTGTGTATAGTGTAAGATAATGGTATAGTTACATTAAATAAATACAGTGAAATAGTTGACCACAAAATTATTTTACAAAAATATTTGCACTTCTATGCATATATAATGAAGCAGAAAGAGAAGTTAAGGAAACAAACTCATTTGCAACTGCATCAAAAATAATTGAATATCTTGAAGTAAATTTAGCCAAAAAAAAAAAAAGAAAGATATGTAGTCCAAAAACTATAAGATATTATTGTAAGAATAGAAACCACAAAGATAAAGTCATTTATAACAAAGGGGCCAAGAGCTTACAGTGAGGCAAGGAATCTCTTCAACAAATGGTGCTGGGAAAACTGGACATTGATTTTTTTTTTTTTTTCATTCTCAGGTAAATGATGTCTTTCTTAGGTAGAATGAAGTGCAAATCAAGTCTCCTTGTAGACTCTAGTCTGTACAACGTACAGTTCTCACAAGAACTCTATACTTGCAAGTGTCCGCAAAGTTCAATTATCGTCACCACTCAAGTTTAACAGCCCTCTGATCACTTTCTTCAGGTTGGTTATGGGGAGAAAGAAAAATATGAAGAAATAGGAAGATCCTCCTAAAATTAGTACCATGGTCCTGGACATGAGCGTGTCTTAAAAATTATCTCCCTGGGGCCTTCCCGGTGGCGCAGCAGTTGAGCGCTGGGCTGCAAAGGTACCCGCAGGCTCTGCAGTGCCATTCGATCCCCGACTGCTGGGTGAGGGTCCCACATGGCGCACAGACTTCTGCCGCCCGCTGCTCCCCTCAGCAGTGTACTTTGTCAGTCTGCCTGTTCTGCACCCTGCTCTGGCTCTGGTGAATTCTCTCACCCTCCCACGCTTCTGACTGTACCCGGTGCTTGTATAAATAAATAAATAAAGCTTTAAAAAAAATTATCTCCCTGGGGCCTCCCCTGATGGCACAGGCATTTGAGCGCTGCACTGTGAGGCTGTCAGCAGCCTCTGCAGCGCGGGTTTGATCCTGGCCGCAGAGGGTCCCACATGGCGTGCAGACCTCTCCTGTCTCGCCTGCTGCTCCCCTCAGCAGTGTATTTCGTCAGTCTGCCTGTTCTGTTCCCCTCTCTGTCTCTGGTGAATCCTCTCACCCTCCCACACATCTGGCCTGTACCCCGGTTCTTGTATAAAAAAAAATTACCTCCCTGCAGGTTTTTTTGTTTGTTATTTGATTAAGAGAAGGTTTATAGCTGGGATCTTCCTTTCCGTCCTGCTGCATGCATGTCCCTTTCAGAGGGCTGTGTTGCTTTCTCCTTCTGTTAATTACCCCTTAACTTGGAGATGTTGTGCACTGTTGTTATTTCTTTTCTTTTCTGGGTAGCCATTTTTTTCTACGGGGTTTAGGAGGGCTTCATGCCAGTTCCTTGTATACTCTCTATATTTGTGTTTGGCCTCTGCGTTATAACCCCTAGAAAAACTTCCTGCATATTTAGCTTAACAGAAATCCTTGGACTATAATCAGATTTTAACTCTGTCTTACTCAGCTTTATCATGAATGTTGACAACAAAGGCTACAATGTCACAAAATGGTAGAAAAGCATGTAACTATTTCTAGTAATTGTCTTCTTCAAGTTCAGATCTCTAGAACTAAAGCTACAAGGCAAAATTCACCGCCAAACCGTTTCCTCTTTGACAAGTACAACAGAAAATTTCTCCAGTGAAATATCTTCATTGACTATTTACCTATGGAAATTGATATACAATCTATTTGATTATATTTTCTCAATTAGCCTCAATTTTCCAGAAAAGAGAGTCTGAACAAATGTATGTGAAACTATTGTGTTGATAACTATTGCAGATTTGAAAGACAGGAAAGGAAAAGGAAAAAGGAAGGGGAAATTAATACAAATGTGTAATTAGCTTGCCAGCACTACTTGATACGGGTTGCTTTATCCATTGGGAATCATGTTAAATCATAAGACTTGCTTTTCAAGAGCCTGAAACTTGTTCAAAACTTTCTATAGAGAGCTAAAATAACACAAAATTATCAACTGGATTTCCCAAGCAAATATATTCACAGGAAAACAAGGCAGGAAGCAAGAGGGCTATATGATGAACTGAGAAAGGAGATAATTGCCCCACTATGCATGAAGTTGGTTATACCTACACTGCTGCAGCTAGAAAAAAAAAATGCAACAAAAAAGAACTGATATGGGGTGCCAAATATGCTGGTAAAAGGTGCCAAATATGCTGGTAAAACTTCCATTTCAATGTCTTATTTTTTGTATGTGTATATTTATATATACATAGAATTGGAAAGATTGCCAATCATTTGTTAAGATGATTACATTTGGAATAAGAGACAGGATCATGAGGGAAAGAAGTAGATATATTCATTTTTTTTTCTTTTTAAATTTAAATCTGGAGCTCAAAAAAAGACCATACAGAAGTCTTTACTGAAGACTCTCATGTATACTTGCCGAAGCCCATCATCTTACAGTTTTTCCAAATGTCTATCAAATTGGGAGATTGTTATTCCTATACATTTAAATATTTTGCTAAGGGCCTCCCTGGTGGTGCAAGGGATTAAGACGCAACCTATGATGCTATCTGTAGCCTCTGCAGCATGAGTTTGATTCCCGGCCGCCAGGGAGCAACCCACATGGTGCAGCAGACCTTCCTCACAATCCCACTGCTCCCCTCAGCAGTGTGCTCTGGTCAATCTGCCTGTTCTGTTCCCCACTCTGTCTCTGGTGAATCCTTTCACACCCCCCCCCCACACACCTCTGGCCTGTACCTGTTATAGGACAGGGAGAGGGGCAGCCCAAGCCCCACAAACCTGCCTATTCTAAATGGGTTCTGCCATCCGCCGCATCAACACAAAACATATGAGACTTTAATGGGAAGGAACTTTAATAAAACTAGGAAACAATACAGGTAAGGCAAAGAGTCTAGTTTCTAAATGAAGCACCCAAAGTTACCCGTCCCCTCGTGGGTAAAAGTCCATCCATATGGGATTGGCCCAGAGCAAGGCCCCAAAGCCTGCCACAAGTCTAAAGCATCTTCCAGTGGGGACCCACAGAAAAGGGTCAGAAACTACCAGACAAGCCCGGAAGGAAAAGAGCAAAATCAACATCAAAATAAAAGCTGCCATTGTCACCTCCCCATGGGTCTCACCCACATCTGTGTCACCCCGTCCACGACCAAAAGACAAGCACAAGCACAGTTTCTTTACGTGTCTCTAGGCTCCATGCGCCTCCTCCAGGTCTCCTTCTGGCTCCATCCTGCTCCTTCCTTCCTCAGTCTCTTCTGCAGCTTCTCCTCTTCCTGCTCAGCTCCACCCTCCCTTGGGGGGCAGGGAACCTCCCCCTTTCCTGGGGACCACCCTGTTACATACCCAGCTCTTGTATGCATAAATAATCTTCTAAAAAATAAATATTTTGCTAAGTTTGTATTTTCCAAACAATATATTGTTTAGGAGGGTGTTTTTTTTTTAAATGACATCATCTTTTATCAGTAATTAATTTGTGCTCATTTTCTTGGAATTATATTTTGAAGGTAATCCATGTTGAGACCCAGTGATATATTTCATTAGCAATAATCATGCTACACCATTCCATATTTCAAAATATACCTACTCTTTTCATTCATTCTCATTTGTATGAGGCTTTATCTGTGATATCCAACCCAACATTTCATGTCAACAAATAGCTCTACCAGTGTTTGCATCATTTTATATCCCCACAATAGTTTCTTCTGCTTTAGCTTATCACTAGTAGTGCTGTCAGACTTCTTAAACCTCACCAGTAGATTGGCAGTAGAATGGCATCTCATTATGATTTTATTAGCTATTTATCTGTTGACCACTTAGATTGAGCATTTTATCAAAAGCTTATTGACTATTTTTGTTTTCTTCATTCTGAGTTGCCTATTTAAAGTCATTGACAAATTTCCTGTCACATTCCTCATCTTTTCAGATTTTTATGAGTTCTTTACATAGTTTGAATACTGAACATAAGAGTAGTATGCATTGAAAATATTCTCTCCTGAGCTGGACTTGTCAGTTAGTTTCTCATAATGATATTTATGCACATAATTCATCTGACAAGAGGTTAATATCCAATATAAAAGAACTCATAAAGCTCAACAAACAATAACAAAACGAACAACTCAGCTTCAAATTGGAGAGAGGACCTGAATAGACACTCCTCCAAAGAAGATATGCAGATGGCCAAAGTGCATATGAATAGATGTTCATAATCAGCTATTACTAGGGAAATACAAATTAAAACAACATTGAGATATCATCTAACACCCGTGAGAATGCCTATTATACAAAAGACAAGAAACAACATGTGTTAGAGAGGATGTAGAGAGAAGAAACCCCACATATGCTGTTGGAATTATAAAAATCGGTATAACCCTTATAAGAAGCATGTGGACCTTGAGAGCTTGTTTGGAGGTTCCTTCCCCCTCTTTGTTCTTACCCCCTCCCTCTCTAGATATTTCAATTCTAAAGTCAGCTTTCAAAGGTTAGTTTTTTTTGGTTTCAACGATTTTATTTATTTTGCATAGGTGAACTGGGGTGCAGGCCAGATTTATGGAGGTGGGGAAGAGCAGCTGAGACTGGAGAGGTCTGCTGCAACATGTGGGTAGCTCCCTGGCTAGCCCGGGATTAAATTCATGCTGCAGATGCTGCAGCTAGCTTCACAGTGCTATGCTTAACCCCTTATGTCACAATGAGGCCCCTGTTTTAAATTTTAAATGATACTGGTAAAATCCACAACCTGCATCAGGGAAAAGACTAGAGTGGTCCTAGATCATGCAACCTTGCACAAGATGGAACAGGACAGGCTAATGCTAAGTACAATAAGTCAGCACCAGAAAGATAAATACCAGATAATGTCAATATTTGCAATATACAGAAAACAAAGTTAGAGTCAGTTAAAGACAGGCTTAAAAGCTAAGCTTGGAGGGGCCTCCCTGCTGGCCTAGGGGTTAAATCTCAGTGCTACCGCTGCCCCAGCCTCTGCCTCTGAGGCCTTGCTCTTGGAAATACTCTTTCTTTTTTTTTCCCCTTGGAATAGTAAAACAACTTACAGCTGAGTGACTTATCAGCCCGTTTACATAATTTTGACATTTTATTCTTTACATTTTGTATCATTTTTGAGATCAAGCTGGAAGTGTTCCTACTGATACAACATTCTTGAAAATCTCATGGTTTTTCATATTGGCAAAGGTTCAATGACATTAGACAAGAGGATTCCGCACTATCGTTCCTGGATAGCCATATCTTTATTCCTGGCTTCTGCTGAGAATGATTCATTACTCATTATTCAAAATGTCCCCCATTTTACATCTGTTCATGTGTAAAATATATTCATCCCATATTTGCATAAGGTTTTGCTTATATTGTATATACTTGTTACAGTTTAGGAATTGGTTTACATATACATACATTATTTATTATTTATTTTCTGAATATACATAATTTGTATATTGAATTTTTGTCCAGTTACATCCTTGTATCTTATCCAGAGCATGTTTCAAGGATTATCACAATCTAGATCAGCTGAGTTTACCACTGACAGTTTACCACTGAAAGTTTTACTTTCTATCCAATAGTGGAAGACAGTCCAGTCATGTTTTTTGCCCATTTATAACAAGTGTCATCTTTCTTCCAATGTTCTTTATTTCCTTTGGACACCTCAACAGATGCATTTTTAATGTTCATCTTTTTACCGAGTTCTGCTCATGACGACATGTGTTCTCTAATATGATAGAAATGTTCTCAACCATCTTCTTCTCTTCCCTCTGAGACCTCTTTGCAATCATTTTTTAACAGCAATTTTGCACCAAAAACACTTTAATATAATCCAAGTTTTTCTATCATGCTTCTCAAAATTCTTTCAGTCTCTTCCAATTAGCTAATCCCAAAGTCATGGCCAAATTGTTAGGTATTTTTTACATTAGCAGCTAAATTCCTGGTACCAAAATTTATAAACTGTAGTAATCTGAGTTCTCCAGGGAAGAAACAGAGCCAACATAACCACTGAAATATCATCACCAATTAAAATTTTGACAATTTATTCAGCTTGCCAAAGTTTTGAAAACCAAGGGGAAAAAGTAGCAAATAGATTGTGAATTAAGATTTTTCTGAAAATCCACACCAGTTATAGTTTCTGCTTGTCACATAATGGAATGGAAGTATTTCTTTTTTTTTTTTTTTAATCACTTTCAGACCCACATTGAAGAAGGAGTTAAATCTTCCAAAGTTTTATGGGTTGTCCATATGGCTTAAAATACTTGCTGTTATGTCTTTTGTTATTATTTATTTCTTTATTGAAGAGTTGAGGATTAGCAATGAAACACAGCAATAATTAGCATCTGAAATATAACCCTTAATTTTATTTGATCCTCATACTCATGAACATATCCACTGGTGAGTTACACAATATACTTTTCAGCTTTGCATAATGTTAATTATATCAGATAACATGTCCATTTCTGTTAGAAGAAGTTTAATTTGCAGTCACGTGAACTGGTGATATTTCTAGAAAAGGACTGAGCAATAGGGTAGTCACCAGTCACATGCGGCTTTTTAAATTCAAGTTACATTAGTTGCACTTTAAAAATGCAGTTATTCCTGTAAGAAAGTGAAAATCAAAATCAACAAACAACTATGAACCAGAGACACTCTGTGAGTGGCGGGGGGCAGGGAGGGGATGGATTGGGGTCAAAATAAGGGGATTGCAATTGTATGGGGAATATAAAAATAAAATTTATTTAAAAAAATTAAAAATAAAAACTATTATAGGAAATAGTAAAAAGCCAACACTATAATAGGAAATTGTTCAAAGATTTTGAACAGATACTTTAGGAGACAAAAATCTAAATGGCCAAAACACACACAAAAATTCATTCTCATTATATTCAATAAAAGTTATTTGTGTAATTGTCAAAAAAAATGCAGTTATTCTGCCTCACTAGCCACATAGTAATGCTTTATAGATGAATGTTGCTCATGGCTACCACTGGAGTTATATAGATACAGAACTTTTTCATTATAACCAAAGTTCTTTTGGATTACAATGCGTTCAAATATCAAATAGTCATGGTTATTCTAATATGCACATGTATACATACACATATATTCATATGCACCTATATGTTAACATACCTTTTATGCTAATAAGTAGGTGCTCTATTCTAACAATGAAATATTCAAATAACTGGTCCACTCTGGTGCTACATTCACTTAATTTTGGTATCAATAGAACTGCATTACTGAGTTGGAAAACTCACCGTGTATGGAATACATGAATAGCAATGCAGTTTCTGAAACTTGATTACAAGAAAAAACCAAGAACTTTAGTTCAGTTGAAGCATTGGTTATAAGCCTGAGAAGAGAGAGAGACAGCCTACTCTATCACTGGAAATATACACACGAATACCCGTCAGAGTGATGAATAGGGTTTCTTGTTATCTTACTGTCTATATCATTTCCAGCTCCGATTCCCAAACAAAGCCCAGATTACATGGAGAAAGCAAAAGAATTGTCCTGCATATATTATTTCTGCTCAAGCATTATGAGAACATTTTCATCTATATTTATAAATAGGGTTGATCTCATTTTAACTTGATTAATCTTGGAATTTACTCTCTTTTTTTTGCCACACATAATCTAAAATTTATAATACAGGGCATACCTTTTTTTAATCCTGTATTTGTATTCGTGTTTTGTTTCTTAGATTTACATGTTATGTTTTCACTCAAAGACTAAAGAAAATTTATTTTGTAATGTACATTTGAATTTTAGAGCCAGGTTAAATGAAATAAGAAATCCCAAGGTGTTTGAGCATAACCACATTAAAAATACTGACCGACATGGAGGGTCTGTGGATGATAAGTCTTAGCACTTTTCATGAAAATCTGCCTGGTCTCTCTGGGTCACATTTACTGTATTAAAGTGGCATTCTACTGGAACCTCTCCCCCTGCCTGGATATATGTGAGAGAGAAAAGCAGCTCCAGATGACAATCAGAATTGTTTCTGGCCTTAGCACTGCCATAAAACCTTGAATAAACCATATGGCCTTTCAGTTCTTTTATCTAAAACATGTGTTCATATTCCTTGCTTGATATTTGATCATTAAATAGCATAAACCTAACTATAACTATAGCATCTATACTATGATACTATGATACTATGATAACTATAGCATCTATACTTATTGCTCCTCAGTTGTACCCTTTACCTGGGGTAAACATACGTACACCATCTCATTTAATCCTCCAAATTCATCTCTGGGAACAATTGTATTAAATTTATTTTCAGGTAAAAATTTCAGTTTCTTTGGCCTCCCTGGTGGCACAGGCAGTTGAGTGCCACACTGTGAAGCTGTCTGCAGCTTCTGCAGCGTGGGTTCAATCATGACCAATGGGCAAGATACCCACATGGCACGGTAGACCTTATTTCATTTAACCTGGCTCTAAAATTCAAATGTACATTACAAAATAAATTTTCTTTAGTCTTAGAGTGAAAATATAACATGTAAATCTAAGAAACAAAACACGAATACAAATACAGGATTAATACAGACCTCTGCCCGCTGCTCCCCTCAGCAGTGTATTTTGTCAGTCTGCCTGTTCTGTTCCCTGCTCTCTCTCTGGTGAATCCTCTCACTCCCCCCACACATCTGGCCTTTACCCCAGTTCTTGCATAAATAAATAAATCTTAAAGAAAAAAATTCAGTTTCTTTAGGCCTAGAGGAATGATTAGACTTAGTTTCACACAGATTTTACAGATACTACTAAAGGTCGAATTCCCAAATCTGTGGTGTCAATCAAACCACAATGCAAAGATGGTTGAAAACAATTACACATGTGCAGATGTTGCTACTTTCAATGGATAGAAAGGATTCACATGAGGAGCATATAAAATTAGCTCAAGTTTGAGTATCTCTCATAATAAAAGCTAAGGTTTATTCATTCCTCTTAATATGCCAATCATAGTTCTAATTACTTTACAAATATTAACTCAACCCTCATAACAACTTAATAAAATGGTATTAAGTTCATGATTCCTTTTCAAAATTCTTGTCACTATTGTTCCAATACAGATGTCATCTATCAAAATGCAGTCTCAGATTCTGGCAGAAGACTCCATTTAAAAATGTGCTTAGGGGCCTCCCTGGTGGCTCAAGGGGTTAAGCACAGCACTGTGAAGCTATCCTTGGCCTCTGCAGCATGAGTTTGATCCCCGTAGGAGGCTACCCACATGGTGCAGCAGACCTCTCCTGCCTCACCCACTGCTCCCCTCAGCAATGTATTTCAGTAGATCTACCTGCTCTGTTCCCCACTCTGTCTCTGGTGAATCCTCTCACTCCCCACACCTCTGGCCTGTACCCCAGTTCTTGTATGCATAAATAAATAAATCTTTAAAAAAATAAAAAAATACATTAATACTTTTTCAGGAACATATATGCATATTTACAAATGAGTTATAAAGAGAATCTTAACCACTCCCTTATACTAACCTGAACAATTGAAAAATCTTTTGGGACATCGAAGGAATGGCTCACAGAGAGAAGTGAAATACACAGTGACAGATACACAGAAATAGATCTAGGAGCCTTGAACAGAAAAGTGATCAGTGTAGGCATGAGATGGGTGGAGTCTCGAAGATCTAAGTGCATGCTGCATTCTGTTAAGTGTGTTAACACTTAAGAGACAGGGGAAAGAAATGGTTTGGTAATAGTGAATATGTATGGAACATTCTCTGTGCCAGAAAACTAACATGAATTATTTCATCTTTCCATTAACTCCCTCAGATAGATTGCATACTCTTTATTTGACTGACGAGGAGAGAGACACTATTACAATGCATCATTAGGTCCCAATGCTAGTGCATGTCAGTCCGTCTGTGCTGTTGCAAAGACACTGCATGTGCAAAATGAAGTTATATTTAGCAAGTAATTTCATGTCATGCTTTCTAAAATTCTTTATTATATTCCCAAAGATGCTGGAAAATCTACTAGATGCTCTGGATAAAACAATTTAAAAAGTACAGTTTCTATTCTCAAGTAGCTTATGGTGCAAATACTTAGCTATTTTTTTTTTTTAATATTTATTTTACAAGTGCTGGGGTACAGGCCAGATGTGTGGGAGGGTGAGAGGATTCACCAGAGACAGAGCCAGGAACAGAACAGGCAGACTGACTGAAATACACTGCTGAGGGAAGCAGCGGGCGAGACAGGAGAGGTCTGTCATGCCATGTGAGACCCTCGCCGGCCAGCCGGGATCAAACCGGCGCTGCAGAGGCTGTGGACAGCTTCACAGCATGGCGCTCAACCGCCTGCGCCACGAAGGGAGGCCCAATACTTAGCTAATTATACATAAGGTGAAAATAGCTCTCAGAAGGGTCACAAAGCATGTATGAGAATTGCCAGCAATGCCTCCATGAAGGAGTTGAAATCTAAACTATGCTCAAAAGAGTTAATGGGAAAAAGGTACCATTTTACAAAGATCATGAGAAAATTACAATAATTTTAGGACATAATGTAGAGTATATAAAATATCCTAGGAGCTCAGGTGGGATGAGCAAATGTCTAGCATGCAAAATATGCAACATTGTCAAACAGAAGGTAGACTCTGCGGCTTCACGATGAGGTAGAAAGAGGGAATGTGAAGGGGAAGGGGAGAAAAATGAAGAGTCCAGATAAAGGAAACTCTTCCTTGTGAGGCTGAGCTTTGGTTATTGCATGTTGTGAGACTGCTGTATTAGCATGTAATTCACAAAGACTGAAATTAAATTAGAACTTCCATTTCATATCCATACCTGTACGCAGCCAATTCCATAGAAAAATTACCTGTGAGATCATTGATAAGTTGAAGATTGCATTATAACTTATGGTATAATTTTGATTCTATGCAAGAAAGATAATTATGATTTCTATTTTGGTGATAATTGCCATGGTTTGGAACCTGAGAGACTTAAAGTTTGGATGTATTTATTGGTATTCCAGTGCTCAGTTGTAATTGAGCAGCTGAGCCAGCAATAGTTTTGAGCAACTCCATGACTGTATGACTGTGTGGGGTACAAAGAATTCAGACTTCAGAAAGTAAGTAATGTGTTATATTACTTATGTAAATTATATCAATAAAATTAGGACAAAATAAGATTTTGGGCTTCAATCACATCCCGTCCCCTAACAAACTGTTTTCCCTTCCCCTAACAAGCTGTTTTGACCTGGTATTTTTTTTTTTTTCTTCTTGAACTTAAATTTTTTCCACTATAAGATTGTTCCCTTCAACAAGAGCAATTTCAAGGTGGCTTTCATTTCATTTCTTACTGTTTTAAAAACTTTTTTTTCTTGTTTTCAATTGGAAATTTTTGTCCTCATCTTTTTTGTAGTGGGGAGGGAAAGGCTTGCTTTTTCTATTGACATTTGAGTTTGCGCGGTAGAAAAATGCATATAGCATACACAATTAATACTAATAATGATAATAAAATCTTCCACAAAGGTTTCCCACTAATCTTACGTTATTCAGGCTCTGGCACATAATGAATATCCTGAATATTTAATAACTAAAGGAAAGAAAATCCAACTGAAAGACCATCTTGAGCTGTAATATATATATATGTATATATATATACGTATATATATATGTGTGTGTGTATATATATATATATATATGCATGAAACCCCCTTATCCCATGTCAAGGGAGACAGACTGGATCTGTCAATGGTAAAATAAAACATTTTACACTTCTATTCAAATGTCACTACAGATTGCAAGTGACATAACAAAGAACAACCTGCTATAGACTATGAAAAATATAAATCCTCGTTTTCTTGCTAGGAATTCATATTGAAAGGTCATACTGAAAAGTGCATATAAAATCCCACTGAATCTGCTTAATGCACTTTCTATTTTCACTCAAATTTCATCAGGTGATGAGAGTAGGCCTGTATAATTAAAACAGGTAGTAATTTGCATAGTCAAAGGCATAAGCAAAGCAGATAAGTGCAGATTTGCATGGGGGAAATATGGTTGATCAATTGAGAAATGTGGAAATGATGGCATTAAGATGTGTAGGCCTTTGTGTGTTTGCTTTCTTCTTTATTCTTGCTTTCTCTCTTGCAACCTCCATGACAATCTCCTTAGGGCAAAGGCATGTTCCTCCAAAGCACATAAAGACTTTATGAGATACAAAGTTTTCACAAGAAAATGAAATTTTTCCAACTGAGTTCACCCTCAAAATGAAATTAGCTTGGTGTATTATGTGAATTGTGGCTATTTCATTTTTTATTCAGTATTTTGACTATAACAGAGACTGAAAAAATATTTGGGGGGGAGAGAATAGACTCCAAAGCAATTGATTATTGTTTGGATAAATAGAAAAAGTTTCATCAAAAGAACAACTTAGTCCGCCTTTTTTGAGGATAAGCTGTTATGCTGCATTTTTTCTCATCATATATAAATTGTCATATTTTCAATAAAGCCTCAGTGTTACAGCTTCCTTGCTTTCATTGTGTTCTTATTCTTACTCCAGAAGACAAGGCAATGGTGTTCAACATTTCTTTTCATTGGTCATCATCATTAATGTTACTTTATTCATATTTCGCATAATGGAGTGTTCACAAAAGATAAGACTGGTTATAAAATCCAATGTCCGGAATTATCTTAAAACATTTCACAAGTCTGAATTTTCTGAACGTGTGTAAATGCATACAATCATTGAGTGATGAATAGGTTTTCTGTATATATATGTGTTGTAACAAGTAGTCGCTGCACCAAATACGGTGGTCCTAGACATTACCAAATGTGCTGCTGCCTGAAACCTTGTGAGTTGTTCAGTCCATTTCTCTGTATCTATATTAGGTATAAATCTAAGGCAAGAGAAATAGATGGAAATCCCTTCTGGTATGACTGCTTCTACCATATTGAGTATATAAAGAGTGTGCTACATTTTTGCGTACCAATTTTAATACTCAGGTACATTTTAATTTTACTTTGTCTAGAAGTACTTTCCTTCATGTAACAGATAAGAAAAAAATCTTTAAATATCAACATTATTTTGTTCCTAGGTGTTGTGATGTGTATTTTTCTACTTTCTATATTTTAAATGACAAGATTTTGTAATAATAGTAAAATTTACTTTGATAGCTATACAATGTAAAGCTTTATTATATTTTTATAAAGCTATATTTTAGATAAAATTCCCTTCCACTTTCTTAAAATTTCTATATTTATATTGAAAATTAACAAAATCTCTCTCAAATGGAACTACATTGAAAAGTTTCAGTGGCAAATATGGGCTACATATTATACTGAGGGCCTATTCATTTAGCATACAGTAGGTGAATGGCAGATGTTGATTAAGGAAAAATATCAGGCATCTGCCTAAGGAATGAGGTAACTGGTATTATCAAGTCCCTACTTTCTCTCTATTCAGTATATATCTGTAAATATATTCTGACAGCTGAAGGGATTATAAATCTAGATATGATTGATTAACTTCGAAAAACCTCAAAACAATTCATCTTTCAAAAAACAAGGAAAGAATTCCCAATTTCATGGTATTTTCTCTGCCATGTTAGCTGTCAATTCTAACCAACTGTTCATCATGTTGGTCCATAGAAAGGTGCGGTGCCAGAAGATGGAACATTCTGAAGGGTATTTTTAATGCAAAGACAAGGATAATCATAACCTCCTTGAATGTATGTGCTAAGGCATACAAACATTTTGTTCTCCCAACCAGTATGTGCTTTCTATTTTAGTTTCTCAAATAGTGAAATTGAAATAGAGAGAACGGGTGTCTTCTTTCAGGTCTCACTGCAGTCCAGTGGGAGGGAGGGGCTAGAGCTGTGTGTATCCTTCTGGAGTCTGAAAGTTTTCTCCTCAGTCTTACACAGCAAGTTGATAACATTGATACACATTAAAAGTTGAACTCATTAATGTGGGTTTTACATGTGGCTTATATAAGCACTGAAGATATTTTTTAAAGATTTATTTCTTTTTATTTGTGCATACAAGAACAGGGGTATAGGCCAGAGATGCAGGGGGTGGGGTGAAAAGATTCACCAGAGAGAGAGTGGGGAGCAGAACAGGGTGATCTACTGAAATATACCATTAAAGGGAGCAACAGGCAAGACAGGAGAGGTCTGCTGTGCCATGTGGGTTAGCTCCCTAGCCAGGGATCAAGCTGAGGCCTCAGCAGTGATAGCTTGATAGGGCTGAGACTTAACTCCTATGCCACCAGGAAGACCCTGAATATATATATAGTTTGTACAAAATGAAGGAGTAAATAAACAAAATGATCCATCACATGTTAAGATCTAGAATAGACCTTATTTTTATTTATACATGCAAGAACTGGGGTGTAGGTCAGAGATGCAGGGGTGAGAGGTTTCACCAGGGACAGAGTAGAGGCAGAACAGGTGGATATACTGAAATGCTGCTGAGGGGAGCTGTGGGCAATGCAGGAGAGGTCTGTTGTGCCATATGTGGGTTAACTCCCTGGCCTGGATCGAACTCATGCTGCAGTGTCTGATGACTGCTTGACAAGGCTAAGATTTAACTCCTGTGCCATCAGGGAGGACTTAGAATCAAAACAGTTTTAAGTGTATGATTTACCTTTGTTCCAGACTCCTCTTCCCATCTTCCTGGAAATCTTTCCTCATTCCCTCCTTGACTATATGTTAGGCTCAGGATCATCCTGTAATGTTTGTAAGCTTTAGAGTAATGGTGTCATTTGAATTATATATCAAAGATGCTTGCATGCCATTGCCTGTACCTGTAGATTACTTTTTTAGAATTTTTGCATAATATTCCACTTAATGAATATTCCACAAGGTGTACTATTTAATAATGCTCACTCACTGCTTTCATTTTTTTATTTTTATGCAAACTGTATCATACACACACACACTTACACATAAAGTTTCCTGTGAAATTCTTTTTCCTGTGTCCAGGTATAAGCTCTATTCCAATACATATATTTAGGAGTAAAAAAATTAAATCAGTATGTATGTGCTTACCCAATGTTGCAAGAAAATGCTAAATATTTCCAAAAATGGCTGTCCCAAAATACACAACTTGTAGCAGTTCATACAAATTCATTTTGACACTTATACTTTTCAATATTTAGTAGTGCTAGACTTTATCACTGTCAGCAATCTGATGGATATTAAATTTATCTAATTATAATCTTAATATCCATTTCTCTGATTATTAATGAGGATAAACATCTTTTCATATATCTGTGGGCTCTTCAGATTCCCTCTCTGTGAAATACCTGTTCATACTTTGTTTACATTTAATTGGATAATTTTCATGTCATATATTGACTTTTTAAATTTCAGAGACAAAAAGACTATTGTACATATCTTCTTCCAATTCAGGGCTTTACATTATTTGTTTAATTCATATTCTAAATCTCAAACATTCCTTTGTGATCATTCCTTCTCTATCTTGTTTAAGATATGCTTCTCACCCTTCAGAATAGATACTTTCCTATATTGGCATTAAAATGTTGAAAATGAACCCTTAAAATTTGTCTTTAAAATATTTGAAATTATTTTGTGTACACATAGATTGTGATATAGTCACTGTCCCCCCTGTGGATAACGAGAACATGTGTTGAATAGCCACTCTCCTAAGACATACCTGTATTTTTTTTTTTATAAATTTTATTGTTATATTCCCCATACAATTGCAGCCCCCCTATTCTGACCCCAATCCCTCCCCTCCCACCCCCGCCCCCCTAAAAGTGTCTCTGGTTCATAGTTTTTTGTTGATTTTGATTTTCACTTTCTTATAGTTATTCATTTTCCTGGTCCCTTATTTAAGTTTTCTAGATTCCTGCTATGAGTGAGACCATCTGGTATTTTTCTTTTTCTTTTTGGCTTATTTCGCTGAGCATGATCCCTTCCAGCGCCATCCATGTTGCTGCAAATTGCATGTGTTTATCTTTTTTGAATGCTGAGTAATATTCCATGGTATATATGTACCACATCTTCTTGATCCAGTCATCTATTTTTGGGCATTTGGGTTGTTTCCAAAGCTTAGCTATTGTAAACAGTGCTGCTATAAACATAGGGGTGCAGGTGTTCTTTGGAATTGATGTTTCTGTGTCCTTTGGGTAAATACCTAGGAGTGGAATTGCTGGATCATATGGAAGCTCTATGTTTAGTAGGTCCAGAAATCTCCACACAGCTTTCCACAGTGGTTGGACCAGTTTGCACTCCCACCAACAGTGCAGAAGAGTTCCTTTTTCTCCACACCCTCGCCAGCATTTGTTGTTGCTAGTTTTTTTAATATGTGCCATTCTCACTGGTGTAAGATGGTATCTCATGGTAGTTTTGATTTGCATTTCCCTGATGGCAAGTGATGTTGAACATTTTTTCATATGCCTGTTGGCCATTTGCATTTCCTCTTCAGAGAAGTTTCTTTTTAGCTCTTCTGCCCATTTTTTGACTGGATTATTTTCTTTGTTGTTGTTGTTTGTACCTATATAAAGTGTTTCAATCAATACAACACTATATATCCTAATATATGACAGGTAAGCTCGCCCACCTCATTCTTAAACTTTGCTTTATCACACAAAATTTAGATCAGTTTGTCCACTTACCTGCAAAAATAACATTTGAGATATTTATTACAAGTACAAAAATTATAGATGTATTTAAAGGGAGCTGACATATTTGTAATAGAAAATCATTTTATCCAAAGACACCATATGGTTTCCTTGTTATTGGGGGTTTCTTTAATCTTGTCCAACAAAGTAACATGGTTATCTATTTCTTTGACACATAAAACTTGTTCATTACTTTATAGTTATGTTGCTATAATAAATAATATCTTATAAAGTATATTTCCCAAATATTAATTACTTCTGAATAGAAATAAAGACTATGATGTAAACTTTATATGTAACCACCTTTCTGAAACTCTAAAAATTTGTCTGTAAATTAATTTAATTTTTCTATGTAGGCAAACACATCAACAACCAAAATTAAAGGTGTTGAGATATTTGCTAATTTATTTCATCAAGACATATTTCTTGATCTCTATCCTGGGTTATTTTGAACTACTTAGTCCATTTATGTTTTAATTAAATAAGCTTTTATTATTTTATTATTTATTATTTTAAATAAGCTTTTATTATTTTACTGTTATTTTTAATTGGTTCTTGTTGAAATACACATTACACTTTGAAATATTTGTTGCTTACTAACATGTTTCATAGACAAATCTAAGAATATCTATTAATTCAAATACATGAAGACTTTGGATTCTAAGTGTCTGACTCTGGTTTTTACTGTTGACTCTTATTGATGGTGATCTGTTTCCTTAGAACAGGTGATTTCATTTCTGAGCACATATTTAATATTAATCCCCAGGAATCCTAGTGGTTATCTTGATGCTACTGGACACTGTCAGGCACTTGGAAATCAATAGATGCCACCACCCTGAGATCACTGTGGTCTCTTTCATAGCACTGCAGGTCCCAAGCCAGAAGTCGGCCCCTTATCTCTGGTTCAGGGCTTATTTATCAGGTCACAGTTGGGATGGAAACACTTGACCTTGGTGTTACTCTGTGCTTTACATCACTGCTCATTGTTTCAGCTTTATGATTTTTTTCTTCTTTTTTATCTGAGGGAGGATATATTCTTACCACAAATACTTTAAAAAATAAAACCTTTTAATTAGGATTTATTTTTGTATGTTAGCTTTTTGCTTGATTTTTAGTTGGAAGGTTCATAATACTATCAAGAATAGAATTTACAGACTGAAACTTTAACTTTGCTTATATATAATTTGTAAGATAAGTTTTACAAAAAATAAGAAAAAATAGGGTTATATCATAACTTAGTTTGAAACTCTGGCCCCTGTAACCCTAATATTAGACATTGTTCTATAGGGAAAAAAATGCTCACATTTAATACTTCATTAATTAAATCCACAAAACATGTATTAATATACTTTTGTTCCTTCATGTGCCTTTACCTCATGGTACCAGGAATCTCAGAGAGGCTGACCTAGACATCTTAAACACACACTCTTGGTTTTTGATTAATATTAATTAATGTTAATATTATTAATATTACCTATAATTTGAGGTTTTATGGCTGAGACTGAAGGCAGCAGAGACTAGCAATTAGGCAGAGCGTCCAAGGCTGGTGTGGCAGCTCCACCATGTAGTGAGTCAAGCTCTTACTGATGTGTCACTTCAACAACCCAACAAAGTTTCTCATACTGCCAGATCCAGAGCAACTCACTTCCACAGTCTTCTAAGAGAAAAGAAAACAGGAAACCATACCTCTTTCCATTAATGAAGATAAGAGACTACACACCAGTTGTCCACATATCATACTGACAATCACAGGACACAACTAGTTGAAAAGAGGCTGGGGATTATAATATCTATACTTCATTGTTTCCAGCAATATTTAGGGAATCTGTTACTATAAAATAAGCAGGATGGCCTATGCCTATCCGAGGTTAATATGAATGTCCCCTTTCTTTGTTTATTGCTATATTCTCTGTCAGTGCCAAAACACCATGATGCGAAGAATGACTGCATAATCTCAATGGTTTAACAAATGTGCATCATGTCAAGCTCCACATATATTAAGAAATATTTAATTGAAAAAAAAAATCATCAGTTTGGGATATCCTCCTCTCCCAAAAAGATTCTGAGCAAGGATTCGGGTGCAAGTAGCTCATTTGAAAAATGATCCCCAATAGTACTATAATGACCTGGGGAAATGAGTCAGGGAGAAGAGCCAACAATTTGCCACCTTAGGTAATCAGGGCCTGGAGCCATTGGGGGTCCTCTAAGAAACTGTGTGCCCTGCACCTCCAATCTTTCCAATAAAGGACAAGGAAAGTAGTGCAGTTACCACATCCACCAACTTCTAACATATCATTGGTTTAAGGTTATCCCTGGGGAGATGACTCTGACAATATTGCCCTATCCCAGGCATGGTAAAAGCAAATACCACTGTTTCCATAATCTTGTCTCACACACACACACACACACACACACACACACACAGTTATACATGAGAAACTTTGTGACAATCACAGGGCAAAACAGTATCTGTGCAAGGAATTTTGACATATCTTCCTGCTTTTCCAGAAACTACTACCAAACTAGAGAAAAATCTCTCTAAAAAGAGATACAATATTATAACATTCCCTACTCTTTTAAGCAGAATAGACAGACTGAAGATTTGATGACTCAGCTGCCTTGTTATCAGTATCATCCTCTCTCTCTCCTTGTCTGTTTCTCTTTCCATCACTCTCTGTCCAGTGACTAAGACAATCTGCCAGGAATGTGTTCACTGAATTAATCCATCTGGTCCCCAAACTCTATCCTAACATCTGAACAATCTGGCTGGTCCTTCAAACATTGTCTCTTACTCCGGGAAACACTCTCATAGGCTCCATATTTTCCTTCACCTTTATATTTTAAACAAAATGTATAATACAATGCATTCCTCTCCCCATTTTTATTCTTTAGTTATTGTATATGATCTTGCAATAAAAATCCTTTTATGCACATAAAACTTTTAAATATGTATTTATTTAATTTGGATAAACTCCCAGAATAGCGGACAAGAGGCATGTCGGTATTTATTGCCCTAAAAATGTCTTCTTAAAATATTCTGTAAAAAGAAATGCTCCAGTTTAGATTTCCACTAACCATATAGGTGCTTCATTAATTCTTGCCACCGCTAAGATAAATCATGTTAACAACCTACTTCTTTATGTCCCCATCTTTCTCTCTGGTCACACGGCCACATGAAAACATATACAAACATGAAGAGGAACATGTGTGTGCATTTCTCCGTTCCTTGACTTTCTTACTCAGCCATCTCCATATACATGAATAGCTAATATATCTTTTGAAATAACTCCTATTACATAGTATTAATTCACCAATTTATACTGCCAATAATTGGTATCCAAGGTCATTTCCAAGTTGTTTTGTCTTATTTTGTTCTATTTTCCCAACATAAATAATGTTATATTGAACATTCTTTCACAAAGATTGTACTTCCCTACGGCTTCTCTTCTTAATTCTGCAGAGAGAGATACATACAAGTCAGATCCCTGTGTCAGAGCTTTGTGCATTGAAAATTTCATGGGTATCGACAAAGTTATTTCCAGAAAATACTACATCTCATTACACGGAATATATATACATGTGTGTATTTCTTCTCCCTGCCTCACTTATTCCTTATCTCTTTTCCGGTCTTTTCTTTCTTTTAATCCCATTAGTTGCTTTCTTTTGAAGAATGTCAAATCCAAATAATGACAACAATGATCCTAGTAATTTTCTTCACTTTATAGGATATCATTTTAAAGTCTCACTATTAAATGTAATAATTGCTATAGATTTCTGAGAAATGTTTGATTAAATTATTAAAAGCCATATGTATTCACTGACACCTAAAAACTTCAATGAGATTTTATTGTATATTTCATCAAAATATTCTTCTGCCCTGTTAAGATGATACTATTGTTTTTTCAATCTGTTAATGTGATGCATAACATTATTTCTTAAATCTTATTATTCCTAATATGATTATCTACTTTTATCACTTAACAAATTCCTATGAGTCCATATTTTTAACTCACTTTTGAGGTATTTCACTAAATATTTCTGTGCAAACCAGCTGCTTTTGAAAAATATTTTATGCTCCTTTTCTGGATTTGTTATTAGTGTGTCTGCCTTCAGTAGCTAAAGGTCAATGTTTCTTTTATTATATTGCAGTCTCTCTTAACATGAGTAAAGGTCCTTAAGTTCTAGAGAGCACCAGGAAACTATTTACGCATGCATTCCCCTTTATTTGCCATTTGGTCATACTGAATTTTACAGGGTGTGTGTGTGTGTGTACAATAGCACCACTTATTGAACTACACCATGTTTTACCATGTGGTTTTTTTTAAAGATTTATTTATTCAAGCATACAAGAACTGAGGTACATGCCAGAGGTGTGGGGTGACAGGATTCGCCAGAGACAGAGTGGGGAGCAGAACAGTCAGATCTACTGAAATACACTGCTGAGGGGAGCAGCGGTGAGACAGGAGAGGTCTGCTACACCATGTGGGATGCTCCTTGGCCAGCCAGGGATCAAACTTGTGCTGCAATGGCTGCCAATAGCTTGGTAGAGTTGTCTTTAACTCCTGCGCCACCAAAGAGGCCCTGTTTTACCAAGTTAATTGTAACAACTAGAGCAGGGATTGTGGTAACGGATTGAGAATAGAAACTGGAGATTAATCTAAAATTTCCATTTAATCCTTGCCCATATTTCTAAACCTACACACCACCCTTGTGGAGTGTTATTACATATTTCGTTTGCTCTTCCAGCTCTCCTCACTCGTCAGGTTCTTTTTCATTCCTCTGTGATTCATTCAAGATGAGTTTGTTTTGTAGCTGAACATCACTGTGCTGCCTTAACACTATTTCTTTTCATAAATCTAATACAATTTATTCATGCCATAAACCAATCATAAAGATTTAAGTTCAGAAATAGTTCAAGGTTTCTCTTAAGAATAAAACACAAAAGGCTGAGAATATGTGCTTTAAAAGATTCATTCTAGGGCCTGAGAAGTCAAGAAAAACTTCTCCAAATTTTGTTCTAGACATTTTAGATAAACGAAGTGTTACCCTGATGGATGCCTAAAGTATTGATTATCAAAAATACACTAGTTTTCAGGCTTTATAGGAATTATTAAAAGTAAAAGACATAGTCATAAGATATTTTCTTTGAGGTAGAAATTCTTAGTATTCAATTAGATATAATCAAGGGTCTCCCCAGTGGCACAGCGGGTTGATCTCAGTGCTGTGAAGCTGTCTGCAGCCTCTGCAGGTCGGGTTCAATTCCTGGTTGGCCAGGGAGATACCCACATGGCGCAGCAGACCTCTCCAGTCTCACCAGCTGCTTCCCTCAGCAGTGTATTTCGTCAGTCTGCCTGTTCTGCTCCCTGCTCTGTCTCTGGCGAATTCTCTCATCCTCCCTCATTTCAGGCCTGTAACCCAGTTCTTGTATAAATAAGTCTTTAAAAACATTAGTTATAATCATATTTTTGGATAAAAAATGAATGTCTAGGAAAATGGCAGTGACTCACTTTGCATCTAGTTTAAATGTACAATAGGTATAGTTTATCTTTCAAAGGTAATGTTGCTTTCAATAAATTTTTAAAGGGCCTCCCCTGGTGGCGCAAGCAGTAGAGCACCACATTGTGAAGCTGTCTGCAGCCTCTGCAGCACCAGTTTGATCCCGGCTGGCTGGCAAGGGTCCCACATGACGAGTCAGACCTTTTCTGCTGCCTGCTGCTCCCGTCAGCAGTGTATTTCAGTCAGTCTGCCTGTTCTCTTCCCCGCTCTGTCTCTGGTGAATCCTCTCACCCTCCCACGCATCTGGCCTGTACCCCAGTTCTTGTATAAATAAAAAAAAATCTTTCAAAAATAAATTTTTAAATAAAAATAAATCAAAGATTTTCTGAAAAGCCAAAACACATAGGCCTTTAAACATTGCCACACTCCTAACCTTCTTCAAATTGTAGATAGTAATAGCTAAAGATAGATCTCAACTTTATAGTTAAAATATACTATACGTGGATACTCAAAAAAAATTTAAATTTTAGTTTTTACCACTCAAGAAATATTGCAATAAAAATAACCATACACATATTCTTACATATTTATCTCAGCATGTGGCTATTTAAAATATATTCACACATTTACAATTAAAATTAATTTTAGGGGCCTCCCTGGTGGCGCAAGTGGTTGAGCGCCACACTGTGACGCTGTCCGCAGCCTCTGCAGTGCAGGTTTGATTCCTACCGGCGGGTGAGAATCCCACATGGCGCAACAGACCTCTCCTTTCTCGCCCACTGCTCTCCTCAACAGTGTATTTCATCAGTCTGCCTGTTCCGTTCCCCACTCTGTCTCTGGTGAATCCTCTCCCCCTCCTGTGCATCTGGCCTGTACCCCGGTTCTTGTATAAATAAAAATAAAAATCTTAATAAAAATTAAATTAAATTATTGCTTTGTATTTATTGCATTAATTAAAAGGGGGAAGTGTGAGGAACCCCTACTTGCTATGTCTTTGTGAAACTGTTAAGTTTCAGAAAATACACATGAAATGGTATTTACAAAGAAAACTAAATTTTCTACATATTTTTGAAAATAATAATAAAGTAAAAAAATTCTGAGATATAGTTCACATCTCTCTATACGTGTTCATTCTATGATGAGTACATACATATGCATGGGAATAATAAGGTAAAATGGAGGAAAAAGCTAATCAATGGAAAGGAGAGAAATTATAGTTGATACAAACAGGAAAGGGATCAGAGACCACAACTAGGTTGATATTTTCATAGTTCATGTATAAAGCTGGTGGTGAAACAGTTTTGCATTTTTCTTAAACATTGATTTCTTTATGCATACAAGAACTGGGGTACAGGCTAGAGGTGTGGAGGTGAGAGGATTCACCAGAGACAGAGCGGGGAGCAGAACAGGCAGACTGGCTGAAATACACTATTGAGGTAGAGGAGTGGGTGAGACAGGAGAGGTCTGCTTTGCCATGTGGGTAGCTCCCCTGTGGGGGATCCAACTCATGCTGCAGAGGCTGCTGATAGCTTCAGAGTACTGATGCTTAACCCTCTGCATCACCAGGGAAACCCCAGTTTTGCATTTTATTCTGAATTTACTTTCTATACTGCAAATAATTCAAAACAAGTTTTAAAATAAAAACTAATTTGAGGGCCTCCTTGGTGGCACAGCAGGTTGAGTGCAGGGCTGTGAAGCTGTCCGCAGCATCTGCAGCACTAGTTCGATCCCTGCTGGCCACGGAGCAACCCACATGGTGTGGCAGACCTCTCCTGTCTCACCCGCTGCCCCCCTCAGCAGTGTATTTTGTCAGTCTGCCTGTTCTGTTCCCCACTCTGTCTTTGATGAATCCTCTCACCCTCCCGCACATCTGGCCTGTACCCTGGTTCTTGTATAAATACATCTTAAAAAAAAAAAAACTAATTTGATATGACATTCTAGTGCAAGCATGCACAGAGCAGGTTCATTATGAATTTGGACAGAGAGGTAGAAAGTCCTTGAGCTCTCAGAGGGTTTTTATAGACCTTTAATGCTCCTTCAGGGAACCAGGTACACAAGCATACCAGGCAGGGAGGCTGGCATGCACCTGCTGGGCAGGAGTAGGTGGTGGGCAGGCAGGCAACCGGGCCTCTCATTCCCCAGGAATCATTGTGCTCTTTCTCTGGCCTCTCTCTGGTGTTCTCAGTCTCATGGTCTTGCCTCATGGTGGTCCTGCAGCTATAGTTGTAGTCTCAGAGTGATGCTGCCCTTATAACTCCCCTTCCCTCAGCACAGGCGTCCCACTTGAATATATGCATGCCCCATGCACCCCTTACCCAGGTGTCCATAATCACAGGTGCCAGTCATAGATATGAGGGCAGAAAAAGCCTAATTTTTAACTCATTTACCCTACATATATATATATATATATATATATAATGGGAATTTAAGAAATATAGCCTAAGTATCCAGCAAGATATTAATAGTAGCAGAATGAGGATAGCAGGCTCACTTCCTCTGGACATGCTCAACAAAATTAGTGCCAAACAAAGCCAAAAGCATCTGAGGGAAAAATTGATTACCAGTGTATATAATAGGAGCATCAGACCAAAGGAACAGGTAGGAAAATCTCTAAGCTACCTTTGTTTAGACTTATAAAGGGACAGTACAACTCAATAAGGTAAGGAGGAGCTGATGTGCACAGTCCCCCAGTCTCCTGTCTCAGACACAGCCCAATACCACAAATCTTAAGACCCTGCACTGCACTGGATAATGGTGGTGGGGGCAGGTAAGCAAGCAGGCAACCAGGAAGGAGCATACTTTACCAGAGAGTGAGAGAGACAGAGAGAGGACCACTGGCATGAAACTGAGTATCATGATGCCCAACAGCTAAAACCTGAGTTGTGTCAGAGCACCTGACCTTCCTTATAAAAGAGGCTACTGTTGAAGTTCAGGCTGAAATACCTGCCACCCCCTACTCTAGACTGAGATATCAAAACACCTGCCATACCCACAAAGAAGTGTTTCAAATAGTTCAGATACCTGAATCTACTGGACCTCTAGTATATCATTTGTTGATACCAATCCCTGAATTCTCTAGCGGGTGAAAAGGCAACCATTGCAAATCTATTCCTACTAAAACCCACACAAAAATGAAAATGAGGACATAGAACAACACAGTATATGTATCACAAGAAAAAAGTCATGGAAAGAACACCAACTCAGTGGAGTTGTGGAAAAGACAGAAGTCCTGAAAATATTGATGGAACTTACAAACGCAATGGAAAATATAAAACAGCAACAGAATAAATATAATGAAAATAAGAGGCAGCTACATTCAGAAATAAGGAACTTAAGACACACTATAACTGATTTTTTAGAACACATTTGAGGGCCGAGATAGAAGATAAGCAGAAACAATGAAGAAAATTAATGATCTTGAAAACACAAGGTTGGAGAACACAAGAATTAAAAAAAAAAAAAAGTGAATACAATTTTAAAAGAAAATAGGATAAGACGTATCTGGGGCAATGAAAGAGAAAGATTTTCATATTATGGGGGGCCCCAGAAGGAGAAGAAAAAGAAAGACATAGAATTTTAAGAAATAAAATTTTAAGAAATAATCACTAAAAATCTAAAACATAAAAGAAACAGAGAGAGAGCCAGATAAAAATGGGGAGTAGAAGAAATTTCCCCAAAGAAAAAGCCAAACAAAACTCACCTCCCCCCCAAAAAACCCTAAAGAATTGGACAAATGCATATTTTCAGAAGAATAGTTCAAAGTTATAAGTATGTTTATAGTTATAAGTATGCTCTAAGTATGCTCATGGATCTTGGACAAGTATGAATGAACTAGAAAAATCAAGGAAAATAGGTTTGAAGAAATCATAGGGTTGAAGAATATAATGATAGAAATTAAAATTAAATAGAGAAGTCCAACAAGCAACTGGATAAAACAAAGGAATAAATAGGTGAGTTGGAAGTAAAAGCAATAGAACTCACCCAGACAGGGGGAAAAAATAAAAGAAGAAGAATTTTTAAAAATGAAGATACTCTAAAAGATCTTTAGGTCAACTTGAAGAGGAATTGTATTTACAATATAGGATACTAGAAAAAGAGAGAAAGGGAAAAAATATTTGCAGAATCACTGAAAACTTCCCTAACCTTGAGAAAGAAGCAAACACTTACATCTAAATAGCCCAGAGAGTTCCAAATAAAAGGAACGCCCAAAGAGACCCAAACTAGGACACATTATAATCAAAATAGAAAAATTAAAGAAGAAGTCTTAAAAGCAGCATATCACATATAAAGGAAATCCCAAAAAACTATCAGCAGACTTCTCAAAAAGACACTTTCAGGACATAAGAGAGTTGCCAGTATACTGAAAGAAAAGAAAAGCAAAAAACTTTGAAGCAGGAATTCTGTGCTCAGTAAGATTGTAATATTGATTTGAAGTAGATATTGGGAGCATTCCAGAGAAACCAAATCCAAAGGAGTTCATTGCTACTAACTAGCATAGCAACAAATGTGAAAAGGGCTCATCTAAACTGAGAAGTAGGGCAATAAATAGAGTAAAAAAAAAAAAAGTCAAAGAATAAATCTCACCTTAAAGGATATTCCAGTAAAAGTAGTGGGCCAGTCACTAATAAAGCAGACTGAAGAGTAAAACACAAGTGACATAAAATTAACTAAAGTTACCACAATTAGACCAAAATAATTATATAGCATAAAGATGTAAAATGAGGCATCAAAAATAGAAAGTTGGAGAAAGTATAAATGCTGTTTTTGAATGTGTTCAAATATGAGCACCTCTCTATTCAATACAGATCAATATATAGTAAGATCTTATATTTGATCTGAAACCTCAAACAAATACCAGTAGTCAAAACACAAAAGAACATAAAAAGGAATTTAAATATACCACTAAACAGAAATACCAAATCTCAAGGGAAGAAGAAAAAAATCACGAAAGGATCAAAAAAGAACTGCAGAATCAGCCAGAAACCAATTAGCAAAATGTCAAAGCATACATACCAATGATAACCTTGAATGTAAATATACTAAACTCTCCAATCAAAGACTCTGAGAGCTAAACACATAAGAATTCACTTCAGGCATAAGGATACTCGCAGATTGAAAATGAAGAGAAGGAAAAAAATATTCCAAACAAATGGAGTTGAAAAAAAAAGTACATATCAGACAAAATAGATTTGAAAACAAAACTGCAATAAAAAAGAAGATTATTATACCATGATAAAGGAGGCAATGTATCGGGAACATATAAGAGCAGACCCACAACATAAGAACAGCAAAATATATAAAATGAATATTAACAAATACAGTGACAAATTAACACTGACACTGATACAGCCAGAATAGGGGATGCAACATCACATTTACATCAATGATAGAGCTTTCAGACAGAAAATCAATACAGTAGTATCAGTCTTAAATAATGCATTATACCATATAATAGATATATATGTTTCTATTCAAAAATAGCAGAATACACATTCTTCTCAAATGTATATGGAACATTCCAAATACTCACATTTTGGGACACAAAACAAATCTCCATGAATTTAAAATGCTCAAAATCAAGTGAAGTATTCTTTCCAATGGCAAAGTCATGAGGTTAGAAACCAACCAGAAGTGGAAACCTGGAAAGAAAACAAACACAATTAAATAGCATGCTTCTGAAAAACTATTCAGTCCCTGAAGAAATCAAAATATATTTAGATTTGAATGACGATGATAATAATGATAATGATAATAATACCAGAATCTTTGCAACAAAATCAGTACAGAAAAGTGTATAGCAAAACAGATCCATCACAAGGGGGCAAAATAAATCCTCAAATAAACAACTTCACACTTAAAGGAACTAAAAAAGTAGAATAAAGAAGACTAAAGTCAGTAGAAGAAATAATTAAAATCCAGGTAGAAAAAATTAAAAAAGAAAAAGTACAAAAGGTCAGTGAAACAAAGAGCTGATTTTTAGGGGGAAAAATGGTCAACAATATTGACAACCTTTTTATGAAAAAAAGAAAAGACTCAAAATCAGAAATAATAGCGGAGACATAACAATGGATAGCCAGAAATACAAATAATCATTCAAAACTATCATGAACATGTTTATGCCAGCAGACTGGATGACCTAGAGGAAATGAATCTATTCTGTGAATTGCACAAGCTCCCACACTGAATAATGAACAAATACAAAATTTGAAACGATTGATTATATGTAAAGAGGCAGAAATTGAAACAGTAATCAACCGCCCCCACACAACAAAGACAAGAAACAGATGACTTCACTTTGCAAGTTCTATCAAAAATTCAAATATCTAAAACCCATTACTCTCAAACTCATCCAAAAGTCATTTTATAAAACACATTAAATTTTTTATTACAAGGTAAACATAATACTGATGCCAAAAAAAAGCACAAAAAAGGAAAGCTACAGTATCTATAATGAACATTGATACAAAACTCCTTAACAATATTTAAAAAAAAATTAACAGTGCATTAAAAAGACTGAACACCACAAAAAATGGGAGAAAAAAATTGTAACCATATATCGGAAAAGGAGTTAATACTCCAAATACATAAACAATACATATTACCCCACAACAACAACAAAATAATGTGATTAAAAATGGTCATAGAGTCTAGACAACATTTCACCAACGAAAATGTTCACAAGACAGCAGACAAATGAAAGATGTTCTACATTGCATATCATCAGGGACATACAATCCAAAACCACAATGAGGTCTCACCTCACACCTGCTAGAATGACTATTATTAAAAAGACAAGAAATAGTTTAGTATAAAAAAGAAAATGAGACAACGGAATACTAAAATTGATGGGAATGTAAATTGATGAAGCACTATAGTAAATAGTATGACGGCTCCTCAAGAAATGAAAAATAGAATTATCATATGGTCTAACAATCCCAGTTCTGGGTATATTTCTATAGGATTTAATGAAAAGAGGATATAAAATACACACAGGAACTCCATGTTTATTGCAGCATAACTCACATTAGTTTATGTATATAGAAATGATCAAAGTTCTACAGATAAGTGGATAAAGATGTTTTGTATGCCTGTATGTGTATCAGTGTGCACATATGAATATGACTCAGCATTAAGAAAGAAGAATACCCTGTCTTTTGTGACAACATGGGTGGACACTGAGAGCATTATCCGGAGTAAAGATAGAGAAAGACAATTACTGTTTGACATCATATATATATGGAATCTGAAATAAGCAAACTTGTGGATACAGTGAGTATGTGGATGCAAGGCCTGAGGGATGTAGAAATTGAGGCAAAGTTCCTTGAAGTGTACAAACTTGCTGTTAGAAATAAGTTCTGTAAATCATATGTGCAGAATTGTGATTATACTCCACAATGCTGTATAATACATTTAAAGTTGCTGAGAGTCCAGATATTAAATGTGCTCAGCACAGAAAAATAAATGATCATTATGTGCCCTGATGGGGGGAAGGGGCAGTGTTGGCCATGTTGTAATCATACTGCAATATGTAAATATCAAAATAATATATTTTTATACAGTTATACCATGTTATATGTTAATGATCTATCAATCCAAAACTTTTAAAAAGAAATGAGAATGGTGATTTTTGGAGAGAACTGTTGATTTCTGTAAAATGTGATCTTCGTAAAAAAATGTCATATGTTCGTTGAAAATGTGCTGAGTGTTGATTAAATGATTTGTAGCTCACATAATTGAAGAATGACAAGATGTCATAAAACTGAAAGGTCCAAGGAAAGAATGTCAAATGACCCCTAAGTTCAACATAGTGTATTTAGGACAAGAAGATGCAGCCTATCAGGAGATGTGAAAAGATCTGCTCTTTACACAATAGACTGTGGTGGTGCACTGTGGGCTATTTGGGGGTGGATACACAGCAGTGGTAATACCTCACGGGGGGGTATACAAATATTACCTAAATTAAAAATGAATAAACTTCAAAAACAAAAAGTAAATAACTCAGAAAAATTGGGAGTATACAAAATTAATTTCAAATTTTAATACATATACAATGACAATAAAAAATTACTCCTTGAAAACCAACAGAATTCCTTTATATGTTGTTTAGCAAACAAAGCAGTAAATATCTCAGGGAGCAAATAGTATGTATATGTATTTTAATATATCTTAAAATAGCCTGTAAAGTCTCTTATAATAGACTTACAGTATCATATAAGATGTTAGAATGATCTTATATAACTTAAAATATCTTTGCAATTATATTTATGAAATTCTTCTTTAATCTTTAAGGAAGGGAAGGAAGGCTAGAAAACGGGGGATGGGAGAGAAATTTTTCACTCAGTAACACCTTTATGAAATTTTTAGTTAGGAAGCTTGTTAATATATTGCATATTCAACAATGAAATTAAAGAACTTTAACAGTGGAAGGAAGAAGAAAAGAAAATCCAAACCTAACTATTTGCAAGATATAGGCTGGCACTCTGAACTACAGAGATCCTTAATTTCACAGATAAATAAAATTTTCTGTGAGAACAGAAAACATAGTCAAACAACTAATTACAGGACGAATGTTGTAACCCTAATCATTTACTCTTTTCTCATTTCTTATTCACTTTCATTATCGCAACTGTTGACCATGGAGAAATGGATTTTAAGAGGGTACTTGGATTTTTAAAATTTGAAGGAAATTCTGTAGTGCATCTAGACATATTATTTACTCGTTTATCAAACTTACTGAATGCTGACCTGATCACCCACTTTGTGTTATGGCCTTCTTGGGCCTTGCAGTGTAGCAGGTTATATGGACAAATGGTCACACACACACACACACACACACACACACACATAGATTCAAAATAACATTAGGGGCCTTCCTGGTGGTGCAAGGGGTTCAACACAGCACTGTGAATCTATCCGCAGCCTCTGCAGCATGAGTTCGATCCCCAGCCAGGGAGCTTCCCACATGGCACAACAGACCTCTCCTGACTTGTCCGTTGCTCCCCTCAGCAGTGTATTTCAGTCAGTCTGCCTGTTCTGTTCCCCACTCTGTCTCTGGTGAATCCTCTTACCCCTACCCCCGCATCCCTAGCCTGTACCCCAGTTCTTGTATGCATAAATATATCTTTCAAGTAAAAAAATAACATTAGTATAGAAAGGTTGTGTATATATGTCACAACTATTCAGAATATGTCTTAAAATAATAAAATGCCTTATTCCCAGGGATCTAAGCAGAGATGGGCATCATTATTTCTTGTAATATGTAATGGCAAAAAAAAGTATTTAAAATAAAAGATTATAGGCTTCATGATCCACTGGGCTCCTTTCCATAATGATGAAGAGGACAGCAGGTGCTGACATCTCTACACAGAAGGAAGGCATCCATAGTGTTCTTTCTGATATATTTGATATATTTGAAGTTTAATCCTTCATTATTGAGCAGAGATTACTTTCACTAGAGATTCTGAAGGAATTCATCCACTATGGATGAGTTCAAAAGAAAAGAAAATTCAGAAATGTTTGGAGTAGACAAAAAAGACTTCCATTGGAGAAGAATTTCAGATGGATAAGATTTTTGCAGGGATATAAGATAGGAAAGATGGCAGAGGCATTTTATGATTAATAATCTCTATCCCCTAGGTAGGAGCCTGCTGATCTTAACCAACCTGAAGTAATTTAGCTATTTAATTTTCAAGAACTCTTGCTATCTAAGCAGGTGCTAGAAGTCAAGCAAGCAAATAAATTTAATATTCAGGAGTGAAGCTAAGTTTTGCCTTTCCTGCAGTGTTACATAATTAAGATAGGAGTTAGATAAGAAAAAAAGATAAGCAAACATACTGCTTTTGTTATTGTCTATTTGGGTGGTAATCTGGAGTCTGAATGATTCTTCAAAATCCATCTGCATTGAGTTGAAATATAGTTTGAATAATAATGCCTGGAATTTATATAAAACCTCTCCAAGGAGCTAAAGGAGTTTTGTGGACATTATCTAATTAGTTTTTTAACAGCCCTTTGAAAAAGAGGACTAAGGTCAGTGACCCCCATTTTTGAAAATGAGTAAATATAGATAAGAAATTCTAATGAGCATCACTTTGCAATGCAGTAGTCATGGCCATGAGGAGATATTCGGCATTCCTCTACACTTGTCAGGTAGAGGCGTGTACCTTGGTTCCAGAGACCTGGTTTGAAATCCTAGCTTTGCCAGTTATTAAACTGTGATCTTGGACATGTCAGATTTTCTAAAGTTTGCTTTCTTCACCTAAAAGCCTGAGTAGTGACTAAAGAATCATATTGAAGGTATTAAATAAAGGCTATAAAGCACCAAACACTGTAATTTACGGAGTAAATACTCAACCAATGTTAGTTGCCTTGACTACATAATACTAACATTCAAAGACCACAACCCATACACCAAAACTCAAGACCAGAAATAATACACATATAACAATGTATTACGTTGACTTAAAAGGATTCATCACTTTTGAACCACACCCTCGGTCACCAGGGCACTAAGATTCTAAGACTTCCTGCATCACTGGACAGGTGCATAGCAGGTTCCTCCATTTCTCCCTCTCTTCCTACTCTTCACCTTTCCCACCTCTCTCCCTGCCGTGCTGACCGCACAAGTTCCCTACTTTGAGCTCTATTTTACCAGACTTAGTGATCTTTGTATAAATGTATTCATATTATCAATGGCTTGAACAGACTGACTTTAAAACTCCTTTTCAGTGTCTTTTACATAATTAAAGCAACTAAGAGATAAACCTTGTAGGTTTACACTTTGCAAATAATTAGAGAAGATTTTTGTGTCACTGTCTGTACCACTTCATATGAAATGTGATAGGTTAGGATTCAAATACCTGTTCAAGGACCAACCACTTCATCATCTACTCTAACGAGGAGTATGAATTCTTCTCGTGATGCCAATGGTATTTTATAATGGTGCTCACTCCCAGAAATGTGCCATTCAAGTCAATAGATTACATGGTAAACCTACCCTTTATCTTCCCTTATGCATAATGACATCCATAAGTAAGTTAATTTTAAAAACGACTAAACAAACTAAGTGTCCTCCAATAGATTAAAAAAAAAAAACTGTGCAATATGTAATTGATGTAATACTACACAGCTGTTAAAAAGATTAAATAGTGGCTTTGGAGGGGAAATGGTGGATCCCAAGGTGATTACATTAAGTGATATAAATCAAAAAGTGAGAGATAGGTATCAGATAATTTCATTCATCTGTGGAATATAAATAACCAAAAACCAAACACAGGTAAAATAGAACAGGAATAAATCTTGGACTTAGTGAAATAATTTAATGGTTACCAAAGGGAACAGCAGGGAGAAAGGAGACAAATGAGCTACTGGCATGGGGTTTGGTGGGGTGTGAGTGGAATGTGCATATATGGAAGACAAAAAATGTGGCTGCAAAATTAAAATTAAAAATAAGTAAATAGGACCTCCCCGGTGGCACAGCGGTTGAGCGAAGCTGCCTGCAGCCTCTGCAGCGCCGGTTCGATTCCCGGCTGCTCCCCGGCCACCAGAGGAGGGTCCCACATGGCGCGCAGACCTCTCCTGCCGCCCGCTACTCCCCTCAGCAGTGTACTTCGGTCCTTCTGCCTGCTCTGCTCCCCGCTCTGGCTCTGGTGAATTCTCTCACCCTCCCACGCTTCCGACTGTACCCAGTGCTTGGATAAATAAATAAATCTTTAAAAATAATAATAATAAAATAAGTAAATAAATCAGTAAAATAAAAAAAAAAGAAAAAAAGACTTGGAATTGAGGGAAAACCCAGTATACAAAATATAAAGCAGAAGTGCTTAGCATATGGCACATGTGCAGAACTTTTTTAAAAAATAAACTGATGGACAAGATCCATATCCTTCCCCAAAATGCTACACTGTATCATTGGAAAGGGGCAAATTTTCTCCTGTAACAATAAACCACTAAAATTTCATTTCCCAATCACACCTCATTCTTATGTCTAAAGTACATAATTATAGGGCCTCCCCAGTGGTGCAACGGTTGAGCGCTGGGCTGAGAAGCTGCGCGCAACCTCTGTAGCACCAGTTCGATCCCGGCCACCAGCAAGGGTCCCCCATGGCGCGCAGACCTCTCCTGCCACCCGCTGCTCCCTTCAGCAGTGTACCTCGGTCCTTCTGCCTGTTCTGCTCCCCCCACTCTGGCTCTGGTGAATTTCTCTCACCCTCCAATGCTTCTGACTGTACCCAGTGCATGTATCAATAAATCAATAAATAAATAAATATTAAAAAAATAATAAAGTACATAATTATACTGGAATTTTTATTGTGATTGTTTTGAATCCAAATCAATTCATTAATGCTATATAAAATTAAAATACAAGGTTCTTTTTATATTTATTTTTAATTATACAACAATTTTGATGGTATAGAAAATGTCTTTAAATTACATTTTTTGATACTTTCATCTGGAAAAATGGCTAAAGTCACCAATTTAAATATTTGGTCTTCATATTCTTTTAGTTTTCATATGTTCAAATAATTTAGGAATAATAATAATTTTATTTTGTTTTTGTTTTCCTATAGTCTTATATTTTAGTTCATTTACTTGTGCATAACACCGTGATTTCTATTATAATGTGAAGTAAAAGTCACCATGGCAGACATCCTGGTGCCAATGCATTCTCAAAAGGCATGATTTTTACCAGTTTTGGATTAACTGTGGCTTCTTATACATTTTGAAATACTTTTATTATATAATAAAACTGCTCCTGTTTTTGGACTTTCTGAATGTATTTTTACTTTTTAAAATGAGATGGTAGGTAGGGCCACTGGTTTGAAGCATAAGGAATAAACCACTGTAAAACTGACTCAAAGCATATTCTCAACTAGAAATATCTGGGCTCGAATGGTTTATTATTCAGCGATATTTGGGAAAATTAACTATGAAGTAGGTAAGAATTTTGAGCTAGATTTAACAATCAACAAGGGACCTTCTTTTTTAGAATAAAGGAAGGTGAAGAAAAGGGAAACCCCTGGCATGCTTTTGACTTTTTTTTAAATTTTATTTTTATATTCCCCATACAACTACAACCCCCTTATTTTGACCCCCATCCCTCCTTTCCCCACCCCCCACCCCCTATAGAGTGTCTCTGGTTCATAGTTGTTTGTTGATTTTGATTTTTTTCTTTCTTATAGTTATTCTTTTTCCTGGTCCCTTATTAAAGTTTTCTAGATTCCTGCTATGAGTGAGACCATCCGGTATTTTTCTTTTTCTTTCTGACTTATTTCGCTGAGCATGATCCCTGCCAGCTCCATCCATGTTGCTGCAAACTGCATGTGTTTATCTTCCTGATTGATGTTTGATTTAAATGAGAATATCCTCAGATTTTAGTCTCATTTGACTGGTCATGCTTTCAAAGCCCTGTCAGAGCACAGTAAGGTTTAAACAAGCAATAGATGTAACCTTTTATATGAATTCCAGTATTAGATTAACTTCTAATACAAAGCCTAAATGAAAATGTTCATAAATGAAAATGACCTGTAAAGTGTTTGGGGGGACTGAAAAATGTTTATGACTTTATGTGAAAGATAGCACATTAAAATATAAGTTTTAAAATACCAGTATTTATACAATTTGTTTTTTAAAATAAATGCATAATCTATTTGGTATAGTTAAAAAAATAAAATAAATAAAATAAAATGAGGTGTTAGGTATGGTGAGGTAATATGCATCTGACCCTGTATCCCTAAAACATACACAGTCCTATAAACCAACATTACCTAAATAAAAATGATACAATTAAAAAATAAAGTATTTTGAATAGATGTTCAATTTTTTCTAAGAACTTTCTATATCCATTCAAAGGCTCATACAATATTTTTCCTTAATATGTTAATACAGAAAATCCATGGATTATGTTTCTAACACATTTTGAAATTATTGCTATAATATCAACCTGGTGAAGATATCTTCCCCTATTATTTCTATGTTAAGGTATATAGCTTGCTAATGATTAGCTTAGAATTTTAAAATATACTTTTAAGAATGGGATCAGCCTCTAATTTTCATTTTTTTATAATGCTGAATTTGTCATTTTTTAGTTTGAGGGTTAGCCTCAAAATGACTTGAAACATGCACATTCTATTTCTATTCTTAAGGAATTAGTTTAAGATTAGAGCAATTTATTTCTTTCTGGTTTGGATGTTTCACTAGTTTAGCCCTGAAAAATCTCCATCTGAAGATTTTCATTAATAAATCAATAACTTTAATCATTATGTAAGCTTTCAGAATTTCTTTATCTTTGTATGCCAATTTTGGTAAATGATGAATGGCTATATATTTGTAATTTGCACATTTCAAACATTTTACATTTTTTGTTATAGATTGAAATCCTACAGAGCTTATGTAAAATTCAACAGAATACTACAGAATAATCTATGACTATTTTAAATTCTACAGAAACTGGAGTGATACTGTATTTGTTCAGAGGTGCTATTAATTTTTACCTCATTCTCTGTGTGTGTTTTTCTCTCTCTCTGTCTCTCCCTCTTTCTCTGTCCTCTCTTTGTGACAAATCAGGTTTTAGATCTAGCAGTTATATTAATCTCTAGAGAATTAACCTTTATATTTAGTTTTTTTTACTAAATTTCATTATATCCTTTTAATATCACCTTCTCTAAGTTCTCTTGGTTAAATTATTAATTTTTGTAATTTAGCAAGTTAAATATTCTTTCTTATTAGTAGTCTCACTGACATTCTTTGCCTCGAACATATTCACTTTAAGACTATGTATTTTCCTCTAAATATATCATTAGCTCTCATTTTCAGATATAGTTTTTCATTAGTTAACTATTAGGTGCATTAATGATTAAATATTTTTCTGTTTTCAATATAAATTTGTCCTGTTTTACTTATAAAGTATAATGTCTAGACACAATTTAACCCTAATCTTTATAATTTTGTATTTATTATTAGCATTTGTACCATTATTCCTAAAACAACTGGCATAACTTAATACAGCTTTTGAGTTCTCATTTCCATTTATTAGCTGATATTTTTAAGTATATTTTACTTTATATAATTCTTACATCATTTTTCATTTTTGCACAATGTATGCATTTTCATTTTGGTTATATCCTCCATAAAATTCCTACCCCCCTTATAGCTGTTATTTTTAAATGTGTTAACTTTCTATTCAAAATGAGAAGTTTCTCTATTTGCCCTACCAATTATTTAGGAAGATATGCTACTATGTTCCCATTATTATTGTGAATGTATGAATTTATCATTGAATATCAATCAGTTTTGCTTTATACTTTTGTGTCCATATCCTTAGATATATATACACTTCTAAACTTGTCATTCTGGTGAATAGAACTGTTTGGGGCCTCCCTGGTGGCATAGGGGTTCAAGTCTTAGCACTATCAATCTACGGCCAGCCACTGCAGCATAAGTTTGATCCCCAGCCAGGGAGCTAACCCACATGGCTCAGCAGCCTTCTCCTGTCTTGCCCTCTGCTCCCCTCAGCAGTGTGTTTCAGTAGATCTCTGTTCTGCTCCCCACTCTGTCTCTGGTGAATCCTCTCATCCCCCACACCTCTGGCCTATATCCCAGTTCTTATATGTATAAATAAATAAAAATGGTACCTCTGACCTACACCCTTCTTCTTCTATGCATAAATAAAAATGAATCTCTTAATTCTTTTTTAAAAAATAAATAAAATTGTCATCCTGGGGAATCAAACTGTTTATTATAAATATAAAGTGACTGCTATTGCTAATAATGTTTTTTATCTTAAATTGTACCTTTATATTAATAAAGACATACTTCATGCTTTTATCTCATATTTTCAATGTATTACATTTTGTTATTATATTGTACTCTAGTCTTTTATAAGTAGCATATTATGATTTCACTATCATCCAGTCTGTTAAGATTTATATTTTCATTGGAGAACTTCATCCTTTTGCATTGTATTTAATTATTGATAGTTTTGGAGTTTTATTTGTCCTGCTTATTCTTAGAATATCTCTCACTTCTTTTTTGTCATGTATGGATCTATCTTCTGATTTCCCCTGTTTCTCTCTTGGTATGAATGCAGTTTGCTTTTAATAATTTTAGCTAATATATTAGAAATTTCAAAATACAGACTTCAAAAATTTGTTAATGATATATACTCACCCACCTTGTTAAAAATGCATCATCTTGGATTACCCCCTCATGAATTGTTACTATGTCTTTAAATTCTATTTCATACATTTTAAGGACAATATTATATTGTTATTACTTTATGGAGTCAAAGTTCACTTAGCTATAACCACATATTTCCTCTTGCAACTCTGATCTTCCTATGGGATCCATTAACCTTTGGGCTGAGGAATAACTTACAGAATTCCTTTTTTGCCCTAATAAGCTGGTGGCAAACTCTCTTAGTTGCAACAGTTTGATAAGGTTGTTTTTGGGGGGTTTTTTTGCTTTCATTTCACAATTTTTTTCTCATGTGTGATACAATTCTAATTTGGAAAGGTTTATTCCTCCCATAATGATGGCATGATTTCATTGGATTATGACTTCCATTACTGCTGTTGAGAAGTTTGTATATATCTTTCCTTTTAATCTCTTATTTTTATTAAAGTTGAAATTATTTCATATTTCATATGATTTCAAAATCATATGCTTAAGAATGGATTTTTTTTTTAAATTTCCTCATACTTTCAGGGTTTCTTTAATCTGGAAACTCTATCTGAAATTATATAAATTTCCCAGCAATAATTTCTTACATTTTCTTTTCTCTCTTTTTTTTTTCTTTTTCTCTCTGAAAACCAATTAAATATCTGTGAGATTTTATCAGCCTGTTTACTGGGTCAAACGTTTATTTCTATGTTTTTCATCATTTGTTTGTGTGCTTCACTCTAGATGGCACCTGCTGACCTATATTCTAGGCCACAGTCTTCAGTACAGAAAACTAAGAATAAAAGTCTAATCATCACAGTGTGTTTATATTTTTAAAACCATTATTTATTATTGATCTTATCATTTTTTGAGATAACATTGGTTTACAACATTATATGACTGTTTCCATTCCTTCATAAAACTTTCAAATTTGACTTTATCATTTTGAATGGAGTAAAATACATTTTTATAACAATATTTGTATTTCTCATTATTTCTTCTGGCTATTCTGTGTAAGTCCTATGTCCTTACTTGTATGTATGTGCTCACCTCTGTGTTGGATATTATATTTGAATAATTATAGCTTCATGTCAAAGATTTTCAAGCAATGGTATTTTCTGGGCCAATTAGAAAATACAAAGCCTAGCTTAGCATTATTCATAGGATGAACTAATTCCCGTGTGCATTTCAAAGTCATAGTCCAAAGCAAGTGATGATTTAATGCTTTTAATTTTCTTAACAGATAAATTATTGATATAAAAAGAAACATGCAATGTATGCTATCTGTAATAGGATATGAGTATTTAATTTGTTTTCATCACTTTTTCCCCATTATCAATTTTATATTGTTCTTTTTCCTAAGTAGTACCTCAATAATATGGGTTCTTTACCTAGTCAACTTGCTTAAACTTTTAATACTTTTAATAGATCTGAGTCCTTAGTAATTATGCATTTATTGAATTTCTATATATTCCCTTCGGCCTTTGCTATGGGGTAGAGAAGCAGTAATTATAGTTCTACCTTCATATATTTGTAGCATCAAGTCAATTTTCTAAAGAAAAATCGGTATCATCTCACTGTCAGGAAAAGAACCCTTCCTGGTTTAGTGCTATGAAAAGATCAAATCAAGAAAGAGTGCAGCTTTTCTAAGGGAGTGAGTGGGATAGAGCCAACAACACAATTACACAGTTAGCAACAGCCAGGAGGATCATATTTTTACTCATTAGGCAAAACAGAGTGATGATCTTTATCTACAGCAACCATAATCACATTGGCACATTCGTGTGGAATCACAGCTGAAGGGATTTATTATTTTCCAATGAGAAGTCTGTGTTCCTTAATGGTGCCTTGGAAGAAAACATTGGAATGAGGCTAATATTAAAGTGAGCAAATGAAATTTAACAAATCTACCAAAAGAAGGCAAAAAGCTATCATCTCATTGTGTAGGAATGACCTTACCCATCTTTCGGCATTCTTAGGACTTCTTCCTTGCCTCTTCTCTCTTCCCTAGGGGCACTGATCTGCTGCTAATTGCTCCTATGAAGATCAGACTGGAAAGCATTAGCATTTACTGAAAATAGAAAAATAAATGTAAATGTGGAGAAGAGCAGAGATGTTCCAGATTCTGAGAAATATCCAGGGAATCCAGTTTGTTAAGGGGAATAATCCATGTTGCCCATTTTAAGGGTCTGTACCACTCACACATACATCAGACTCTAGTGTGCTCAAAGACTTTTGATAGAGGAAGAGAGGAGCAAGGGAGAGACTGATTTCATAATAGACTCCACAACAAACCGAAATCGCCAATCTCATTATGGGAAAATGCCTCATCAAACAGGCTGAACCCAGAGCAGGGTGGCTAAGGCCCCAAAGCCAATCTTCTAGAATAAGTCCCAGTAACACACTGTCAGGAAGGCCAAGCAGGGCCCAGTGTTCTCAGAGAGAAGGAGAGACCACAAATTCACAATGCACCATCCAAGCTGTAAAATCTACCATGAGGGCAAGGTGACAGCTGCCATTGTTTCTGAAAAGCCCACCTGCTAAAAGCACAAAAGCTGCGAAGAACAAAGACCAGGGACAAGGTCCCTGTGCATCCTTTGCTCCTCACACAATGGCCACCTCTCTCCTTCCTCCTTCCCAGCAACTATCCATTCAGGAAGTCTGGTTCATAGCCTGCTGGGAGTTATAATTCAAAGTATCTGAGATTTGCCTGCATGGAAGTGGGGTGGAAAGATAGAGATCATTTCTGTGGTTTCTGTGTGTTCTCCCCACTGGCAGTTACTGAGACTATAACACTTCCTCTGAAAATGCATAGTTACTAGGTAAGAAAAGGGTCAACTAGATTTAAAGGAAAACAAAGAACAAATAAGAAGAAAATTTTAGATTAAACCCAAGCTTGAAAATGCTATTCTATTTAAGTCATTATAATGTTTTGTGCCCAAGTGGCCTTGAGCACTTGGGAAGTGAAAAGAAAATCCATGAATATGTATTTGTAGTGGAAAAGTAAAATATAAGGGTGACTTTATGAGTGGAATTTTGAGTATCTTTACCTTGAAATATCTGTGGCACATTAAAATAGAGATGTCAAATTCAGAGTAGGATGCATGGGTCTAGAATTCTTAAGGGTGCTCTGGAATTATTCTGAATTTCAGAGGCACTAATACTTAGACAATATGCAAAACTGTTCTACTTAGCTTATAATCAGATGTTACTGTGCTCACTTTGGATAACAGTTCATGCTTGTATGGTATGAATAGATTATAAGCTCATTGACAAAAGGTCTGAAGCATACTGACCACCAATACTGTTCAACAACACTGGAATAATCATGTAGCAATTAACAACAAATACTCATTAAATTGATTTTCTCTGACACTAATATGCTGTGATCTTGATTCATTCAACTTCTATGGCCTTCAGTTTTATTATCTCTAACATGAGTTTCTGAGCTAGAAACTGTATCCACGTCCTGTCAAGTCTAAAGCTCTTATTTTATATATTGCTGAATTGAACCACATATATCTTCTTGGTTGTTTATTAAATGCTTGTAGATGGATTTTCAAAAACCCATGATTAAGTGAGATAACCTAGTTGTCAAAATGTGTGAACAAAGCAGGGCCTGACTTACACCCTAAAAATAATTTTGTCCAAAAGTCTATGTAGCCAGGAAACATATTTGGTTCAAGTGGTTGGTTTTCTTATTGAAAAATAGTACTAAATATTTTATCCTGTTTTATCTCTCTGAGACAAATTCTTTGAGGTGAGTTTTATAAATGTGTGACTTTTCACCTGTTATGTCTCAGAGAAAAGAATACAATTGGAAAATACTTCTTTTGGTAACAAATTTGAAAGTTGTGCACTCAAAGGACTTCTTTAGGAATAAAAGATGAATTTTCCAATAGAAGGTAGCAATGTGAAGATGGGCATTCGTTATTGATCTGGGTATTGCAGAGATTTCTAAACCTCCTTTTCTTTCATTTATTCCTTAAAGTGTGTTTACTGCCTCTATAGACTTATCAAGCAGTTTAGCGTCAATGAACCTCTGTTTTTCAAGTCAAAATGTTGATAAAACCAAGGACCAATTTAAAAGGTTCAATGAAACGCTATTACATAGTACTGTACAAATTGAATATACATATAAACAAATATACTTTTCCTAAAACATAGGCTTTTAGCAAGCCCTAAATAAATACATTTATTTCAGAATGGTGTAGTCATGGAATAAAAAAATAAAAGGACAGAACTGATGTTTGTCAGTAAAGATTTGAGAAACAGAATTGGAATGAGACTAAAGTTCAACTAACATTTAGTAGTCATCTGAGGTGTGGGAGACATGAAGATAGGAACCCTTCCAAGTACTATCTCACTTTATCTCCCCAGTTCTCCCATGTGCTAAGTTATGTTATCCTCCACTGTAGATTAGCTAATTGAGATTCAGAGTTCTCGGATTCATTCCAAAGCGATGTTAAGTATTTTCTCTGTTTAGGTTGCATTTGCTAGGACAACCACTTAAACTTGAATCAGATAACCATCTTTTTTCATATAAGTAAGTACCAAATATTGCATGGAATATACTTACACAGTAACATTTGTGTTTGTTTATCCGAAATTCAAATTTAACCATTCTATATTTACATTTGCAAAATTTGGCCATCCTATCTAATTTTATATCCAGAATTTTGATCAGAATGCCTCTCTACTTCCACTATTTGCTCAGTGATGTGGGCAAATTCAAACAAATATTTATTGTGCATGCATCAAGATGTAGAGGCTATACAGAATTGTACACAGAAGATAAAATGTATAGCCTGTTTGGAAACTGATTGACTGAACAGGTTTAGGAAAGCACTCAGTGTGTTACACCTACTTAGTTTACTATAAAATGGAATTATGATAGACAAATTGATCAAAACAAACTCAAAACTAAATACTTAAAAAACAATTTATTGGTATAATTATATTTCATGAATCTTGGGGTCAAAAAATTATTACAGCTAGGTAAGAAGTTCTTAAATACAGGGAATCAACTGATCAAGATTTGTTGTTGTAGGCTGGTAGGTGATCAGTCTGGAACCTCCAGGACAGTATTACTTTAGTTTTACTTTCTAGCTGGTTAACCTAGAAGTCCGGACTCACCTGTACCTCTCTCCATCGTGATCCAATATGGCCATCAGTATTCTTCCTTGCCTGCTCGCTGTCAATGAACAAGCAGTAGGCTCTTAATGTCTACACTGGAAATAGCCAAGCATCTTCTTCTGCAGCCAACTAGTCAAAAACACTTACATGTCAGTCTAAATTAAGGGATGGAAAAACAGATAAAGGGAGGAGTTTCCAAGAATCTGAGGACTAAGTATTGAATGAGGAATATTAAATGACAATGTATGAAATACTACTTACAAGTTATAAATACATGCTAATTTTGTTGATAGTTCATATTTTTTATCGTCCACATACCTATCAATTGTTTACAGTTTAGTGATTGATTGTAGTGGCAGGCATGTAGCACGGAGTAGGTGGGGGGGTGGAGGGAACCAAAAGGCTGGCAGGCCTCCTAGCCCCCAGTGAATCTTGACTCCTTCTTTGAGCTCGCTCTGATACTCACTTGTAGCCATTCTTCGCCCCTCTCCACCGCATACTGCCCTCTGTGTGATGCTGCATCCTCAGTCCCTCTGATCGGGTGTGACATGCCCACGCCATACTCCAGGTGTCCACCATCAAGCATGGGTACCCCGAGCCTATGCTCCCAAGGCCTCCTGCATTCAAGGCCACAGAATATAGTCACAGAGGTGAACAGCACAAAAGCTTGAAATATTCTAGAAGGGAATTTATCGATTAAACTAATGAAGAAGTGCACAAAGGCATAATCAGACATTCTGAGTGTTCAAAGTAAGGAATGGTTATATACAAAGGCAAGAAAACAATAGATATTGGAGTGTCTTGTTTTGGGAGCCCCTAACCTATTTATGAAAGAATATGCTTCTTCTTGGTACATGATTTTTTTTAGAAATCAGAAAAATACCTTCAGTAATGAAAAAGCTGAAGTGAAACTCTGGCTAAATGTAAATGATAAAACCGAAATAAGTTTTCCAGAAGTTATTATTGACACACCTGAACTGTTGCAGTCTCAAGCAGAGGGAATGGAGTTCTCAAATGAGGCAGTGTCGAAGGGGACTGGAGAGTTGCTCGCCTGGAAATGAGGGCTGTGTTCAATACATTGGGCACACTGTACAAGGAAGCAGAGCAAGAAATGAATTAGACATTGAGTTGGGGGAATTTTGAGGATGATTTTACATACCATTGCAGTGCTTGGTTTTTATTATCTTTGTTTAAAGGAAACAGTGATTGCCTCATTAACACAATAAGTATTGCAGTCATGTCCTCATGGGTATATTGGAGAAAAGTGACTCCCAGTTGCCATGTGAGGGTTATAATAAAAGAAATGTCTTTGTGGCAGGGGGTGCATATTAAGAGGATTTATAGCTAGAAGAAAGATGAAAGAACAGAGAAGGATGGTAAATATTTTTCTACAAAAACAAGGAAATCCTGAAGATTCAGTGATTACAAAAATAACACAATGAAGTTTGCAATGGATCATCAGGTGAAGCTTCTGAGTCTAACACTTAAGAAGAATAGAATTAGAGAAAGAAATGTTTTTCCCAGTCATAGCTGCAGATATGACTGGGAAAACCACAAAGTTCTAGAGATACAGTCTTCTCTTCATGGAAAAAAAAGTGATGCTGGGGATTTATTAAATGCCAGCACTGTTCTAAGTCCTGAAGATACAGTTGAACATGTTCAAGGACTTTGCTCTAGTGGAATATGATGTACAGTGAGAAAAACAAAAAGTAAATAAATACATAGATATGTAAATATATAAGATTCTTTAAAATCAATAATTGCTAAAATTAAAGATGATGCGAAAGGAATGTGATAGTAAGATAGTAGCTCAGATGCAGATAATAAGATTGCTTCTCTGAAGAGGAGACTTTTGAAGTTAAGAAGGTTAGGGAGAAAAAAGGTCCCAAGAAACCTTGTATGTTTGAGCAACAGAAGGGAGTTCTCAGTGTCTGATGGGTTGATTGGGACAGTGTAAGTAAACCCAAAAGTAAGAGAAAAAAGTTAATAGTGGAGGCTGACAGAGACATGAGAGGGAAGTTATAAGATTGCTGTGAGTCCGCAGAGATGATCTTTTTAAAGATTTATTTATGCATACAAGAACTGGGGTATAAGCCACAGGTGTAGGGGGTGAGAGGATTTACCACAGACAGAGTGGGGAACAGAGTAGGTGGAATGACTGAAATACACTGCTGAGGGGAGCAGCAGGTGAGACAGGAGGGGTCACTTCCCCATGTGGGTTAGCTCCCTGGCTGGGGATCGAACTCATGCTACAACGGCTGTGAATAGCTTCATAGTGTTGTGACTTAACCCCTTGTGCTACCAGGGAGGTCCTCGAAGAGATAATTTTGTAAAACAAAACAAAACTCTGTAACAATCTTCCTATGAAATCAGTATACAAAATATTGCTGAATTCAGACAAATGTAATGACTACAAGTTGGTAACTTCAAAGGATATATATCTCAGAATTTAAAATTGATTTTAAGGGTAGCAGATGTGGTATGGTGACAACATTTGAAGTGGGGGATCCCTATAACACTAAAACACAAACAATGTTTTGTAGACCAGTGCTATCTCAATAAAATATATTGATTTAATTATTTTATTTACTCTTGAGCCTTCCTTCCCATTCTATTTCCTGTCCATAATTATATTTGTAAAAATGTGCAGGAAGTAAGACAAAATTAATTTAATTCACCAAAAAAATGAACAAGGAATTAAACAAAACCAGAAAGCTAAAGACAAAAATGACAATAACAAATCCTCATATATTCCAGTTCTACAGGTAAAAAAAACTTAGGTCTGGAAACAATGACTTAGTTGCCTCAAAAGGTAGAATTTGCAGGTAATCTGGATCCAGAACATATCATCTTAACCACGTTACCATACTGCTAGCTCTAAACTTATATATTCAGTGTTCTGTAAACCAAGCAGTGCTCCAAGCACTGGTTCTATGTGAACTAATTTCATTCTCATTATATTAAAGGAATTTGGTACTATAAATACCTCTGTTTTTAGAGATGAAAAATTAAAGCTAGGTTCTAGCTTTATGACCCAAGCATTATGTTTCCAAGCATTATGACCCAAGGTTTTGTGATCTCAACCGCGCAGACACTGAGACAGGAATATGTTTGCAGCATATTTAGAATAGAAATGATCTCAGGGTCACTGGCACCAGAGCAATATAAGGGAATTCTGTTTGACTTGATTATTGCTTTTTTCCTCATTCTCTCTTCTATCATTTTCTTTATCTGTATAATTTATTTTTGTAATATTTATGGTGATTTTTGCATAGTTTTGTTCTTTTTTTAAAGATTTATTTATTTATGCATACAAGAACTGGGGTACAGGTCAGAGGTGTGGGGGGTGAGACGATCCACCAGAGACAGAGTGGGGAACAGAACAGGCAGATAGACCCAAATACACTGCTGAGGGGAGCAGCAGGTGAGTCAGGAGAGGTCTGCTGCTCCATGTGGGTTGTTCCCTGGCCGGGAATCGAACTCGTGCTGCAGTGGCTCGGACAGCTTCAAAGGTTGTCTCTTAACCCCTTGCGCCACCAGGGAGGTCCTAGTTTTGTTCTTAACTTGAGTTTAAAGTTCATTTGAAATCTATTTTCTACAATTAGTAGCTAACAGTACATTTTAGGTTGGCCTCTTTTCCTTTTCTTTTGGGCTGTGAAGTGTTACTGAAACCAATGAGGTTGAAGGTATATACATATATATATATATATATATATATATATATATGTGTGTGTGTGTGTGTGTGTGTGTGTGTGTGTTTGTGTGTGTATATCATAACCAAAAACTTAAGAGTCCTATGTATATACTGTACACTCATTGTTGTGTTAGGATCTGCATATGGGCCTATTGTAGAAGACAGGACTTTGTGTAATTAACAAACAAGCCAACTGAAAATAAAACAACTTTCTTACTGACAACTAGCTAGCACATACAATATCAGTACATTTCACTTCTGGAAAGAATATAATAACACATTTCGAAAGCCTGAAGATTATAATAGCCAACAATCTCTTGGTATATTGTATATTGAATTGCATTTTGAAAATTCCAAGAGATTAAGGGATATGTTGGATCTACCATTATGTAAGTACTAAATCCCAAGAGGCCTTAACATTCTCCACTCAGATAACCCAAATACATAATGCAATGCTTACCTGACTACTATGGAATTCAAATCGTCTGCTTTCAAATACATTCAGGCATTGAAAAACATCATATTAATAATATTCAATGTTTACATTCTATAGGGGAATGGAATTTGTATAAAATTATTTCAAAGTCTAAGGCTAGACTACGTGATATTAATAAGAGGGTCTACTTACTATTTAAGATGTAAATACACAGTAAAGAGATTTTTTTTTTTGCAATTGCATATTTAGATTTTGAATCAGAACTTTATACTTGTGAACTGGTGTAATTTTAAGAATTTCAGAGTTGGTCAGTATAAAAACTCCCCTAGCATTCCAGAGTTTGACTACTTACTATATTAAATATGTGTTGTACATCTAAGCAAGTACAGAAATAAGGGCATTCAAATTACAGGTAGGGAAATTAATCAAAGAGATAATAATGAGACTTCCAAATGTGGTTAAACCACTTGAAGTAGCAGCAATGCCACCTGAGAAATAGCTCAGAAGAGACTCATTTCAATAAGTCAACCTTTTGACATCAGTTGGTTAAGGAATAAGGATATGATGACATGCAAAACAAGGCTGCTACAAAATTGAAAAACATATTTTCTTTTTTTAACTTTTTCCTCCTATATAATTATTTTTATTAATTAATCATTTTTTCTTACATCACTGTTGTCCCACAATTCTTCCACCACCATGTCACCCATGAACATTATCATAGTCCCTGTGTTCATCCCTCCCGTTTTGCCCCCTACCTCGCCCTTCTTTGCTGTACGTCTCAGTTCTATGGCCAGCTGTTAGTTTTGACATTTTCTTGACCTTTGGTTTCTCTATATTCCACATATATATATATATATATATATGTATATATAATCTATTCCATGTACTAAAGAATGATTAAATGAACAGAGGCCCTAATTCCATTAACACATATTTATCCTGTGAGCATAGGATGTACACACTTTAAGGAATAGCTGTCTGCATAGACTACCGAGCAGAGAGGTAGAAAAGCCTCTGTCCTCTGGGGCCCTAGAAGCCTGTGTTTACTCCAATCTTCCTATTATGTATATTACTGACTTCATAATTGTATAAAGCAGTTTGGTTCGGGCTGTCTGTTATTTCAAGCCAGCCATTTTAACTAGTGCAGAAAGTTCTAGAAATACTCACCCTTACACCTTTAAAGCTGTTTTCTGACAACCAATCTGCAAAGCTTTCTATCACGGGCTCTGCTCATAGGACAACCTTTCGTAAGGGCAAGTGATAAAAATCCATGTCCCTGTGTTCTTATCCTTTGTTCTCCCAAACATCTCAACTTTCCATGTACTTTTATCATTTCCCAGAAGTGAAAGAGAATAGAAATTAGACATCTGGTTTTATCTTTAAAAAGCTACGTAGAGACAAATGATAATGAACAAGTAGGCAAAATGGAAAAAGACAGGCTAGGCATTTGCACAGGAAGCTGTCAAGAAGCAAGACAAGAAGTAGCTGCTTTCATCTGGGCTGTCATCTCTTCAGTGCTAAGAAATTAGCACTCACAGCCACTTTCTAGAATATTATCTTGCCACATAATGTACTCACTCAATTGGCCCTTTTAAAGCATATGTCTTACACTAGGTGCACCAGGGCTTACAAAAAAGCATAACTGTGAACCCTGTCACTTGAAGAATTACAAACCCATCTGAGGGAGTAGTGCAAACATACAAAACGGGTAAATTCAGGCTAGATGGACATCTCTTCCATGCAAAAGTTAGACCAGAACCACTAGGTATTTTCACATGGTATTTACAGAGTGAAATCCCCCCTCTACTCTCTGAAATGTATGGTGTTAGCGCCATATTATACATGTGGGAATGGAAATTTGAAAAATGAAACAACTTGTAGAAACAACACAAATTGTGAAAGTGCTGATGTTTGAAGCCACTACTAAAGAAAAATAATAATTAAGACCTTTAGTAAACTAATGAGAGATTTAAAGTAAAGTAACACTTGTAAGTGAATCAAGATTGTTGATTGAATGCCTAAGACTATATATGTTTTCTGCAAAAAAAAAAAAATTCCTTGAACACATGAAGACATGATAAGTGAAACAAGAAATGGGTCTTCCCAGAGAGATGCCACTGTTTCTAGGGGACCAAGGAATAGGCTGTAAATGTAAAAAAGAAAATGACTCCTGGAGCAGAAGTGATATGGGCAGACACTCACTTTCCCTTGTCAGAGACTTATCTCCAAGTAGATCACAAATACCTCCAGCTGGAGGCAACAAGCCTCTGGTACTCCCCACTTCAGTGCAGAGCCATCATTTCTTCCCAAAAAGTGATAAAGCAGAAATTGTAGGACACAAAGGACAACAAACATATCCACAATAGCCAACACTTGAGAAAATAAAAACCAACACAAAAGAATAGTTAGTGAGAAAAATGAGTCAGTAAACCATATAAAGAAACTTAAAAATAAGGTTAATTTTTATTCTCAGAGTTTAAAAAAATGTTGTATTACATACATACAACTGTGCAAACAAATTACACATTTTGACATATAACCCCGTTAGAATAAAAGAAAGATCTGAAAATTCATTATATTTTAGATTCTCCAAAAGCATAGCACAAAAGAAATAAGATGTAACTTGGAAGCAAAAATTAAAAAGATAAAATAGAATAAGTAATATTAACCTAAAATTTTCTTTAAATTGAAAAATTTCTTTAGTCATAAAATTACAGAAGTTGTCACCTTATGGTACAGAAGAGCATTAATATAAAAAGATTGAAAGCTAAACATATCATAGTGAAATTTTAAAAAATCAACAATAAGGAAAATATATGAAAGTTTCTTGAAAAAACAGTCTGTTATTAAAAAAAAAGGGTAAGTAGCAACCAAAAAAAAAAAAAGTCTGCTATATATCATAAAAAGGCAATTGAACAATAACTTTGAAGTCCATGTGTGGACGTTACTGTGTGAATTAGAATGACATATTTAGCAATGCTGGCATTAAAATGAAAAATAAGCTTTTAAAAATTATGTATAGAAAAAAATCAGAAAAGTCATCAAAATCACATCCTCTATAAAAAGACAACTCAAAAATTTAATGTAGTAAAATAAAAGGTACAAAGGTAGCAAATATGAAACAGACAAAATTAAAATAAAAAAGTAGATTGCAATATATTACTCCTAAATTGCATAATTTTATATTACGCAATAATTATGCATTATATATATGGCAGTCATGTGCATTCCTATACCTGTATATGAACATTTCTACTAATCATCAAGTTAAAACAAAGTACAAATGAATAAAAATAAAAGTAGACATTTAAAAAAATCTATAATTATAGTGTGATGTCTGAACATAAACATTAAACATTATCATCAAAGAAAAACAGTTATTTAATGGCAATTAAAAACACAATTGTGGGCCTCCCTGGTGGTGCAAGGGGTTAAATCTCAGCACTATGAAGCTATAAGTGGCCGCTGAAGCATAAGTTTGATCCCTGGCCAAGGAGGTGACCACATGGCACAGCAGACCTCTCCTGTCTTGCCTGCTGCTCCCCTCAGCAGTGTATTTCAGTCAGTCTGCCTGTTCTGTTCCCCGCTCTGTCTCTGGAGAATCCTCTCACCCCCTGCACCTCTGGCCTGTACCTCAGCTCTTGCATGCATAAATAAATAAATCTTTAAAAAAAATAAAAATATAAAAGCACAACTGTAATTTTGTTCCCAACAAAGAATGCTCATATTTTCAAACTTGGACTAATTAAAACACAAATGTGCACACACCCACACATAATATATAATGTAATATTTAGAGTATATATATATATATATATATATATTTTAAACCAACAATGGCACACACACACATATAATGTATAATATTATATATGATATATAGTATAATATATAATATATAATTAAACCAACAATGTCAAAACATCAATTATCGTAATGTGATAATTTCCACAATTTAAAGAATGGGAACTGAAGGTGGGGAAAAAAGGGTGGGATGGATGACAACCTGGAGGATTTTGGTGATGATCCCAAGTTTACCTGGTTTAACAATGGCACTCATTCATGAGCTGACACGTAATGTTAGAACACATAAACTTCTGAATTTTGTCTAATTGTAAATTGTGGTCCAGTCAGAATTTTAAGACTGTGCTAAAGGGTGGGGAAGGAACTGGTAGTTTTTGATGCTTAGTATTATTTAACAATGTCTCATTAAGACTTTTTTTTTTACATTAAGCCTTTTTTAGAAAATAATATGAGTAACCCCCACGGGCTTAAGTAGGGGAAGTTTTCCTAGTGTTTCCATCCTTGCCTGGATGCTTCCAGATTAAGGGGATCAAGATCTTGGCACCTACAAGCAATTCCCAGCAGTTTTCCACCTCACATTGCTACAAGATTCAGGATTGAACTGTTCAAAATTATAGGATGTAAGAATGAGACCATAATTAAAAGAGATCAGGTATACCAAGTAAAGAAAATATTGTCATAACCATGTAGACACATATGAAGCAATAAAAGGAAATTTGACATTTTGCTCTATTGGAGAAAATATGCCCACCTCCATCCTGCCAGGGTCACCTCTTAGAGTGCGTTCACTAGGAAGAACCTTGGAAGGAGAAACAAAGGAATGTCTGAAAAAGTCTACCAGCTGAGCCCTGTCATGTCTGTGAGTTGCTGGAAGAAGGAGCATGAAATAATGATCCAACTGTATCCCCACCTCTGTCAGAATACTAATCTTTGGTCCTACATCTTCCCTAACACGTCTGTGTGTTAGTCCTCTGACTGAATTAGCTCTGTAAGATCAAAAGATTGTTCTCAAGTTATGAATTCTATTTCTCTCATTAATTTTTTGAGACCAAATTCCTTTAGTTAACTGAAGTTGTTAGAAATTAATTGTGTGTCTTCTTTCCCTTGTTAAAAAGTAACTACATGTGGCCTACCTGATGGAGAAGAAGTTAAAGTCTCAGCACTATCAAGCTATGGCCAGCCACTGCAACATGAGTTTGATCCCTGGCTGGCCAGGGAGCTACCCACATGGCGCAGCAGACCTCTCCTGTCTCACCACTGCTCCCCTCAGCAGTGTATTTCAGTAGATCTGCCTGTTCTGCTCTCACTGCCTTTGGTGAATCCTCTTACCCCCACACACATCTGGCCTATATCCCAATTCTTGTATGCATAAATAAATAAAAACAAATCTTCAAAAAAGAAAAAAAACTGTATTCTTTCTGTATGTATAACTTACCTATATGATGGAGTCCCCAAAATTTTGGGGTTGGGGACAATTCATTCAGAGAAATCTCATGTTGTTTGTTCCTCAGTGTGAATCAGAATAATCTGTTTAATAAGTTTCTCTATAACTATCTTTGAGTTTCCTTCACAGGAGTTATTATTTAAGTAGATACTTCGAATTTTTTTTAAAGATTTATTTATTTTATTTATTTATTTATACAAGCACTGGGTACAGTCAGAAGCACGGGAGGGTGAGAGAATTCACCAGAGCCAGAACAGAGAGCAGAGCAGGCAGAAGGACCGAAGTTCACTGCTGGGGGGAGCAGCGGGAGGCAGGAGAGGTCTGCGCGACATGTGGGACCCTCCTCCGGTGGCCGGGGAGCAGCCGGGGATCGAACCTGCGCCGCAGAGGCCGCGGGCAGCTTTGCAACCCAGCGCTTAACTGCTGCGCCACCGGGGAGGCCCATACTTTGAATATTTTTAAACCAGAAGTATGAAGTGTGTGTGTGCACACGTATACACGTACGCACACAGGACAGAGAGAGAGAGAGGTGTCTAAGGGAGCTGTCTTCCCAATATTTTTGTTATTTTCCTGTCCATTTACAGAGCGCATGTGAAAAAAGTAGTAAGCTACCCTTGGGTAATCTAAAAAGCTAAAAGTGCTCTCACATTTTTATCACAATGTACCATGTTCCAAGCTTGTTAGAATTGTTCTGTTTGTTTAAATTATAATAGAATGCTAGGAACATTAATACTGAAGTCCTTTAGAATTCCCTTTGTAGGAACACTACTCTGGTTGACTAAATTATTTTTCTCAACTTTTTTTCAATTTTTTTTCGGTTCTATAATTTAGAACTTAATTGAATTTTGTTTTACAGGTATTTCTACTATTATTCTATGTAGTCATTTCCGAAGTGATGAATACATTTGCGCATTATAATTGCCTGAATTGTTGGGCAGAAGTGTTGTTGGATATGAAAATCATTCTTTGGTTTTAAAACACTGGGTAGTAATTTTATAATAATTAAAGTACCATGTAAACTGTATAGTATCATATAAGCTCAGTCACACTCACACACACACACACACACACACACACCCTTAACTTCCTTTAGCTATTAGGAAACTGATGCAAAAAGCAGAGCCCAGAAGCCACCTGCAGTACTAGAAGGCCATGGCTTGGAGTCTCACAGCCCTGGGATTCTTTCTAGCATGATCACTTACTCTGTTTTCTGGTTGTCCATTTTTTGAATTGCAAAATTCACTCATAGAATCTACCTCATGGTGGTATTATAGAAAATACAAGAACTATATAAACATTCTTAGCACAAAGTTTTGTACTTGATTCTCAAAATATAGTCCTTGAATCAGTATGCAATATATCTTCAAATCTAAGACATATTATGTATTCAGAGCTTGTTATATGCCAGGCTTTATTGTAAAACTCATAAAACTCTATGATTTGGGTTTTATTAAAATCTTCTCCCTCTTATAGATCAGATCAATGAGGAACAGAAAGGTTAAGTGACTTGCCCAAAGTAACACAGTAGCACAAAGAATACTAAGTGATCGTTAATGGTGTCTCAAGCATCTATGAGTAGGTCTTAATGTGATGGATGCTTCCAAATTTAGGTATCCCCATTCCAAAGAAATAACTGGGTATGGCTCCTCAAACCTATTTTTCTCACAAATAGGCACCTCCTTCTTTTTATAAAACCCTTTTGTCACTCTTGGCCTAGGCTACCCACTTCTAGGGCATTATTAAGGTGTTACTATTTAGTTTCCTACATCCTTTTTAAAATACTGAATTCTTCATAACCTCTACAAACTACTGATCTTTCACTGAATATTTTCCAAATATTTTGCAACTTTCATTGACTATTTTTAAAACTCTCTCCCCTTGCCATTAGGAAAGGTGTTCAACAGCCAATGTACCAATCTTTCATTTACATAAGGTTAATACCAGTCACTTTAAATTGTTTTTTTTTAAGATTTATTTATTTATGCATGGAAGAACTGGGGTACAGGCCAGAGGTGTGGGGAGGTGAGAGGATTCACCAGAGACAGAGTGGGGAACAGAACAGGCAGACTGGCTGAAATACACTGCTGTGGGGAGCAGTGGGTGAGACAAGAGAGGTCTGCTGTGCGATGTGGGTAGCTCCCTGGCCATCCAGGGATGGTACTCTGGCTGCAGTGGCTAAAAGATAGCTTCTTAGTGCGGAGACTTAACACCTTGCACCACCAGGGAGGACCAACTGTTAAACTAATTACATATTTGAAAGGATTGGTGTGGTAAAGAGAAGGAGAGCCAGGCCAAGTTTCTGACAGAAACTTTATTTGTGCCCCTTTGCTCACCATTTCAAACTTCAATTTGATTGTTGCTCCTGCCTCTTGCTCTCCTCTGACATCACCTGCTCACTAGCACCGTCTTTATGCATCCATTGTCTCTGAAAGAGTGCCCTGGCATCACCTTTAAAAGAACTGGCTGCCATTGGCTTATGCCCAGCATCTCTACGAGCTATGAGACTGGTGCTGGTCCTCTGGCATCACTACCTGCTGACCAGTGCTTTCTGCACTGCTGCATATTGACCAGTACTGCTACCTGTTGCAAGGAAAATGGGTAAATCAGGCTATTTTTCCTCTTCCACACAGCTGAAAGCCCATAACTTGAAATGCTGTTTTCTGCCATTTGGAAACCTAGCAAACAACAGGTGGGCCTTGCATTTGCAACAATGTATTGGTTCTGTGGCCCTGGGCACTGAACAGTGTAAAGTAAGCCAGGCAGGGGAGCTGCTGTTCTTCCTCTCTCAGTGTTGGCCAGTATATGCTCCCATCTCAGCATTAAAGGATTGCAAAAATCCATGGAAGACTTCGAAATTCTCTTTTTGTCAACAAGAACTGACAATGACCCTACCCGGCCTGGAATATTTGCACAACATGTGTCCAGCCACATCTAGGTGTTGTTCACCACTTCTGATCCCCTGGCATCATCTCCTGCTACCTCTGGCTCCATCTGGTCCAGCATTTGGCTGACCACCCAGGTTTCCGCATAAGTGTGGTGCCACCTCAGCAGCACCATCTGTGATCACCACCAGCTGCCACGGTGAGTTGGATTCTGATCCACCACCAGCTGCAGGCTCTTGCCGAAAGAGACAATGCCATCTTGTATGAATAGGTTTGGGTTGCACTACTGGACATTGTAGACACTACTTGGATTAGGACAATTGGCCATTTTTGTGGCCTTAGAAACCTTTGTAGTTTCCCCAAGTTCCCTGTTGTTAAAAAAAAAACATTGTTGCTACACCCTGAGCCTGAGCTGTATCTTGCAGTTGTAAGCACATGGTGAGGACCCTTGAGTCATAATGTACCCCAGATTTTGTATGGTCTCACTACAACCCCGTATCATTCCAGGTACTTCATTCCATTACTTCCACTGTTTTCTAGGCTTCATTAAGAGCACATTTTTATCAGCTTTACATGGTTATGATCTCGACCCTGACATTTATAATAGTTACCAGTAGTTTTTTTAAATGCATTTGCCCAATCCCCACCTGAAGGAATTTTGATTCTGTAGATCTGATAAAAACTCAAGATTGTCTAAGTGTTTTTAAATATTTCTAATATTCAGCTGTTATTAATTGCTAGTTTTCCTCATTCTCTCAATTAGTACCCTTAACTGATGAGAAGTAAATGCAGCATAGGCTCGTTAATTGCACCCTCTTTTGCCTGTAACTTTGCTCCTCTTTTCTTTTGGCTATAAATTCTACAACTCCCCTCACTTCTTTGTTTCAATTCCTCTATGTTATTACTCCATCTGCCAAGTCTTCTCTACTCTTTTATACACCCTGGTCTCTCTCAGAACTCAGAAAAACATTCTTCCCCCTGGACCACCTACATTTGCATTCATTCTGCTGTTTAGAGCTGGAAACCCTAAGGGAGTTTAAATATTGTTGCAATTGTTTTGTTTTAACCCAGGGCCTCACAAAGTCTGTTACTTGTTAATGGACAGTATGAGTTATCAAATGGGAAATCAGCATTTTGCATTTTTAAAACTGATTCATCTGAATAATTCTTTTACTTAACATTTATTGCTCATTGAGAATCTCTTGGGTCTTTGTGCCAATAACAACAACAAAAAATCCTGGAACACTAAATAAAAGTATTGATTATAAAACAATTTTCCAATTAGTTGAATCATGATTGCTAATCACTAGGTTTCATTATTCCATCAGATGTCTTATTCCAGTTTCCAAATCCAAAGTCCTAAGTCACAGAAACCATTAACATTAGGTGGAAACAGGAAAACTTCCACTAGATGCTCTGATTACTAAGTCTCCAAGAATCACACCTGAGTTCTGAAGTGAATACCTACAAGTACTTTTCTCTTTAGAGCCTCTATAAGTTGGCATGAAAACTTATGCATTGAAAACTTTGCACAGGAAAACAAAACTGCTGAGGATTGGCCTTTAGGCTTTATAGTAAGGGTTTTTCAGAGTTTAAATGAAAGTCTCAGCTCGATTTAGAAGTCTTCCCATCTAAGAAGTCAGCACAGTCAAATCTGATTCTATTTGAAGGTCTCCTAGTTTGATCTGCCTAGTATTTAAAACTGTTCTAAATGGTTTATCTAGATATATAGGTCACTTTCTAGAAGCTTGACAGTACTTAGGAGACTGATGATTTGCCCCAGTGGATCAGTGATTCCAACAAGAACTTACACTCGTGACTGTGAAAAAAAAGGAAATTACTTTTTAACACATGGCCATATTAAAGTTTCATGAAGAAAAATACAAAAAAAAATTAAAAAACTATCCAAAGGTAGAGAAAGGGAACTGCTTATCTGGCAGGTACATTAAAATGTCCCAAGAATGTTTAAAGGATGATGCACACATTAAGAGTGTATTCTTGAAATGAGAGATAGTAAGGCATGATATAATCCCAAAGGAGCCATCAGACCAAATTCAGAGGTGTATATATTATATTAAAGCATGGTTTCTCAACCTTGACACTTGTGACATTTTGCATCAGATAATTCTTTGCTGTGGGGGCTCTCATGGGTACTGTCGGATGGTGAGAAGCATCTTTGGTCCCTACCTGCAAGGTACTAGTCACACCTCCAACCTTAGTTGTAAAAACTAACAATGTCTCTAGATATTGTAAATTTCCCTGGGAGGAGGGGTGGGGGTGGTTCCTGGCTGAGAAGCTCTGGAAGAACTGAAGTTTTGTCTAAAGACACCCGTGCTTTATGGAATTTATTCTGGTGACATTGTCTATTATAAGCAAGAGGGAACGGATTGGGTGCTGAGCTACAAATAATGCAGAAAGCCAGAACTAAATGGCTGCAGTGGAAGACAAGGACAAATCTTAGTGAGAGTGAAGGAGCTAGGGAAAAGAGAACCTGAGAACCAGCCATATGATGCCTGAGCATGAGGAAGCACAATGTTGACTCTGGCACTGAATTAAGTAGTGTCAGGGTCAAAGACAGGTCCTCCCAGTGTTAACGAGGAAGGGCTCACTGCCTAAAACAGAGAGAGGCCAATACTATGACACCAGCTTTTGAGAAAATACAGTTTTTTTTTTGCAAGCCTGCCTGGCATGGAACTAGAAGCCAAGGCTCAAATAGGTCTCCAAGATCTGAGAGCTAAGATTAGTTCAGTGAGAGTTAATGGGATCAAAGAAAAAAAAAAATTAAGTAAGGGTGAGGAAGTTGTGGATTTGGCCAAGTACAACTGGTCAGTCACAAATTGGTTAATACATGGAGAGGTTTTTTCAGACAACCAGGTCTTTCTTGGTGCTGACCACTTCACTTTTATATGCAGTTTAAGCAATTCCTTCTCTGTCATTTGGTTCTGTGTTGGTGGTTTCTTGTTTCCAACTGACTTAGAGTTTATGTTAAGGGTAATTGATTTTTCACACGCTTGGGTTGCATATGTAGCAGCCAAGCATTAAGCTCTGCTGCTTCTATGAAAACAAGTTCAAAAAGTATTTAAGCACTCATAATGATGTTGGTTTGGTCAAGAACCTAATGGTGGCTCAGTTATGGTTTCACCAGGAATACCTAAGTGGAATGCTGATTATTTCAAATTAAAATAAATTAAGAGACTGAAGATCCAAAAATGATGTTTTTTTAAATTATCTATTCCCTAATAGCTGAAGATAAATCTTCTGTGTCCTGGACCAGAAAATGAAAGACAGACTTATGGCCCAATCATCCTTGACTAGGATTTGCAAGATCTGTTTCCTGAGGTCTGTTATATGAATTCTAAAAAAAATTCTTTTTTTTTTCTTTTTTAAGTTGTAAACTTTTTAGTTTTCCTTTTCCCTCTTCAATTTAATATCCCTTTCTAGAGACTACATAGCCTCACTGGAATGAACAGATGATAAATTCCATTATTCTATGTCTGGGCCTCTGTGTGCACTTAATTAAAGTTTGTTTTTGCTCTTGCTAATCTCTCTTTGTCAATTTAATTATTTTCCAGACCTCCAGAAGGATAGAGGAAGATTAGCTTCCTCCCCAACGTTGGTGTTGTAAATACTACTTTTTTCACATTCTTCTCATTTTTGGAGCCAGATTTTGTTGTGATTTCTTACCTTCCGCCTCTATGCAAGGACATGTTGAATGTTTGTCCTTGATATGATACAGAAAAGAAAGGTACAGAAAGCTGATGGTGATCAGCAATTAGTCATAGGTGAAAGATGGAAAACAACTTTGAGGAATTACATGCACAAAAGAACTTGTTGAAGTTATGAGATTGTCTATGTAGAGAATGTCAAGTGGAAAATAAAGAAGCTCAGAGGACAGTGTAGGTAAAAGCCTCTATGTAGAAAGGAGAAAGGAAGGGAGGAAAATGTCAGCAGGGTAAACAAAGACTTCTGGTGGTGATAAAGGAGAAAATTTTCAAAAATGGTAAAATCAACTTCATAATTTCAGAGTTAAAAATCATGAGTTCTTGGAGGGCACCAAGAGAGTCATAGGAATAAAGGCTATAAGTCCCTCACTGAGTAGTGGGGGTAGATAGATGTAAGTTACATGTGTTTGGGTGAGTTTTGAAAGGAAAAGCATAAGATGAGGACTGTCAGTATTTTAGTAAATATATTTAAAATGAAGAAATGAAATGTTATCTTGAGATGGAATAAAAATCTGGTAAACATTTTCTGGGGGTAGAGAGATCTTTATCTACAGGAGGAATGAGTAGAGGAAAGAAGAAAATTGAAATCTTGAAAATTAAGTCTCTATATTACAGATGTTGGTTAGAGACTGCCCATGTCCCTCTGTTCACATTGACAATCGTAAATGAAATGATTTCTGCTTCAGTGTCTGTGAGCTGTGGCCCACCCTTTAAAAGAATTAAACAGAGACTAACATAGTTGGATAGTGCAATAATTTATACCATAAAGAAAGCTTCAATTCCATAAAGCAAGATAATTTTCAAGAATTATATATACATATATGTATATATATTTATACCTAAAAGGGTAAAGAAACAGACTATGTTCTCAAAATGTCAAAAACATGGACAGAACCACATTCCAAAGAATTAGTAATACCTTTTGTATTTAGAGCCAATGTTCCTATAGGACAAAGGGGTGGCAGCCTTTTAGTAAAATTGTACTTTGGCTATTTGTTATTCTTGAACATTATATATTCTCACAAGATACCCAGAATTTTCTTAGCCAAGATTTTTTAACCACAGTGACTGAAACATCAAAGTTGTATGGGCCATGTTGATTCAATATGATTCACAAAAGTAAAATAACAGGAAGAAGTTATTCATTCACTCTTGAACAAGTAGCTTTAGTCATTTCAACTAAAATCCCTTATTTTTATTTTGGTTTAGACATCAAAATGAGGACTGCAAGGGATACAAAAAAATGAGGACTGCATTAAGAATGCAAAGCCTAAATGCTGTCTGTTTCTAGCTTGCTGAATTGCATCCTGTCTGTTCCAGATTTGATTTCAGCTGGAGAAGGTATAATATTCAGATAGACTGGGGTTCGCTCTTGAGGTGAGTTGTAACTGGGGACACTTTGCTTATTATTCATGTAATGCTGTTTCATGTCAAGGGTGGAAAACTAATGCAGCTCCTTGAAAATGTGAAATAATGCAATGTTATTTTGTGTGTATAATAATAGTTATTATTATGTAAACTTAAAATGCATCCTTGTTTATTCAACACATGTTCCTAAACCACAGCCTTAAAGAAATCAGCCCGCATATTATCAACATTTCTTACTACAGTATTGATGAATTGCATATCTGTTTCCATTTCCTAAATGTTAAAAACAGACTAGATACTGACTCTACGCTCAGCTGATGTGAACTCATTTGCCTTCCTCCTAGCTATTTTCTGCATAGATTGTCTTCATTATTACTCATTGGAATGTCTTCTTTGTGCAGACCTTCCACTAGAGACTATGGACAAAAAGGGGGATGAAATACTTTGGATTCAGGCATGACTCACAACAGGGATGGGTGCTATAAAAGAACTGTTTATAGAAGTATACATGGTGGGATGTTAGGGAGAAATCAGAGAACCCCCCAACAGGGATGGTGACTCACAAATGGTCCTTTCAAATATGCTAATTCATCAGGTGGGTTAAGGAGTTTATGCAACAAGGACATTGAAACAACAAGAACAAAAAGTACAGATTCTGATAGACCATTATGTGTTCAGAACGTGAGAGGAATGTTCTTGCAACTGTATTTGCTCAACAATCAAACTATTAGTGATTATTGAGAGTGGCTTTGAGTTGAATGGAAAAGTGAAGGGAGTAAAAGATGGTCTTCTCTGTCCTCCAATCTCAGCAGGTGGAGCTGCCCCAGAGGATGGAGTTATTACAATATTCGAGCAAGAAAGACAAGGGTTGAATGAGAAAGAGCATGTTGTCCTATTCATTCCTCAGATTCTGGGAGTCAGTAAAATATGTTCTGAGCCAGGGACAGAAAATCTCTTTGTAGTTGAGAAGAAGCCTTTGGGGATTCAGCAAATTCAGGACTGGAGCAATGGTCCTTTTTGGGGACTTTCTTGGAATTAAAGGACCCAAAAAGATCACTGAGGTGAGGTAATGAAACTCCTCTGATGTCTGCGTGAGAAGCTAACATTGAATTTGTCTGCTGTTGATTATGCTTTAATTGCCTCTGTCCTCAGGGGGCATTACATAATGAAGTCAGACAGGTCAGCTTCAGATTAGACTCTAATCTATGGGCAAATGCCAACACCTACTTCCCTCTTCCTTCCCTCTCTTCCTTTCTTCTGTATTGAAAAAAATTTATTCTTCTAAAGAGTCTAGTTCGTGGACAGTGCTGTCCAACGGAATCACAAAGGGAGTTACATAAATATGTCAAAGCTCTAGTATAAAGCAAGCTTGATAGCTTTATTTCATAGTATGTTCTATGTAACCAGATGTATTAAACCTAGTGTATTAAAATTAACATTTCAGTATATAATCAATATATATGTCTGATATTTTCCCTGTTCCTTTTATTTCAACTAAATTTTGAGGCCCACTGTGCATTTTATGTAGTGCAGTCAAATATTACCTGTCCCCTAAGTTTGTAAATAAAGTTTCACTGCAATAAAACCTCTGCTATCAGTTACTTATTGTTAATGCCTGCTTTGTGTAACTGCCACCAAGTAGTCTGGTCTGCAAATCCAGAGGTATTTAGTGTATGGTCCTTTGAAGAATAAATTTGCCAACCCTTGACTTAGCGCCAATCTCCGTTTGGCTCTAACAATATTTTGAATGCTCTATAGCCATATGTGCAGTGACTGGCTGCGGAACATCTCTTTAACTTGCAGGATCTGGTTGCCTTCCCTTGGCTTAGAGTCCTCTATTCTATTCTCCTTCTACCCTTTGTTTTTCTCCCGTGGTTACATAGATGGAAAATGTCCTCTAGCATCTTTCTGATGAGAAAGAACTATAAAATTTTATAGACCTTCATGGTTTATTGTGTCCCCAAACTAAATCAATAAACTAGCTAGGTGGGAATTCCAGATTGGGAGGCAATTGTCCTACATTTAAAATTTAACTTTGTTGTCATTTAACACTCAGCCTATATCTGAGAATCTGAGACTCCCTTCCATTTCTTGGTGGTGTTTTTTCCCCCCCCACCGGAAACTGTGCGCGCGCGCGTGTGTGTGTGTTTGTCTCTGTTTATGTATGCGTGTTTCTCTAAGGAAACTTGTAGAAACTTCTTTTGTGCAGAGGTTTTACAATGTTTGAATCTATTTTCTATTTACAAATATTTATTTATTTTTCCATTTTAGGAATCTTTTCATTACCTTTACCTATGGTTGCAATCAAGGTCAGAAGCCCTCTGCTTGTCATCTGCAGAGAATAATCTTTCACCCTTTTTCTGTGAAGCTGTTGTCAAACTTGACAAAGAGGGAGAGAGAATCAATGTTTTTAGTCAAAATAAAATAGTCATGCTTTCACACCTGGGCTCACAAGTGCCACCACCAGCATGTTGTGAGCATTGGATTCCTTTTCCTTTCATTTCTCATTCATTTCTTCCTCTTCTCCCCTCTCTCCTTGCCCCCCTCCTCACTTCCTCTTCTCTGCACCTTCCCTTCTTCCTTATATTTGCTGAGCTGCTTTTTATTCTTGCATTTGAGCTAAGGGAATAGCACTCACTGGTCTGTTAAGTCAGTTTCCATTCATCTATCTGCTTTGCTGCTCCTAAAAAATTGTAGCAGTTGTCACTGCCTCTGTTTTATTTTATATTTATGCATGTAAACAAATCTTTAATGCAGTTCTCATGGGATTTTAGGATAGAACATGTATGTTTAATCTACCAACTTAACCAACAAATCCTTCAATTACTTTCCAAACCCTTATGTTCTTATCTTTAAAGTTAGGATAATAGTATCTTTTTTGCACAGTTGTTATGAAGATTAGAAACCATATTTCCTTGGAACGATATCTATCATGTTGAAACTGCAGCATAAATCAAACAACTACGTTAAATTTCTGAAGGATAAAACACAATAGAAATAGAATCTGAAAATATCAAAACAGAAAGAAATTAAAGATCATGACAACTTTTTCTTGTACACTTGAACTACAAATACAGTTATAACTTGCTTGTGCTTTCTAATCGTGGCACTTCATAATGCTGTTCGTTTATCTTATGCAATAGCTTACACTATGATCTTTACCTAAGAACAACTCAGGAAAACTATGAAAGGAAAATGAAAATGTTGATGAGAACAGGGCTTTATAAAATAACTATCACTTCGTTGAGTGAACCTATAATCTCTTTGAATACTATTTCAGTAGTCATTTCTTCATAGTATGTTTAATACCAAATCCATTCACTCCTCCCTAATTCCCTATTTCACATAACATAACTGGGAGAGAGGCAGAGCAGAGATGTAAAACTTTCATGGTATAAGTCAGTCTGCTGAAGCACTGGAGAAAGCATGATCCAGAAAGAGAGAACATGTATAGGACTTGAAAAGTGATCTAAAAAGATGAAGAAGCAATTGATCCAACTCTTGCAATAACCAAAATAAAGTAGAGCAGACACGAAGATAAAGATGCAATGCAGATTCAAACAGAGATGGCAGAAGCAAAATAAACACACAGATAACTTGCAGCTATTCAAAACAAATCCACTCTACCTGCATTGTCCTACTTTCTTGATATAGGTCAAAACCACCACTGCTCACCCTCACGTTTCCCCATGCTTCCACTGTGGGAAAATGAATAGATATCGCATTGATTTTTTTGTTCTGTCTTGTTAAAAAAAAAAAAAAAACCTTCTTAAATGTTTATTGCCAGTTCTGGTCCTTTAGTTCATCCCCATTTTAGCAGAGACATTACTAAGTCTCCTTGACTGGTCTCTTTTCATTACAAACCATTGAGATACATTTCTAAATACCACTTTACTATATAGCTCATGGAAAATAAAACACCCAAAGATGACACACTGCTATTAAGAAAATACATGAAAAAGGTCTTACATAGATATGCTCAGTGTTTCTAAGTAATAAGCACCCAGTTTCAATATTTTAAATAAACAAAACTTCACAGTTCTCAAATGTGCAAAGATGACTTTGAGAGTATGTTGAAAGTCACTTTAATGGAATAGTTGAGTTACCCTCTGGAAATTGATAGCTTGGATTCAGAGCTCACTCCATCATTTGCTAGCTGTATGTCCTTTGACAAGCTGCTTAATTTTTCTATACCCAGGTCTCTTAATCTTTTAAAGCAGGGCAGTTGCAACAGAACCTATTACATAGGGTTTTAATAATTTAAGTGAAACACACATAAAAAAACACTTTTCAGTGTTCCTAACTCATGTTAAGTGCTCAGTAAATGGTGACTATCATTATTGATTGAGAAAACATGACTGACAAAGAAAGTATGAGCTCGTATTTTATTAGCCATAGACATAGCTGCGTAAATTTAAAACAAGAAAGCAATAGTTAATAAGCATGTGAGCTATTTATAGAGTCTACAGATAATGATTATGCACATCTAAATTTGTACATTGACTTCTATCATTTTCTGGTCTCTTGAGCTTTAGAACTCACTGGTCTAGTGTGATTATGTTAAAAATCTTTTGAAATCACATTACTTTTGAAATCAGAAATTTTAAAGCATTCTGGAACCTGTATCTTTTTGGAAATCTAATAAAACTTCTAGGAGTTCTTCTTACCGTGAAAATGCATAAACATGAATACATACAAAATTAGATATTTTGGACCTTTTACTTAAATGTGCTAGAAAAGATGTAGCACTTGAATCAATGTCTGGCACATAGTAGGTACATGAAATATTACACAATAATTATCACATCTTGTTTAAGAGACCATGTAAAGATATTTCTGCTACCATATTCTCCTCATTGGAAAAAAAGTAAATTTATTTAATAGCAAAAAATAGATGTCTTCAAGCAGTTAATTATTACATGAATGAAAGAAACTCAAGATGAAATAAACTCATATCTAAACTTTCCTGAAACTAGGGGTCACACATAATGGTCTCATAGTTCAAGGAGGAGCTGCCAAACATCCTGAAAATTATACAAAGGAGCCGAGAGACAAATGATGTGACCCAACTGATGAGCTCAGACAGCTATAGAGCCTGAGCAGTTTCTAGAGTAGATAGCTTGCCTGGACAGACCAAATTCATATGTTTTTTAGAACAATAGCAGCAGGGTATAGCTAGAGTAGTAGAATCTTTCTTCAACTTTCACCTTTTGAGCAAGCGTAAGAGTGAGACAGACAAGGGTAACAAAATTCAAAGAGCAGATATTTTATTAGGAAACAGGCAGTGAAGCATGGTATGAAAAAGAGAGACTTACTTTCAGTAATCATACAGCTGCTGATCTCTACTGACTTGGAAGACTTCAAGTTAAATAGGGTGGTAGGACAGCTCTATATCTCAGGGAGTTTCAGTGTGACACCTGGAAAAAATTCCTTCTGACTTCCACAGTCCATTCCTATGAACCTGTGGCAAATAGATGGTACAAGAAAAATGCATTCTGGGCCTCCCCGGTGGCGCAGCGGTTGAGCGTTGGGTTGCGAAGCTGCCCGCGGCCTCTGCCGCGCCGGTTCGATCCCCGGCTGCTCCCCGGCCACCGGAGGAGGGTCCCACATGGCGCGCAGACCTCTCCTGCCGCCCGCTGCTCCCCTCAGCAGTGTGCTTCGTCAGTCTGCCTGTTCTGCTCCCCACTCTGGCTCTGGTGAATTCTCTCACCCTCCCGCGCTTCTGACTGTACCCAGTGCATGTACAAACAAAACAAACAAACAAACAGATAAATAAATAAATAAAACATGCCTCTATAAAAAAAAAAAAAAAAGTTTAAAAAAAAAAAGAAAAAAAAAAAAAGAAAAATGCATTCTATTCAAAGATGGGTAGTAGTAAAATAGGTACAACATAATGCTCAAAGATATTACTAAAAAAAAAAAGATATTTCTAAAAGGAAATAGGAAGTTAGGTACTGTACAGTGACTAGCAGAAACACTAATCAGGAAGAAAAAAGTCACCACCAAGTGTATGAAATGGTGGTCACACATAAATTCAAATAGATTAACATGATAATAAAATAAAAACTGAAGAATTAACAACAATGTAAGAAAATAAATAAAATCAATTACAAAAAAACAAAAGAGAAATGAAAAGTTGGTGATAATAGTGCAAAATAACAACAGAGAAAATTCAGAATCTGACACCTCAGTTGAAAAAGTGAAACAGAAAAATACAACCATTGTAGAAATAAATTCTTTGTAAGAAATAACATAAGGAAATTCAGACACTGCTAAAAGCAGTAAGACATATACAGAACAGAATAGAAAAAGAGGAATGAAAATTTAGAGCAAAGAAACAATGAATTAAAATACATTACATAAAATATCCACTAGGAAAGATAAAAGTTGTCACATTTGCATAATCAGAGGACTTTTGAAATAAAAGAACTAAACTTAAAAATTATTCAAGATAATTCTCTAATATTACAAAAGAAGACGTAAACCTTACAATTGGCAGAAGCATTATTTTCCTAAAGAAATATATAGATCTAAAAATGATCATTAATACCATCCTTAAAAAAAAAATCAGTGGCTAATTAAAATAACTGACTTTTGGTGAGTGTTGGAGTATTAACCCCTAGTAACTCACAATCTAACTATATTTAGACCTAAACTTAAGGAGGATGCACACTAATGAGAGAAGGTCATATGAAAAAGCAGGAGAAGACTGGTCATCTACACGCCCTGACAGGGACCTCAGGAAATAACCTTACTGGCACCTTAATCTTGGACTTACAGTCTTCCAAACAATGAGAAAATAAATATTGTTTAAGCCACTCAGTCTGTGATCTTTTGTTGTTGCTCTTCTAGCAAAGTGAAGTTGGAGGATCTCGAGCAAAGTAAAATATCAAGATACATCTAAAGAAAACACAATCTGAGAGAGGCCTTAGATTTCTACAGCAATATTAAAATTGGGGGACATGTGTCGTACCTCAATAGTTCTTTAGGACTCAGTGCATCAATTATTTTATTGCCAGTTAAACAGCAAAAGTCAAATACAGCATATACTTAACGAATATATGAGAACTTAATCTATTGTGTGTAAACACTTGGTTTAAAAAAAACAGTATAGATAATTATTTAACAGAAATTCTGCAAGTCATTTAACAGTAAGATATTTCTAGAGAACAGTAAATTGATTTGAATACATGACCAAGTCAAACAAATTTTGTGTGATTTTTAGTTGCAGAATAGAATATTATAGCAAACTACATTTATATTGTAATAATATGGTTAAAAATAGGATCAAAAGAAAGTAGGAAACTGGAAATATATTATACTGGAAACATTCTCATAGTAACAGGGTTGTCAAATATAATTTGAAAGTTCTAGGTCAAAATCTAGATATAGTGAGTCAAAAAATTAAGTACTATGAAAAATAAAACAATCAACAATCAACAACAAATCAAACAAACAATCAACAATCAAAAAACAAAACAATTTTATTTAAAAATAAAATTAATGGTAGAGTTAATCACAATTGAAGGTATAGAAAAGTATAAAATCTATTGTTTGATTAGAAAGTCAAGGGTTAGAGTAAGGTAAAAGATATATGAAACTGGTTAAAATAGTAATGGTTAAGAAAATATGCAACAAGAATAAAAAAGAAACATAGGCTATATATTATATAATATATAATATCTAATATAAAGCAAAATACAAAAATACTACATAAATTATTGTTGTACACAGGAATCATCAATCTTTTCTATAAAGCCCAGGTAGTAAACAGTTAAGTATTCATAGTCATGTGGTTTCCTATAGTTGTAGTTAAGTAGTTGCAATGGCTTATTAGCCATCTTTATATACAAAGAGCTTTAGACAAGATGTATTTGAACACACCAAATTTGATCAAGATACCATAATTAGCTGACCCTTGATTTAAAAGAATGACTGATGGGTTTATAAAATGAAACACAGTGCACATGTTATACAAGAATATCTTTTAAAAAGAAATGTTTATAATAAAAAGTACAGAGGCATATTAATTTTTATAAAAATAAATCAGAATACTGTATTAATATAAATTTGAGTTGGATTTAGAAAAAATAAAAATGATAAAGTATTCTATCAATAATATCTAATGGTTATGAATATCTACCAAGTAATACAGCACGCAAATCAATACTAAAATTAGAGAAATAAAAGGTAATATGGGTCCACAAAGAAGTAGGAAATAATAGCCCATATCTCAGCACAAGGTAGATCAGTTGAGAAAAATATATGTAGACAACATTAACAAAATGATTAATAAGGTTACCATTAAGAAATATGAGGTAATAAACTGAGCTGCCAAATTATCCTAGATGCTGCAGAAGGTAAAATCCTCCTGCTTCAGAGACAGCATCAGCCTCAGCATATTTGCATCACTTTCTCTTGCTCATCACAAAGAACATAAGTAAGTCTCAGTATAATAAAAAGCGACCGAGTAGACACATCAAATCAGGTGTGGAAAAGGCCAGACAAGAAGAACATCATGAAAATAGAGAAAAGAGACTCATCATTTACAAGCACGTACCAGTGTAATTAACTGACTTGTCTTTTGCAACAATAGATGAAACAGGGCACTGCAAGGACATATGGAGAGCTTTGGAGATGGGATGTCTAACAAGCATTCTGTAGCTAGCAAGTCATTCTTCAAAAATAAAGGCAAAAAGTACATTAACAAATAAATAAAAGCTGATAGAATTTGTTGTTAGCAGATCTGCCATATAAGAAACAATAAAGAAAATTATCAGGCTGAAAGAAAACATAAACATTTTTTTAAAAGTAATTGTAAATACATTTGGTTATATGAAAAGTGAATAAATATATTATCCTCATTTTTTCTTTTAATATCTGAAAGATAAAAGAACATAAGGCAACAGCTATAGTAATACTTCAGATAGTAACTGCTAGTCACATATTTGATAGAAAATATATTAAACATTAATGTATCATACATGTGTTTGGAGAGATTGATAGCTATGAGGAGGAGAAAGAAAATGTTCTATATTATTATGAAATTAGATTAATTTGAAGCAAATTGTGAACAATTTAGAAGTTAAGATTATAGCTCATGGAAAATAGCTAAGAAAATAATTTGAAGAATAGCAACATTTTCAAAAAAGTTCTACTTTAAAATGTATCTATTTAACAGAAAAGACAATAAAGGGAAGAAAACATAATAAAATTATAAGATACATACAGTAAAATGGAAAATGTAAATACAATTGATAATCATATTAAATGCAAATGGATTTAAGAACAATCATAAGTTATCCCTACCTAATTAGGAAAAATCTAGATCCAAATAAATGTTGTCTTTAAAATCCAAACATTAGAGTCAATGAAACAAATACGCTTTGTTTTAAAAGAATATAACAATATGTATATATGAAACCATTTCATAAATACAGTGACTATATGTGACAAAATAAACTAACTTTCATGGAAAAGTCAAAACTTTAGCAATGCACAGCAGGTATAAATGAACATATGCCTAGTAACAGAGCTTGGAGATTTGTATTGAGATTTGGAGATCTGTATATGTCAATCAAAAATTGATAGGACAATTAAATCAAAAATCAGTCAGGACACAGAAGAGTTGAAGAGCATTATAACCAGCATGATCTAACATATATAGAATGCTGAACTGAACTAATTCAGACTATACATTATTTTCAAACATACATGGAACATTTTCTAAGATAGGCCATATGTGAAGACACAGATAAATTTAAAAGTGTTGAAGTTGTGCATGCTGTGCTCTTGATTATGACATGGAAATCAGAAGTTAATAATGGGATCATTCTAAATAATTCAAAATTAATTTATCTGCTTTCTCACTAATCCATGGGCCATGGGGAAGTTAGAAAATATTATAAACTTAATAAAAACAAAAATAATGTACATCAATATGTACAAAATATAAGGCAAGCAATACTTAGAGAAAAAAAATTAAAATACCTATATAGCAAATAAGATAGGGGTTAAATCAATGAACTAAGTATGACCAGAAGAAGCTAAAAAAAAAAAAAATACAGGTGAAAAGTGAACTCCAAGCAAGCAAAACAAAGGAATTAATAAAAATTAGAGCAGAAAACAGTGAAATAGAAAGCAGAAAAGAATATAGAAAGTCAGTGAAAGCAAATGTTGCTTATATGAAAAGATCAACAAAATTAATAGACCATTAGCTAGATGAGGAATCAGCCAAACGTGACCAATCTGACTTATGGAAAGTTATCTACAAATAAAGTTTTATTGGCACTCAGCAATGCTCCATTCAATTATGCATTGTTTACAGCAACCTTCACACTACAGTAACAGGGTTAATTAGTTGCAATAGAGACTACATGACCTTAAAAGTCTTAAAACATTTATTATCTAGTTTTTACAGGATAAAAAAAAATAATATATAGACCCTGATATATAATAAGACCAAAAAAAGCATAAATTGACAAAATTAAGAATGAAAATGGGAACATAATCGCCGGGCCTTCAGAATACAGAATTTTGAAAAAATATGCTTGAGTTTAGATGTTTAGATGAACTTGATAAATCCTCAGAAGACAATTATTACCAAAACTATCTCAAGACAACAGGGAAAACAAACAAACAAATAAATAAACAGAAAATCAACATACAAATTGAATTAACATTGTGAAATAACCCCCCAAAGGTAATTCTAGACACATGCTAAATTTTGCCAAATAATTTATAAAGAATAAATCCCAGTTCTCCATAAGGTTTTCAGTAATAGTGAATAAAGAACATTCCTCAACTTAATCTATGGAACCAGTTAGTATTACCTAGAGACTGACAATAGATAAATACTTTACAAAAAAATAAGCTAAAGAATAACATGCTAAGTAATATGCCTTGAATAGACATAAAAATACTTAAAATAATATCAAATTGAAATTGGCAATACAAATAAAGGATTTTACCATATAGTCAAATAGATTCATCCTAGCAATACAAAGTTGTTTTAGAAACTCAAAATAAATTAATGTAATATATAAAATTAATATAAGAAAAGGCCAGAAATATCACATGAAGAGATCAATAGATATAGAAAAACTGACAATAGTTCATATAAATTTATAATAAAACTTAGCAATATAAGAGTAGAAGGGAATTTCTTAAGCTGTTCAAATTTCTTAATGGTGAGATACTGAATGCATTTAATTTGAATTCAAAATATATGTTTATAATTCAGTGACAAAAAAAAATAATGAACAAGAGATTTGAATAGATGTTTCACCAATGCAGGATATAGATGAATGGTGCATACAAGAAATGATGTTCCAAATCAATATTAATTTGAGAAATTTTACTCATTGAAGCTGCAGTGAGTTATTAATATAAGATAGAATGTGTCTAAGAAAGGGAATTCAGTGTTAGTAAAGATGTGGAAAAACAGGAACCCTTATTCTTTGTTGGTAGGAATATAAAATAGCTATATTAGAAAACATTTGACATTTTCTTGAAAGGTTAAACATAAATTTCCCATATAGCCCACAAATTCCACCTTTAAAACTTCTTCTCAGGGGGAAAATGTCTATGTCTACACAAAGTCACGTATACAAATTTCCTAGCAGCATTAATAATAGTAGAACTAGAATACAGGAGAACAGAATACAATGGAAAAGAATTCCTAATAAAAATGAGTCAAATACTCTTATATGCTATAATACAAATAAGTCTCAAAAATATTGTAAGTGAATAAAGCTAGACTCAAAAGACAACACTTTGTATGCGCCCATTTACATGGAATATCTAGAAAAGGCAAATTTATATAGGCAGAAATAAAATAGTGGTTGCCTTGAACATGAGAGCAGATTTAACTGCAAAGAAGCATGAAGAAAATTCATTAGAAGATGAAAATATTCTAAAACTGATTGTTTTGATGGCTGCATTATTCTTTAAATTTATTAATAACATTGTTACTGTGTTTATATTACACCTCAAAAAAAGTTGTTTAAAAATGTGTCAGAATATCCAGATAATGTGTTTTTAAATGTTCAAACTTGGTAATAAATAGGAATTATAAATACTGAAACTCTATTAAAATTCCACTTTATACTATTCAAAATAGATATTTGTGGATTGAGCAAAATCAAGTCCCAGCAAAGAATTAAAGAAATAGAAATCCTTAGCCACATAATGAGATTGGAAAAACCATTTTGAAGAACAATTTGGGAGACTCAGTAGTGTTGAAGATATGGAAACCTGGCTTCTCAGACGGCTGTGTATTGGGAAAATGTCAGACTTTTGTAAAAGGAATGTTCTGATACTATAGGAGAGGGGATTGAGATTTTACTTCTGTTGTCAGATGATGCCAGTTCCATTGGTCATTAATGCCCATGTTGTTTATGAATGTCTTAAAGGTTGGTATTGTTATATTTATCAATAACAAAACAGAAAAATAAACTAGTATTTATTCATACAATGGATTATTATATAGCAATGAAATGAATATATTTTAAAATGAAATCAACAAATTAGATTAGATGACTGAACTATGCCAATGCATATCAATATGATTTTATTGAACAATACATGGTGTTCAGGCAAAATACCAAGTAGCAGAAGACTGATACTTATTTCTTTTTACATGAAATATTTTAAACAATGATACTTCATTAAAAGTAGGTGTGTGTGTGTGTGTGTGAGAGAGAGAGAGAGAGAGAGAGAGAGAGAGTTTTCTAGTTTTTTGGCTTGGGATCCCACACATGTTTCTGGGGGAAGCTTGACTGGATCATTTTGAAATAATTCCAATTTGAAAACATTTTGCTGCCATGGCCTGAGTTCTATCCCCGACCAGAGAGCAACCCACATGGCGCAGCAGACCTCTCCTGTCTTGCCCTCTGCTCCCCTCAGCAGTGTATTTCATCAGTCTGCCTGTTCTGTTCCCCACTCTGTCTCTGGTGAATCCTCTCACCCCCTCCAACTCTGGCCTACCACCCCCAGTTCTTTGTTTTAATATTTATTTATTTATGCATATGAGAGCTGGGTGCAGACCAGAGGTGCAGGGCAGTGAGAGGATTCACCGGAGACAGAGTGGGGAGCAGAATAGGCAGAACTACAGAAGGCGAGACAGGAGAGGTCTGCTGCACCATGTGGGTCACCTCCCTGGTCAGGGATCGAACTCATACTGCAGTGGCTGCCGATAGCTTCATAGTGCTGGGACTTAATCCCTAGCACCACCAGGGAGGCCCTACACCCTAGTTTTTGTATGCATAAATAAATAAAATAAAAATCTAAAAAATAAATAAATAAATGATAGCCTGAATTGAATCCCAGGAGAAAATGAAAATCGTATCTATCACTACTTGTATATATGTATTTTAAAAGTATAGTTTTATATCTACTATATTTGTGTACATTTCTCTTTTTTAAGATTTATTTTATTTTATTTTATTTTATACAAGAACTGGGGTACAGGTCAGAAGAGCAGGAGGCTGAGAGAATTCGCTGGAGCCAGAGCAGGAAGCAGAACAGGCAGACGGAGAGAAGACATTGCTGAGGGGCGCAGTGGGAGAGGCAGGAGAGGTCTGCTGCGCTATGTGGGGTTCTCCCTGGCAGGCAGGGAATGGAACCAGCACTGGAGAGGCTGCGGGCAGCTTTGCTGTGCAGCGCTCAACCACTGCGCCACAGGATAGGCCCTGTGTACATTTCTCTTTTAGATAATACATGATAGGTCATTTAAGTCTCATCTAAGTAATATCTTCTTCTTTTTTTGCAGAAAAGAAAAAAATAAATTGATATTTTAATGTGTTTGATATTTCTTTGCTATCTCTTCTAAGAAAGACTTGGCCCTGACTTTTGCCTCTAGTAAAGTTGATTCATTGCTGCCACATCCTGTCTTTCTACACTGCCAGTAGATTGCATAGGTGAGAAATAAATTATAAATGGGTCTACCCTGGTAGAGGCCTCCACCTGAGTGAACAATCAACTCCAAAATGACAAGTCCACAGCTTTACATCTTTTATACTTGCTTCTCTTTAACCTTGCCAATGGTATGGTTTTAAACTAAATCTCATACATATACCTGACAAGAAAGTGATGAGTTTGCTATTCTTGACTGACGCCTTTCAGATATCCTAATGAACACCTGTTATTTTTAGACTGGTATAATTTAAAGCTCTGTTTATTTTCCTTTCCTCCCCCCTTTATAAAGATTATACAACTACCCACTGGTCCAATGCTCCCCCTTACACACATGCATGCATGCACACACACACACACACTCCTTTGCCACTAAAGGCACATCCAACCAGTAGTTTTATGTTCAATTTGTTTATCACGATGAGAAATGTGAGAATCTTTGGCAGAGATCATTAATTTTATAGCTTGTGTTTCAAAAAGTGGTTCCTGGGCTATTTACATCTCTTCATATTAACACCTGAGAAAATGAGTCTGCTGAAGATATAAAACTTGAAAGCAAATTGTGTTTACCATCTCCCTCTAAATATAATTCATGGCTCAGAACAGATCTTTATGACTCATGATCAAATATTTTCCTGGGATGGCATTTGATGTTTGCTGCAGTGATAGTGAATGTCTTCGGGTCTTTTGATTCCAAGTTATTTAGATTCCTGTTGGATTTTGATATTCAAGGTGAAATTATTACAATCCATCAGGCAAGGAGAATTACTCTTTGCATCAAATGGTATAAGTATTATGACTTGCAAAAGATTTACAATCCAGAAAAAAAATTGTTTATTTGCTTAATTAGAGGTGAAGCTGAAAGGAATCCCAGAAGTTATGTACTATCATCTTATTGATTTTATTTTTATTTACTTTTAAAGTTTAAATTAATTGAGGTATAATTGAAAACCAAAATTTAAGCCATTTAAATTGTACATCTTGGTGATTTAATAAACATATATTGTGAATTAACTAGATGGTAAATCTAGTTAATTATCACTTTAAATATTTATCTTATTTGTGGTGAGAATATTTCAGTTTGACTCTCATCAAATTTCAATTATACAACACAGTATTATGAACTTTAGTTACCATGTTATACAATGGGTCCTTATTCATTCTTCCAGAATTTTTTCATTTTGTATTTTCAAGTGTGTATCCTTTCATCAACCTCTCACAGTTTCCCCCACTGCCCAGCCCCTGGAAAGCATTTTTTTTTATTTCTGTTTCTTGTGAGTTTAATTGGATTTTTTTAATTCCATATGTACATGGATTCATGCAATAATTGTTCTTCTTTAGTTGGCTCATTTCATTTAGCATAATGCCCTCAAGGTCTATCCAGATTGTCATAAATGGCAAGAGTTCCTTTATTTTATTTTTTTTGGTTGAATATTTCACTTCATGTCTGCACAACATACACTTAATCTATTATTCTCTAGATAGACTCTAAGATTGTTTTCATTTCATGACAAATGTTGAATAATGAATTTATAATGAACATGGTGGTGCGCATATATCTCCTTAATATTCTGTTTCCCTTTCCTTTGATATGTACCCAGAGGAGGGATTATTGGATTATATGGCAATGCACGGCTCAATTTTTAAAGAACTTCTGCATTATTTTTCATTGTGACTTCATCGGTTTAATTCCCAGAGATAGTGAAAAGGGCTCCATTACTTCCATATCTTGCCAACATGTGTTATATCTTGCATATTTGATGATGGCCATTATAGTAGGTATTATGTGCTATTTCACTATGGTATTGATTTGTATTTACCTGATGATTAGTGAGGCTGAGCATCTTTCAACATACAAGTTGGTCATCTGTGTCTTGAGAAAAAAATCTATGTAGTTCCTTTGTCCATTTTCCAGTCAGATTATGTGTATTTTTTGCTTTTGAATTGTATGAATTCTTTATTTATTTTGGACATTAAACCCTTAGCAGATAAATAATTTGCAATTATTTTCTTCCATATAGGAGGCTGCCTTTTCGTTTTGTTTGTGATTTCTTTGTAGTGCAAAAGTTATTTTTTGTTTGTTTCTGGTATCAATGCAAAAAGTTATTATCAAGACAGATATGTTTATTTAGAGATTTTATTTCAGGATATATGTGCAAATCTTTGCTCCAATTTGAGTTGGTATTTGCTTGTGGGGTAAGAGAAATACAGAGTCATTTTTTTTCATATGTGGAAATCTAGTACTCCCAACACCATCTATTAAAAAGTTTATTATTTCACCATTGTACATTCTTGACTATTGAAATAAATTAATTGACCATATATGCAAGAGGTTATTTTCTCTGTTGTCCCATTGATCTATGGCTTTGTTTTATGTTAGACCTTACTGTCTTGATTATTATAGCTTTATAATATAGTTTGGAATCAGAAATTGTGATTCGTTCGACTCTTCTTTTTGAAGATCAATTTGACTCTTCATAGTCTTCCATGTTTCCCTCTATATTTTAGGTTTGTTGTGCTATAGTTTACTGTGCAAAAAAAATTTAAACTTTTATATTTATTGTATTGAGTCTGTAGATTGCTTTGGGCAATATGAACCCTTTAACAATGTGTATTCCTCCAATTCATGAGTATGGAATATTTTCCCATTGATTTGGTACTTCTCAAGTTCTCTTTCAAAGTCTTATATTATTTAGCACAGAGATCTTTCACCTTGGTTAAATCTTGTTCTAGGTATTTGTTCTTTTTGATGCAATTATTAAGAGATTATATTCTTAAATTCTATTTCTTATAGTTTATTGTTAATGTATACAGTACATTAACAAAAATTTGGGGGTGGGGGGTTGCATGCTTTTGGAGCCAGCAAAAATTAAAGGATTTATTTTTTCTAACATTTATTTTGAAAATTCTTTTGAGTTTTCCATTTATAATATGATGTCATCTGCAAATAAAAACAATTTTACTTCTTTTCAAATTAGTACGTTCTTTCTTTCAATTTTTCCGAATTACCCTGGCAAAGCACTGTGTTGAAAACATGTAGCAAAAATAGTCATACTTGGCTTGTTCATGATCATAAAGGAAAGCTTTCTTCCTTTTACCACTGTGTGTAAGGTTAGTTATGGACCTGTCATATTGCCCTTTGTTACACTGAGGTACATATGTAGTCAATTTGTTAAAAGTCCTTACCATGAATAGATGTTGAATTTTGACATGTTTTATCTATATCTATTGATATGGTTTGCAACCTTTATTTTCTTAATGCTGTATATAGTACACTGTCTGATTTGTTGCACATGTTCAACCATCCTTGAATCTCTTCAATAAGTCACTTTTGAAAATTTTGTGTGATTACCTTGTAGTCTACTGTTTGCTAATATTTTGCTGAGAATTTTCACATTGATATTTCCCTGTAGTTTTTTTTACTTATATTATCCTTACCTGTTTTTGGAGTTAGGGTAATGTGGGTCTCTTCTCTTTTAGGAAGAATTTAAAAATAATATGCATTTAATTGTTCTTTGACTATTTGGTAGAATTCACCAGTAAAATTATCTGGTCTTAGACATTTAATTTTGTGAAGTTTTTGATTACTAAATCAAACCTGTACTAGGAATTGGCTTATTCAGTTATTCTCTGACTTCATTTTTCAGATTTGGTGGATTTATCAGATTTGTGGATTTATCCATTTCTTCCAAATGGTCCAATTTGTTGGCATTTAATGCTTCAGAGTAGTTTCTTATGAACCTTCACATTTTTATGGTATCAATTCTAATGTCTCTTCTTAGTTTTATTTCCTTGACTCTCTCCTTTCTTAAGTCTAGGTAAAGGTTTGTCTATTTCAAAAACAGCTTAATTTCATAAATTTATTCAATTGACTTTCTCATCTCTATTTCATATATTCCAACAGTCTGATATTTACTGTTTTCTTTGTTCTACTCATTTTGAGCTTACCTTGTTCAGGTTCTTTATTTTTATTTATTTATTTTTTTGAGGACTTTCATTGTAGGCATTCATCACTGTGAACTTCCCTCTTAGAACTTCTTATGCAGCACACCATTAGTTTTGGTAGTTTTACTTCTATATGCAATTGTCTCAAGAATTTAATGTTTTTAATTATTTTTTGTTGCATTAGTTTCTCAGCTTCATTGTTTAGTTTCCACATGTTTGTGAATTTTTCAGTTTTTTTCTTGCAGTGGATTTCTAGTTACATACCATTGTGCTTGGGATATGTTTGGTAAGATTTTATTCTTAAATTTATTCAGACTAATTTTGTAGATTAATGTATGTCCTATGCCAGATAATTTTCCATGTGTTCTTCAGAATAATATGCATTCTGTTACTGCTAAATCATTATGACCTAATCTAGAGGTCAAGTTAAGTGTTTCCATGTTGATTTTCTGTCCGGATGTTCTACTCATTGTTTAGTATAGTATATGGAAGTTCTTGTATGATTGTATTGCTGTCTATTTCTCCCATAAAATCTGTAAATATTTGCTTAATATATTTTGGTGCACCTGTGTTGTTTGCAAAAATATATACAAATGTTATACTCAATCTGTGGATTCACCCCTTTACATTATTATTTTCTTTGTTTCTTATTATAGCCTTTGGATTAAAGTCAATTTTTTTTGGATATAAATATAGCATTATTTCAACTTTCATTTACATAGAATTTTTTTTCCCATTCTTTCACCTTCAGTCTGTATGTTTCCTTAATGCTGAAGTAAATCTCTTGTTCAGTGACTATAATAATATTATTTTTTCCCCATTCAGCTACTCTATTACTTTTGGTAGTAGAACTTAGTTATTTTATATTTAAAGTAACTGCTGATGGGTTTGGATTTATTACTGCAATTTTTCTACTTTGTAATTTATTTTTTTACATTCTTAATCTTGGTTCACATTCTGAGTAACTTCATGATTTCCTGTAATGGTTTGCTTAGATCTTTTTTATTTTTTTATTTGCTATAGTTTTTTCATTGGCTTAAACTTGTAACAGTTAGGTCTTAGATAGGTCTCTATTCATCTTAGTTGAAAAATCTCTGGTTTTCTCTAAATGAATGTCTGTTTCTTTTCTTCAGGTTTGGGGAGTCTTCAACCATTACATCTTCAAGTAAGCATTCTACCCCTTTTTTCTCTGTTTTATCTTTCTTATACTTATAAAATATGCAAATTGTTCCTTAATGATGTTATCCCATAAGGCCTTTAACATACCTTTACTCCTTATCTTTCATCTTTATTTATTGCTCATTGGTTGGATGAAGTCCACTACCATGTCTTCTATTTCACGGGTCCTTTCTTCTGGTTTGATGTTGAATGCCCCCATTGAATTGTTCAATTCAGTTATTTTATTTTTAATCTGTCTGATATCAATTGAGTGCTATCTCATATTTTCTATGACTTTGTTGAAACCTTACCATGTTTATGTATTATTTTGACCTTTGTTATCTTTGGTATGATTATTTGAATCTCTAGTAGGTAAGTCATTTACCTCAATTTGATTAAATTCTATTTTTGGAGTTCTATTTTGGTTTTTTTTATTAGGAAAATAATTTTCTGTGTCTTCATTTCCTTTTACTCTCTGTATTGGTTTCTTGGCATTGGATAAAATAGCTACCACTGTCTATTAGACATAGTGGTCTTATGTAGATTATAAACCTGATAGTTCATCTTGGTTCAAGTACTAGGTTTTCTCTCAACATGTTGCTATTGTCCACGCCACCTTCCTTCTTATTTCTTAGAGTCTCCCATACTTGGCAGTATATGTCAAGGCCTATCAATTTAAAAGGGAAACCTCAAATAGTACCTACATTCAAGCTGCTTAAAAACCAAATCCTCATGTGGCAATTATTAAAATACTCCAAGAGAGGGACTCCCTGGTGGCGCAAGGGATTAAGCACAGCACTGTGAAGCTATCCACTGCCTCTGCAGCGCCAGTTCGATCCCTGGCTGGCCAGGGAGCTGCCCATCTGGTGCAGCAGACCTATCCTGTCCCAAGTGCTGCATCCCTCAGCAGTGTAGTTCATTCAGTCTGCCTGTTCTGCTCCCCTCTCTGTCTCTGATGAATCCTCTCAGTTCCCTGCACCTCTGGCCCGTACGCCAATTCTTGTATATATAAATAAATAAATCTTAAAAAATTAAAATGCTCCAATAGAGTTCTTTCAAGAAATGACTGAGACATGGGTAGTTCTGTTTGTTTTCTCTGTTCTGAGCTTTGGCCTACATAGAGTTAGGGACAACCTTTTTTTTTTTTTTTTTTTCCACTACAGTCCTGTGAGACCTGTGAATGCAAGTCCTACTGTTCACCAGACAATGAAGGGCTGCGCTCCTTAGGTCAAATCAGGAAGGGTGATAGTCTTGTACTATCTCTTTTCAGGGAGACACTGGTGTTTTGAAGGACTAGAGGGATAATACAAAAATCACCCTTCCTTCTTTGGTCTCCTAGATGATTGCAGTCATCTGGTAGATGCATGCTAAATTAAATTATGGATATATGGCCCTCTCAGAGAAAGAATGGGAGATGTACATTTTGTCTGAAACCTTTATTCTGTGTCTTGAGAAAATATATCCAAAGAGTCCTTGCAAATCTGTTAAGAACTATTTCTTTGTTATACTCTTGTGACTTGTGAAAACAATGTTCTTTTGGATTTCAGAACTAGGATTTTTTTTTTTTTTTTGAGGGAAAGGGTTACTGTATTTCAGGTGCAGGTCCCAAAAGTTAGTGTGCTTTATGCTTTATCCAAGTATTTCACTCCTCAAGGAGATGCTAAAACTTGAGTTCCCTTTGGATTTTATGTCATTGTGCTAACATGGTGTTTATGGCAAGAAAGTATCTCAACCTTTTATTTATACTTTGACATGTTTTTTTTTTTTTTTTCCCATTTACCTGGTATATCAAAGTAACCAGTTAGTTTTTGGATTTCTTTCAGATGTATTTGTTCCATTAGCAGCTTTAAATTTGGGGTATTTGTGAGAGAAAATGAGCAGTATCATCACGTTGGACTGGAACCCTATCATTATTTCAATTGCTAAGGTAAATAAAATCATAAAGTTTCACATATAAAAAGACAAATTTGTATCCAGTCCCAGCACCTATAAAATATTTAGCATATAACTTGCACTCAGATTTATTTATCATATAATGAAAGAACTTGTACTTTCTTTCCTACAATTCCTTCTTAATTTTCTTTTCCTCTAATGTATATTTATTGACCATTTACTGGTAAATCAGTTAGATTGTATACACATGCCAGATTCTTATTCACAAACCCAGTAGAAGGGACAAGTCTATGAGCAAAAGCTTGCTCTAGACCCTCTCTAAGGCAGACCATCCTAAATGGCCACTGACCTGGACCTGAAATTAGTCAGAAACTCATTAAAATTGATTTTAAAATTATATTTATGACGACTGGGGTGAAATCTAAGAACATGTATTTTTTCTATTTTCTTTGGACTTCTTTCTCAAGGTGCAAATTGATTATTTTTGCAGGTCACATTTACCTGTAATTCACCCCAACTATCATTAAATTATTAGCGATAATATACAAAGAACAGTAAATTAGTAACAGATCAAGGATATGAAGGACACCAGTGATTTTTTATACCATTCTGGAAAACAGAAAGATAATAAGAATTTACAATAATAGTGAGAATTCAGCCCACAGAAACCCAAGGAATCTGGGGACTATGGCTGTTCCCACAGGTAAATGGTTCTAGTTTGATATTGAAGAGCACAGCTAGACAACGCGGGAATACTGCAGAGATCAGGGGCATTAACTAACCACTTGTATTAGCTTCCTTATCTCCCTATTCTCTCCATGCAGAGTCACAGCACCATGGAACTGTTTAAATTTGAGAGATTTTCATGCAGTGCTGTTCTACCACTGCTTTCCAAAGATAGGCAGCACTACTATTTTGTACTTAATGTAAAAATTCAGTCTTTGGAATTGTGGCGTGGAAATGGGATAGCTATACTCACACTCCACATTTTTAAGTTTCTGAAGTGAGATGTTTAATTTTAATATCCCATGGACCTGTATATGCATATGCTTTTACTCAACCCTCATCTCTTTCAGATACAGCAATTTATGAAAGAGCTGCTCAAGAGTAGATTATGCTCATGGCATGGTATACCAACTAATAGTGATTTTCATTCATAATGACAAATAAGTATTCAGAAACCCCAACAGTTGAGAAAAAGTATACAACAATCAAAAATGACACTAAATTGGTATAGCCATTATGGAAAGCTATATGGAAGATTCTCAAAAGATAAAACCAGAATTCTATATAATCCAGTTATCCCATTACCAAGTAGTAACACCAAATTAAAAAAAAACCACTAATTTGAATATATATGTGTCTATGTGTATAATATATGTGTATATGTATATATACATATATGTAAACCTCATGTGTACTGCAATACTATTTACAAGGGCCAAGAACCAAAAGCAATCTAAGTGCCCATTAACTGACAAATGTAAAAAGAGGATGTGATTTATATACACAATTGAATACTATTCAACTTTCAAAAATATGAATTCCCATATTTACAACAACATGGATGAACCTAGAAGGAATTATGTTTAGTGAAATGAGACAGGCAGAAAAAGACAAACACTATGATTTCACACATGTGGATTATTAAGAATACAAACAAATGAAAGAACTAAATAAACAAACTTTTGGATCAAAAGATCCATTAGCAGACGGAAAGGAGAGGAAAAGTGAGTAACTAAGAAAAAGGAGACAATGATATGGTGAAGGATAACTTCGACTTTCAGCAATGAACTTAATATAATATATACACATGATGATTCTCAGTGATGCATATATGGAACATGTAAACTTATAATGCAATGTTTCTGCAAAACCAAAAATAATTGAAAAAAGAAAAAGAAAAATTTGTGTTCCCCAAGAAAAACAATTTAAGGGAGAAAAATTAAAGAAAACAATGACCTAACAGATAAAAGAAGTTCTATCATTTAATTTTTAAATAAAACAACAAGTATTAGTCAGATACCTGTTCTAAGTCAGACACTGTTGTAGCAGAGAGAAAATATTAAGGTAAGCAAACTAGATAATGCCTCATTCTTCATGAAGTTTACATGTTGTAGGAATGTGGAAATTAAATAAATTAGCAAGTAAAATTACATTAAAGCAAGAATGAAGTAGTTTAAAAAGATACTTAAGCAAATAAAGGAACCAAAGTTTTGGAAGCAACAAAACCCAAGTCAGGGTAACAGCAGATTTCTCAGAAGAAATATTGTAGACAAGGAGAAAATGGAATGCCTTGATCAAAAATTTAAAGTTTCAAAACTGCCAACCAAGAATAATATATCCTGTAAGTTTCTCCTTTAGATATGAGGGAAAGAATAAAAGGTCTTCTCAGACAAAGAAAAACTGAAGGAGTTTGTAAAAACTAGACCCTCCTCCAGGAAATGTTGGAAGAATCTCTAGTATGTAAGCCAAATAAAGAAACACGGAGAAAGAACTAAAGAGAGAGAGAGAGATAGAAGAGCAAAGCTAAAAAACGAAATGGCAAAAAACAGACTTTCATGTATCAGTAATCACTCTAAATGTTAAAGGAGCTTAACTCACCTGTTAAAGGACACAGAATATCTGGTTGGATTAGGAAACAGAATCCAACCTTCTGTTGTCTCCAGGAGACACACCTGAGCGCTAAAGAAAAACGTATACTCAAGGTAAAGGAATAAAAAAAACAATTCTACAAATAAATGGGACCCAAAGGAAGGCAAGGAAAACCATACTTTCTTCAGGCAAAATAAATTTCCAGTTAAAAAATAGTAAAAAGAGCTAGGGATGGACACTATATAATGATTAAGGTAACAAATACATCAGGGCCTGGAGACCTTGAACATGAGCCAGCCCACACTGGGCTGGTGTTTCTCACTAAGTAGTTGGAACTTAATTCTGAAAACAAAGTTGTTTTTTGGGGGGGGTCATTTTCATGAAAAAATAATTGGTTGGAGAAAAGGAGGATTTGGGAGTTGGAAGCAATAGGGCAAATTAGAAAATTATTTTAATACTACAGGAAAGAAGGAATGATATATTAAAGGCAAAGGGATAAAAAAACGACATAATGAATTCAAGAGGAAATACAGCAGATCAGTCACGAGGATGCAGGGAAGTATAATGCTGAATATTGTTTCCTCAAACCCCAGCATCAAACTACTTGCAATCTAAAAATTTAAGGCAAAAAGGAAATGTGTGGGTGTGAGTGTGTAGATACATACGCACAAAGGTATGGAAAGATCTAATAGAGTATAATATCACAGCAGAATTGTTTGTGACCAATAACCCGAGTGCTGCATTTCCTAAATAACATTTTTCACAAGGCTAATGTATTCAGGGAACACTTTTTTTATCGAAAAGGTGAGCTTTTTATTGGATCTTTAAAACTAAGTGACACTTAACTTCCCAGAAAGAAATAAGGTGAACTTTCACAACTGTTCACAATTTTTGTGGAACAAATTGATCAGTGTAATGAGGTTAGAATGAATCTGATTGTGGCTAGAGATTGTAAGAAAATGACACCAACAAAATACACTAAAAATAAGGCATAGTGGTGAATGCTAAGGAGGTAAAAACTAATTAGCTCCCTCTGGAAGAACTGCTGATTTTGGTTTGTGGGAGGCAGTAGTAAGAGAAAGCGAGAGAGGATTGGTATAAGAAATAATTGGAAGACAGAATGGGGTCAAATTGGATCAATGGACTGGCTTGTGTAGGAGGAAGGCTGGCTGGAGTAACTGGAAGAAAATGTGGGAAGAGTCAATAATTGGAGAAGATCGGGATATTTCTAAAAGCCAGAGGTAGAAATAATAAATATTCACAGTTGGGCTGTGGTGCAACAGAAAGACAAAACAGGATAGATCATTTTAGACAGCAAGTTAGGAAGATGGGGCAGACATGGTAAGTCAAGGTTATGGCACTATAAATAATTGGGCTTATAGTATGGAACAAGAATTGTGTGCATCACACACATGCACTTGGGATGCTGAGAAAATGGGATCATGTCTTGGGAGAATTTAATTGGTAGGGAGGGCATGAAGGTAGAGAGTGATAAGAGTCAAGTTTTTGCTGATGAAATATGGAATGGCGCAGTCTCTGAGCTTATCTGGTTATGTGGTGTCATTAAGAAGATGTATGATGAGAGCTGCAGTTTTGAAAACCTGCACTTACAGCGGACAATTAAGGGAGGGAGAAGAGAGAAAGAATCAAACCATTCTCTATCCTAGTGTCTCCAAAAATTTATTGTGTGTATCAATCACCTGAGGATCTTGTTAAGACTCAGATTTTGATTCAGTGGATCAACATGGATGCTGAAGGTCTGAAGTAAGATTCTGTAGGTCCATACTCAGAACTTTGAATAGCAAAGATTAAAAGATCATTTTTCTGATCCTGATGAGACAGACTATCACAGTCACTCTTGTGCTTACATAGAGTCTTAACTGGGTGCTCTCTGGATCAGTCATGTTCGCGATGTGCACCACACATCTTGGTGTGCAGTTATTCTCTGCTATAACCACTTCAAAATGTTCACACAGGAACAAAGGACATTTACTCATGGAAAGGAGATAGCATGAGCTTCAAGTTCCTATTGGTTTTCTCTGTTGCCCCCACCCCAGTTCCACGTGGGCAAACGTGTCCTCTGGGTGTTTTCTTCATGTGAATCAAGAAGATGCTCTATGGGCAAACATCTACATTTAAATACCTGTTTCATGAAGTCGTATGTCAAGCTGATTTTCTATAATAGAAATAGTAAAACAGATAACAAAATGGCAGTGTGCCTTTATGGCAATGTGCACTTACTTCAACCTGGGGGTAGTTTGTAGAATGATCCTTGCAACCCATATTTAAACACTGAAGTGACGAGTCTTCTGTTTCCTCTCTTGTCCAAACTGATTTGACAATCCTTGTCAGAGAGAGGGTTTCTTACTTGCCATTCCCTCCAGTTACATGTACATCTTGGAAATTGATCAGTGGCCTTAAGTTAAAGATTGATTGGGTATCCTTCTCCAAACAAGAGCACAAAAGACAAAGTATCTCTGAGAAAGATTATAATTTTGTCTGTTGGGTCAATCTGTCCCATTCATTATCTTACACAAACTTGCTATACAATGTACAATAATAATGGATACAGAATTTGATTTGGTTGTGATATATTTTATGAGACTCATTTGTGGCTTTTATTTCTTCCTACCTCATGTTTATTCTTTCTTCTCCCCTGGACTCATTTCTAGTCTAATTTGGGAAATTTCTTTACTTAAAATACCATTACCATCCACATTTCTTTTAAGATAATTAGATGATTATCAAAAAATAGAAGATTAGTGAAATATTTCTTTACAAGTGAAAAACATCCATTGTCAATTCTGTCACTAACTGTAAAGGGAGAGATATTTACTCCCCTTGCAAGCTAACAAGTTTGCTTGCCACAGATTCAGTATCCAGCAAGGAAATACAAGACTCCTAGGTCAGAAATAGGACATTTACTCTTGGAAAGGAGACAGCATGAGCTTCAGAGTCCTGTTAGTTTTCTTTGCTGATTCCCCCAACTTCACAATGGCGCACTGGAGAGCCCCGGATGGATGCTGTTGATGCAGAAAGATTATATCACATCCGAAGACACTGAGTTCAAGAACTCCAATCTTTTGCAATGTGCTGCAAGTAAACCTGTCCAACATTTACCACAGAGAAAGGCACGCCATTCATTTCACTGGATAATTAATAAATCTGTGCTCTGCTCCGAGGGGAGAATTATCCCTATTCCTTAGACTGTTCGCTATGTAAAACATCCTAATAAATTCAAACAGAAAAGCTGCTGACTTGAAGTAGGTACAGGAATGTGAAAAAACCGTGGACTATTATCTCCCCAAACTCATGAGGTGATTTCTGTACTTTAAGACGTAAAGCATCCGTACCAAATATAAAAGTTGTCTATTTTTTTTTTCATTGTGAGCAGTTGCCACAATGAAAAGTCACCATTATATTTTTCAATGAAGGCAGCATGAAAAGAGCTTTGAATTTTGAAAATTCTCAGTTGAATTGTGGCTCAGCAGCACCTCGATGAATGACTTTGGACAATACACCTTACCTGCTCCAACCTCAGCTCCCAGCAGTCCGAGGAAAGCACAGATGCACCATGTGGTACTAATCCGCCAGCACAAAGCCTGGAGTGTCCTAAGTCCTCCCAAAGCATATATGTCACTCATATCCGTCTTTCCTTCTCTCACCCTGAGTTTATCCTATAAATAAAACCTCCTGACTCAATTCTAAATATTTATGAGAAAAGTTGACCTTTCTTCTATTTGCTTTCTTTTTTTTTCCTCTAATTCAAGCAGGAAAAGAGAGACTAGTGTTTTTACAGACACCCAATGAACACACTGAACTGTAAGACATTTTGCAAATTAATTTTAAGACATCAGTTACTACAGTGATACAACTTCTTAGATTTAGTTACCTTAGGCATCATGCCTAAAGGTGTTAGAAAAAAATGACAAACTTTTGAGCAATGCCTACCTCCACCCTACTCAGAATTCATAATTTCATTTGCAAACTGATGAAGTAATCAGACCTGGTTGTTTTCTGTTTTCTAAATGTAAAATGGACTTTATATATATATATATACATATATATATGTGTGTATATATATATATATATATATATATATATACACACATATATATCCTGTTGGAAGGTTTAAAAATATAATAGGGCCTAGTGGCGCAGGCGGTTGAGTGCCGCGCTGTGAGGATGTCCACAGCCTCTGCACCATTGGTTCCATCCCGGCCGGCCAGCGAGGGTCCCACATGACGTGGCAGACCTCTCTTGTCACACCTGCTGCTCCCCTCAGTAGTGTATTTCAGTGAAAATTTTTAAAAAATGTAATGGTTTAATGAGAGCATAAATGTCTTAAATCTATAATTTTTGGAGTTAATAGTTTTTTATTTTATGTTTAAATGCATTTAATTAGTGAGAAAAAAGCTTTTGAGTATTCAAAAAGAGTTATTGAGGGCGTCCCTGGTGGCACAGGCAGTTGAGCAGAGCGCTGTGAAGCTGTCCGCAGCCTCTGCAGTGCGGGTTCGATCCTGGCCAGCCATGGAGATACCCACAGGGCATGGTAGACCTCTCCTGTCTCCCCCACTGCTCCCCTCAGCAGTGTGTTTCAGTCAGTCTGCCTGTTCTCGTTCCCCACTCTGTCTCTGGTGAATCCTCTCACCGTCCCGCACATCTGGCCTGTACCCCAGTTCTTGTATAAATAAATAAATAAATCTTAAAAAGTAAAATAAAAAATAAAATAAAAATATAATAAGTGAAACATCTAATAGCTGTATCATAGGTGCATAGAAATCATTACTGCCTTCTTAAAAAATAAAAAAAAAAACATGTTGTTACATCTTTCTCAGTGTAATGTATTGTCAAAAAGTATTTTAACTGAGTATTTGAGAGTTTCCTGAAGTTTGAGAAATGCCTCACTTGCACTTGCTCCTTTCCAATTGCTATCCTGTTCCTTTCTTCCTCTTCAATTTTCAGAAGTCTCAAACAAGAGACCAATGTGTACTGTTTTTTTAATGAATTTTCTTAAACATGAGGCCCCTTCCCACTATAATCCTAAAATCAATCAATCCAAATCCTATGTCAAATATCCTCCCCTTGGCCATGCTTTGTGGCAGGTAATTTTCAATAGCCATGGGGATATTCCTAGTTCTCTGTTCTCTTGAGAGCCATGTCACAGCCTCAGAGCACAGCCTCCTCCCTCAGAGCACAGTCAATTTCCCTCACTTTGGATAAGCCCATGACTATCCTGACTTCTAGAATATGGTAGAAACCATGGTGGATATCTTCCAAAGGGAGGTCAGAGAAAGTATATATCTCCCTTGGGGTTTGTGGGTCACGTTCCCTTTGAACCCAGCCAGAAAGACTGTGTGTGGTATTTTCTATAAGCCCACCCAAGGGCACACTTGACAGCAGTGAATAGCTTTGAGGTGACTCTAGATTTTAAATGCTGAATCCCTCTAGACTTTTTTCTTTCACAGCGGAGTCCCAGACATGTGCAACAGAGACAATCTACCCAATTGTGTCCCATCTGAACTCCTGACCCATGAATTCTATCAACTTAATAAATAGCCTTGTCACCAGGTTTTGAAGTGATTTGTTACTCAGAGCTGGTAAGTGGAACATATTCCTTACCAGCCATTCTTTTTGGAAACCGTCTCTTATTTGAGTGCTGAAACACTTCAATGCTCTAGACTTTCACCCTAATCCGGCCACAATTGCAGTTTTCTTTTGTTCTGACTCTTCTTTCTGTCTTATATTGATTCCAAGATGTTCTCCATACATCTTTCCCCTCAGCCTTACACTGTACACCTGTAGAGAATAAATTCAGCCAAATGTCTTTAAGCTTCCGTCTCAGGTCCACAAGTCCTTGGGACCAAGTGTTTATTTATTTATTTATTCATTTGTTTATTTTTAACTGAGGTAATATTGGGGTGTCCCATCAGTGTTATCACCATAGTGCATTCACCACCAACTCTCCCATATCCCACCACCATAGATCATCATGCTTCCTTCCATCTTTGTATTTTCCCCTCCCTCATTTCCTACCGCCCTTGGTGCTTCAGTCCTTCATCAACTATCAAGAGTTAGTTTTTAAACTTGCTCTGTCTATTAGTTTAGTTACTTTACATTCCCCATATTATTGACACCATTGTTTTTTATCTTCTCCTTCTGACTTAATGCACTTAGCATAATCCTTTCAAGAAAAATCCTTGTCATTTGTGGCAACATGGATGGGACCATGGTCCTTAAGGATTAAAGTTCCCTTATAATCAGGGAAATGCAAATCAAAACCACAATGAGATACTACCTGGCACCAGTGAGAACGGCACATATCAAAAAAAAAAAAAAAAAAAAACTAGCAACAACAATGTTGGTGAGGATGTGGTGAAAAAGGAACTCTCCTGTGCTGCTGGTGGGAGTGCAAACTGGTCCAACCACTATGGAAAGCTGTCTGGAGGTTTCTCAGTCTACTAAAAATGGAGCTACCATATGACCCAGCAATTCCACTCCTAGGGATCTACCCAAAGGACACAAAAACACTGATTCGAAAGAGCACCTGTACCCCTATGTTTATTGCAGATCTATTTACAATAGGTAAAACCTGGAAACAACCCAAATGCCCAAAAATAGATGACTGGATCAGGAAGATGTGGCATATATACACAAGGGAATATTACTCAGCAATCAAAAAAGATAAATTCATGCCATTCACAGCAACATGGATGGAACTAGAAGGAATTATGCTCAGTGAAATGAGCCAGAAGGAAAAAGAAAAATGTTGATTGGTTTCACTTATAGCAGGAATATAGGGGAACCAAATAAGACATCAGTGTAAAAAAAATAATAATAGTACAAAACACAACAAAGCAAAAATGGACAATTATAAATTAGAGACACTACAGGGGAGGAGGTGGGAGAGGGATCAGAGGGAGGGAGGAAGGAGCACAGAGGACTGAGGTGATGGTGCACGGGTGCCTTGGGGAAGGAAACTCTATGGGGACTGCACCTGAGGGGGTGGGGGGAAGCAAATATTGTTTAAAAAGTAAGAATGATGTAAAAATTTAAAAAATAAAATAATTTATAATAAAAATGAATACATAAATAAATACATAAATAAATAAATAAACTTTAAGGAGATCCTTGCCCTCAGATCATGCAAATGCCTCCTCAAATTTGGGCCCGAGGCACCTCAGCTGCTTCATATAAACTTTGACCCTTAATCATTCTGTAGATTTGGTGCCCTGTTAAAAATCCTAGTCCTATATCTGTAACGCAGTGATACAAGGAGAAAATTCACAATTTTTACTTTTTCTGGGTTTTAATCCAAATTTGCCACTAACAAGTTATGTCATGTTGGGCGATTATTTTAACTCTTAAGTGCTTTAGCTCTGTCATCTATTAAATGGGGATAGTAGCATTCTGTGTCTCTTAGGGGTAATGATGAGATTAAATGAGCTAAGAAAATAGAGATTTTAAAACAATGCCTGACATATAAACAATTAGTACTATTATTATTCTCTACTGTAATTGCTTCTATATCATTATGTACCTCCTACTAAAACAATTACACATATATGAAATTGAGCATATGGTCAAACATAAAATAATACTTCCTCTGGGTCTTTCTACTCTTGTTTATGGTACTAACATTACTTAACTCATTTAGATCCAAACTCAAAATAATCTTTGAACACTGTCTTCCTTTAGCCAATTTTGGTAAATTTTTGTACAAATACCCCCTATACCCTTCTCTTTACTCATCTGGTGTTTTAGCCTTCAGATATTTGATGAAGTTCTGATAGAATGAAAATTAACATTTATTTGTATTTCATCAAAATCTCAGTGGGATCTATAATTTTATCCAACAAAATAAAAATAAAAATACGTTCCAAAACATCTCTCAGGACATTTTTTGCCCCCACAGGCTGCTTTTATGATTTAATACGGCTCATTATCACATAATATGTATGAGGATTATAAGAATAAGGATTTATAAGACTCCAACCCAAAATATCATCATTATTTTTATTAAGTTGTGGTTTTGTGGAAACTTTAGCTGTTCCACTAAAACTTCACACTCTAGGACATTATTGATAATCTTAGATTAAATTGGATAATTTATGTATTTCCCTGTAGACAGTAAGATATTATTCTGCTTGAGATATGTTTTGTAAAGGTGCATCTTTCTGCTATTCTATGGGAAAAAGTAAATCAAACATGTTGCTGTGACTGGTACACATAATCACAGAATCATTAAAAACTGCAGAAAGGGCATCATCCTATTTTCTGGGCAGGCTTTGCCTAAAATGACATGTTAATAAAATTATTTTTAATTACTATATTCATCTTTGTTTAACTCCTAGAATAATTTATTACAATAGTCATAGTTAGAGTCAAACAAGTTTATCAGTTCAGAACTTAAGTTATGAGTGGATGATTCCAAATTTATTGTTTTCTTTACATTTTCTAGGTAACTTGAAATATTACAAAATTCCACTATCATGAGTTAGATGGTTTTCTTAATTTTGATTTTGTAATATAGGACAATAACAAAATAATAACATCCCCCAAGGCAATATTACCTAAGAGTGGAGAGACATCAATTTAAATGTAATATGTTCTTGACTTTCTGTCTCTTTCTGAGACATAGAAATGTAAATTTTTAAGTTAACAGATAGACTTATACTGGTAAAATTATATCACTGCCAGGTTACTTTAGGAGATATACAAATATGAAAGCTGTCAGTGAAGTAGTCTGCTCAAAGTAAAATGACAGGAAGTCATTTTTTCATTGGAAAGTTTGAAGACAAAGTAACTGATTTCAAAGCCTCATTAAGCTCTGTGTTAATTGTTTATGAAAGTGTGGACAAGATAATGTGCTTGTCATCATGTAAGTCCCCTTGTGATTTCATGAACAATTTCACTGAAATAAAACATTTTAATCAAAGAAACAAAATAAAATAAATGTAATAATTAAACAAGTCAGTAGCTTGTAGGAAGATTTTTAAAAGGATATTGGAAAGAGAAAAACCTGTCATGGAAAACACTCATTTTGCTTATCAAAGAAGACACAATAAATATTATTTTCAGGGTGATACCTCAAAAAGATAATCTTTTGCAAGAGAAATTACCTTCCTGTGATTATTGACGGTTTATAAATAATTGAGACACTGTCACCATGAATGTTTCTAAACTTTCCCAAGGGATTTTGACAAATAGGTGAGTAGTATCTGGAAAGGCTGTGACTGGTGCATTTCTCAAGCCACTTTTACTTCCATTTTATGGTGAAGGATAGAAATGGACATTTAATAGTAAGCTCACTTCCCAGTAGTAAAAGTAACAATAAAGATGTTGATTATTAATGATGCACGAATGAAACTTATATAATGTTATAAACAATGTTACTTCAATAAAAATATTAATGGAAATTCTATTCAGATACCTACATTCAAGTTGTAAAAACATCCAATCCTCCTCCTCAACAGCTATAATATTTAATATCAACCAGTAGACCTATTAATAAAATGTATAATCAAAAGAATTTGTTGTAAGAACAAAATAAGAACTTAATGCATTTATGATTAAGAAAATGCAAATTGCTGCAGATCAAACTAGCTTACCACTGATTTCTTATGATTAAAATTAGCAATGAATAACAGGATTCAACATCTTTGATTACTATTAGATAATTGGAGATGAATTCAATTGCATTCAATCGGCTTATAATTGAAGCACTGTTTAATGTATTAAAGAATGGCCATCAAGCTAAATCTAAAGTCAGATGATAAATAGGATGTTATTCCAGCCAGGAGGCTTTCTTTTGAGGAGACATGGGTATGCATTTAATTTGTCATTGTTATTAATGATATGGAACAGATGATAAACAAATAAATGAACAGGCAATGGAAGATTAGAAAGAGTTTAGAAAGAGTTGCATGCCAATGCAATACAATGAGGGGGGCCCAGAGAAAGTTGGAAATCCATAAGCAGCCCAAGAGATGACAAAGCTCTACTTAAACCAGAAAGTAACAAAATGCTCATAATTAAGTTCAGGGAAAATGAAAACAAACTTTCATTTTTTCAGTAATTAAATCTTGAATGTCTCAGAGTAAATCATATATGTGGCTTTAATATTTTTAAGCTGCCAGCAATCTCTTAGTACTTCAATCACTTAGTTGTTTTTCATCAAAATTGTAAAGTCACGTTAATGTAGTAATGTTTATTGTAGATGTATTCTTAATTGGGAATACAGAGAGTGTGAGCACATATGTTCATCTGAAAATTATACAAACCAAAGTCAAAAGGGCAATGAACATCAAAAACCTCAGTTCTTTTTGACTTTTATTTAGGACAATGCCCACAGAAAGTGTCAGTTGGTAGGGCTAGGTTTCTTATGGACATGAGGGGAAATAAAATGTCTACTTAACTATGCTACATCTGCTCTTGCACTGTGGTGCCTCATTTCCATTTATTTTTATGGTCTTCGCTAAATAGAGATTCATTGTACATGTGTGCAATAACTTTCCATGAATTTGATACATTATCATGTTGTAGACCACTTAAGAATTGCCTTCTATGTGATCCTAATTATCTTTCAATTTTTTAGTTTATACAATTTTCATGATTTAATAAATTATGAATAGTAAATGAGAAAAGAGAAAAAAGTCAGGGCTAGGTGCAGAAGCAAAGATTCCACAGAGTAGTGATTGGCCCTTTTGTCAATACAATGGTAGCTATTTGCTGTCGCTCTTTCTGCTGTAAGAAGGAGCTATGCTGAGACTAGAAATACCAATCAACATAAGAGAACCAATTTATTGACTCCAACTGTAATAGACTTCAAAAAGGTATATAACAAATTACAAAATACTAAAAATAAAGTCAAGAGACAGACGAGTTGGCCATAGATCCACCAAATAGTGTTGGCTCAGGCTATAGTAATCACATTAAAACATTCTTGAAACAGACACAGCCAAGAATCGAATCATAGGCTCCCAGAATGGGAAGTGAGATTGGGTCATCTATATTAACCCTGTAACTAGATGCATAAATTTTAGATAAGTGGTCATGTAGCCTCTTATTGCACACTTCTAATGATGGGGAATTCACTGCCTCACCGAGCAGTTCATTCCATTTCAGGACAACTTCAATTACATGAAAGTCCTTTCTTCCATTAAGTCCAAATCTAGTTCCTAATAATTTCCACTTATAGATCTTAGTTCTTCTTTCTTTGGTAATAAAATAAAATGGAGCCCAACAATTCCTCCTTAATACAGGCCACTAAGTATTTGAAAACAGCAATCATGTCAACCTAAGTCTTTGTCAAAGGACAAATATCATCTTATAAAAAATCTTCTTTTGATATGCCCGCAATCGCACAACTACCACTTTCTTCTCATCATGCCCTCTCTTCATTTCCATTTTATCTTGGTTATTTAAGAGTTTTATCCAGGATTTAGTATGCTACTACTCTAAACTGTGAGAATTAGTCTTGAGTAATACCATCCCGATCTGATGCTTAAAAATTAGTTTATTCTACTAAGACAATACCAACTTTTCTAGAACTTTTATTGGCTCATGACGCTTGGTTTTCTATATGGAATAATGTCTGGGTTCTTCTCCTCTTACATACCTTTTTCTCTTTGAGAACCTATTATTGCCTCAATAAGTAAGACAAAATAGGCTTACTTATGGTAAGTGCAAGGGGTTCAAGGTGGTGGTGCAAGGGGTTCAACATAGCACAATGAAGCTGTCCACAGCCTCTGCAGCATGAGTTCGATCCCTGGCCTGCTAGGAAGCTGACCCACATGGCACAGCAGACCTCTCCTGTCTTGCCCTCTTCTCCCCTCAGCAGTGTATTTCTGTCAATCTGCCTGTTCTGCTCCCCACTCTGTCTCTGGTGAATCCTCTCACCCCGCACACCTCTGGCCTGTACCCCAGCTATTGTAGGCATAAATAAATAAATCTTTAAAAAATAATAATTAAGCAAAAATATATAATTTTGCATTCCCACATCTTTTTGGTGAAGCAATTTAAAAATAATTATGCAGAGGCATAGATGCTTATTTTTTATTATTCATGAGTGAGGAACATAATAAAATAAAGGATAATTTTGCATAGAGAAGAAAAGGGGAATAGGAAAATGAACATCTGTAAAAAGTATATATTGTTAGTTTACACTTTTTTCCTACAACATTTTTCTATATATAAATATGTGCCAAAACAGAAATGTCACCTTTGAAGAAAAGTAGAGCTGTCCATTAATTCATGTTCTTCTGCCTGCTTGCAATAAGATAAAGCAATTGTAAAATTGATCTAATACTTACTGCTCTCCTTTATAAAACTGAGATAATTATAGCATGTAATTCAAAGGTTTCAAGTGAAAATCAAATATAATAATTTACTAAATTGATGAGTACATTTTGTGATTATAGTTTTATATTTATGCACAGTAACTTCCTCAGAAATACCCAAGATGACACATGAAAAATTTTAAGTCTACATATAACTCTTTAATAACTCTGATTATTCTTTATGCAAACCCTCACCTAGGAGTATATACATAAATTGCATTTTAAGGAGAAATATAAAGTAGCTATTGCCTGCAAGCATCCTCTCCACATTACTGTCACTGTGTTTTGATTCCTCCTGAATAATTTCTCAAATGTATTTTCTTGTAAAGATGAATGTAGGGAAAAGTGAAAGAAAGGAAGTAGGGTTAACATGAGGATATGAATCACTAATCAGCCACAGAAAATCATCACAGAAAGAATGCTTACTCAGGCCCGTCTACAGACTAACAGAGATGGATAGTATTTGAGGAAAGGGAATAATCTGGATACTTTGGGAAGTTCCTAAAAACAAACTGAAATACTTAGTTACGGTGAGAGACAGTCCCATATTAGTTATTGGAGTGGTAAACCAAGACTACAATGGAGAGTTGACCCAAAAATGTAGGAAATCCCTATTTTAAGACAGACTTTCTAAGGTTTACCAAAAGAACAATGATAAGCCAGAGCATTAGACTTGTGCAAGGGCATGGACTTGACTAAGACCATCAATCAAGAGGCTTGGCGATCAAGGAAAGAACCAGGAAGCAGAAACCAGTGTGAGATGGGGATGCAGGATTCCCCGTGGACAGAGCAGCAATGCCAAGCTTGTACTGGCAATGGGTGATGGTTTGCAGGTATGGGAAGTCAGATTCTCCAAAGGTTCCAACAGTTAGAAAACAGCAAAACAAATACCTTTTTTTAACTATACCCCATGTTGACCATAATCAAAGCAATGTGCTAGTTCACTGTCTTATGTTCTTTTATTGAGACTTTCTTTTTTGCAGTCTAGAAATCCTGGGAATGTAACAATATGCACAACTAGACTAAATACCAACACCGTAATTATCACAGGCATGTTAATCATAAATAATGAAGTTGTTGGTTAGATCTGAGCTAATAAAATAGAAACTGGTGATTACTGCATCAGTGCCTAAAGCAGTCCAAACTATGTGTGGTCTTTGGTTTTGTTTTCATTCAACTAAAGCTAATGAAGGCTTCTGTTAACTTGCCTTGCTTCAGAGAAATTTAATTTTTTGTTTCTTTCTTTCCTTGTGGGATTTTTTAACCAAAGAATAGATAAGATGATTATTTTCTTGGCTGCTTAATTCTGGTTCCTATTTCCTATAAGTGAAGGAAGTAAGAAAAATACCCTTTTTTTGAAAGAGAATTTTAAAAATAATTTTTTAAAATAATATATAAAATCCATTCCATAATTATGGTTTGAATAAATCAGATTTACTTTTAAGCACATTTTTGCTGTATTTTTTTGCTGTATTTTATAATTTCAGTGTGAAAAAGATGTCTAAATTTTTATCAGAACTTTAAATGTATAGTGTAGCATAAAATGAGTGAATTCATTGTATGTATGCACACACACACTTACACAAACACAAATACACAAACACACACACCGTGTAGCAGAGTGGAAAAAATCATGCTGATGGATTAGCCTAAGCCAGATTAAAAGACTCTGCACTTACTGGGGCCTTGCAGGGTGCATCACATATCCCTAAATTTCAGTTTCCTGCCTGCAAAATGTTGACACATGTATTGTACCAGTTTGAATAATGATAGTGCCATTTCTGGGAAATAGAAGGTGCTAGATACAATATCTAGTGATATTATTCTCATCTCTATGCACATATCATGTGTTAGTCAATACTTTCATATTCCATATGTACAAAGAATTTAGCATGGAGTCACATTCATGGATACTGTTTTAGAAATATTGACTACTATAGTCGTTATTATTTTAACTTCATACAAGTAGTAGAACATTAGATAGAATACCACATATAAACTGATATAGAATAAATGATAACTGCACAGTGTGATACATATAAACTAAAATATATTCTTGCACAAACACAGCAGGTGAACGACATCGAGGTCAGGATCACATGTATAAGAGACTCGTGATAAGACAGCACGGATAACAGTGGTGATCATACTGTGTATGGAGCTCTTTGTACAAATCTAAACACACAATAGTTGCTTAACAAAAAGTAGTTATTACAATCTTCATAGCCAGTGTCAGAACTAATAACTTTATCCATGCTTCAACTGATTCCCCTATCAATACCGAATATTTACGTTTCTTAAGTGGATTAAATTTATTTTAAAAGGTCAGCTTTCATTTTGGAAAAGCCCCCTGGTATTTTGTTTTGTTTTCTTTTTTCAAACTGTTTAGGCCTTTTTGAAACAGGGCTTATCTAAAACAAACAGCATGAGTTTGCACAAAGGAAAGAGCCAAGGGAAGGAAAAAGATGTGTGTGTCAGAAGCACAGTCAGTAAGTGCTGCAGATGCTAATCTGCTGACGAGGAAAACTCATATGCACCATTTTGTCAGAGCAGGGTGCTTTGGAGCTGCCGATCACTAAATGAGGTCACTATAAAGTGTGAAATAAATGTTGTCAATCTGAAGGGGATATTTCTTTTAAAGTATCTCTGCACAATTCCAAGAAACAGGACCACAATTCTTTCCATCTAAGGAGGTTAATTTACCGAAACCAACTCTCAGTCTCATAATTCTGTGGAAAAAAAAAATTATGTCAATAAAAATTTCAAAAAGTAATTTAAAAGTGCATTGTGATTGCTGTTTTGTTTGTTTGTAACTGATCTCTGCTCATGTCCACCTAAGTCTCTGTAGGGGCAGGAAGGCCACTGAGCAGGTTTTAGGATCTGAGCAGACCAGGTAAGAAAGAGTCGTGGAGCCCTCAGTGGCTTTCTCAGGCTTTTATTGAGCTTTGACATATAGAGCAGCAACCAGGTGCACGGCAGGCAGGGGTTCTGGGGGGCCAGGAGGCCGAAGACCTCCAAGGCCCTGCAAGTCTTCACTCTGGGCTTCACTCGCCCCTTCTCTCTCCTGCCTCTCTCCTACTTCTGCTTCTCTTGGTGACTCTCTCAATACCTCTCCCATGGCCCACAGAAGTATATAAGACAGCTTGCAACAAAGTAACAACTGCAGGTGCCCCATCAGGCAGGGCAATCCTAATGGTGGGAGGGCCAAAAAGCCTGAAAACCATTTACCCTACAATCCACCCCCTCAGGGTTTTCTGCTATACAGTCTACATATCTACAATTTTCCCTTAACAAACAATGCAGTCATGGCCCACAATGGAAAATAGAATACATAACCATGAAACAATACAACAGAACACAAATAATTCTAGGCAGGGCACCAACCTAGTGACAAAACACAATTACTGGCACCAGCAGATGATTCAGCACTTCTGCTGCCCACGGTGTGGCTTATGCAAAGGGGGGGAGCCACCCGTCTGTGGTCTCAGCTACAAGCTGCACACCGCATCCACCCCCAGGATGCACTCACTCCTGGATTGGGGATTCTCTACTCTTTGGGGGTAATCGCCAACCCTCAGAGTTTCTGTCTGCAGTCGCTCCAACACTCGGCTTTCATAGCCACCAATGTGACACGCAGACCCCTGCACTCAGGCCAATCCACTGCACAGGCACATGGGTCTGGGATCCAAACTCCACGAGGCCTCTCTTGGGGCCCCTCTTTGGCTGTGGGTGCCACCACCTGCCACGCTCCCCACCCGTCCCCCAAGGACAGGTTCCTCAACAACTCACCCTCACTCAACCATGAGCAGGGCAGCACCCACAGGTGATTTTAAGAGACTCACCGGCCTTCTTTACTCAGGCTGCTTAACAGCCGCTCAGGGCTTCCCAGACTCAGCATCAGCTTTCGCCTTTCTAAGTTGGCTTTTAGCCTCTGCCTGGCTGCTGGGCCATACACAGGCTGCTTTTAAACACTGCGGCCCACTGGCCACCCCCAGATTCCCATCTCCTGAGGTGTACAAACCATACCATCCTTCCCCAGGGTCCCCAAAACATAACATTACCCTGCCAGAGTTCCTCCACCTTTCAGTGGGATTGTCAGTCCAAGCTCAGCTGTCTGTCCCTGCATCAGCACTGGGAGCTCCAAATCGTGGTCCTTTCTTCCCCGACGATTCTGCTGCCTCAGGAGTCGTGGGCTGGTCCTCTTGGGCGTCTCCTCCTCCAGGCGAGGTCTCGACCCACAGCTCCTGGACCGTGTACACCCCCTGTGCTCCTGCAGCATCTTCAGCTCTTTCCACAGCTCCTGGACTTTGGTCACCAGTTGTGCTGCCACGGCACGTCCAGCGTTGTCACAGGCAAACACAGTCTGCTGCTCCTCAGTCCCTCCTGAGATCTTTGGAGGGTTCCATACCTGTCTGTATTGGAACACCCTGTCGACTTAAGCAAACGTAGGGGCAGGATGGGCACGGAGCAGGATTTCTATGATCCTAGCCGACCTGGTGGGTAAAGGAGAGTCCTGGAGCCCTTGGTGGCTTTCTCAGGCTTTTATTGAGATTTACATATAGAGCAGCAACCAGGTACACCGCAGGCAGGGGTGCGGGGTGGGGAGGGCAGGAGGCAGGTAGGCCTCCAAGCCGCCCCCCCCCCCGAACCCCCCCTCAAGTCTTCACTCTGGGCTTCTCTGGCCTCTTTAGCCCCTTCTCTCTCCTGCCTCTACTTGCTTCTGCTTCTCTTGGTGACTCTCTCAACAATACTCCTCCCACGACCCACAGAAGTAGACAAGTCAGCTTACAACATTGTCACAACTGCAGGTGCCCCATCAGGCAGGGCCATCCTAATGGTGGGAGGGCAGAAAAGCCTGAAAAACAATTTACCCTTCAGTCTTGTATTAGGTGAAGATTCGGACTGCTGAGTAAATTTGCCCAAGATTCACTCTGAAAACATATATATATATATATATATATATATATATATATATATATATATATATACACACACACACACAAACAAACAAACAAAACAAACAGAAAATTTCAAATGTTATTTGACACAAGCTTAAGAATAAATCATAGTCCATGCCCTACAGATTTAGAATTCCTCAAGTTTTGTGCCTACTAAACGTCAAACAAAAGATCTTAAATAAAGGAACTAACTCTACTTTTCTCCTCTGGATGTTTTTGCTGATTTAAGCTGATCAGCTATACACAGCAGAACCTAATATCAAATTTGCTGTTTGGAGATATCCTTAGACTTGTGAGAAGGGCATGGGCCATCACTACTTATGAGCAGACAAAGTCATGGTCTTCAGGATGAAAATTCGGAGGCATTGTTCCCCTGCATTTTCCACCATTGCTTTAATGAAACCGGACACTGAATTGTGATCATATTTGTGTTATCTGAGATATCATAGTCTGGCACTAAACACCCTCCTTTCAGCAGCACTCCACCCAAAATGGAAGGAGAGATTCTCCCTCCAACCAAAAGGTTAAAGATTCGAATTAGAAGAGAATCAGGTGTTAAACTATCACACAATTGTTGGATATGTGAAAATAAAAAAAAAAAAAGTCACATACATTACTCTTAATTTCCATGGCTTTTCTGTGATCTTCTGGAACCAATCACACATCTTCACATCAGTTATTGTAAGTCGAGTTAAAATAGTCGATGCCTATTTTATATTTTATATCAATAGTGTGCCTACTTAATACCACTTCCTATTTCTAGGGAATCAGAAATGAGTGCAAAAATATTCTTTGCCTCAGTTTGTTAGCTTTCATAATAAAAATAGTTTAAGATAAATAAGATATTAAGTAAGTTAATTTTAAAAACAAAATGTATTTAAAAGTTTAATTACTCTTTAATTATTGTACAAGTGGAATTGCTGAATCATATTATAACTAAACTTTTTTATCTTTTGGAGAAAAATCCCAAATTGACTGTACAGTTAACATCAACACCTGTGGTAGAAAGTGTATCTATTACTGTCCATACCCTTCAATTCTTGCTATTGTGCTGTTAATTATAATCATATTTGAAAATATAAAGTGGCATTTCACAATTTTGATTTGTTTCCCCAATGTTTAATAATATTGAGTATCTTATCATGTACTTATTGACCATTGCTATATGTCCTATGTGAAAATATTTTATAGATCCTTTACAGATTCTTAATAAATTTACCTTTTTCTTTCCATGTTAGTCATTTTTATATTCTAGACACTAGTTTATTATCAGATATATGATTTTTAAGCATTTCTCTCATGTATGATTTTTAATCATTTTCTCTCATCATATTTTCACTTTTTGATATCACCTACAAATCAAAAGCTTAATTTGGTGGAAATCCAAATTACCTGTTTTTATCCTTTCGTGATCTGTGCTTTTGTTGTCCTATGAGACTATTGTTTAATACAGGATCAAAATGATTCATTTATGGATTTTCTTTTAAGAGTTGTGTGATTTTATTTTTTATTTATTTGACTTTTTAAAATTCTAAATGCCCTGAAATAGCTGAAGTGCACTTTTTAAATTTAGGCAGCAATGCCTTACATCATTATTTGAAGTTTAGAAGTATAAGATCTCCCCCAGGTGTTGTGACTACATCAAACTCATCACAAGTACTATAGTCCCCCAGTAGAGTGTCCTAGTAATGTCTTATTCTCCTCTGAATTTCCGAGATGCTTGTTGTAACTTCTCTTTTGTTTCTGAGTATTTGAGTTTTCACCTTTCTTTTCTTTATGAGTCTAACTAGAAGTTTATTTATTTTGTTTATTATTTCAAAGAAACTCCTTTGGTTTCATTAATCTTTTGAAATGTATTTTTGATTTCTATTTCATTTATTTCTGCTCTAATTTTTATTATTTCCTCCCTTCTACTGACGTTCAGTTTTATTTGTACTTCTTTTTCTAATTCCTTAAGGAAAGATAAAAGATTGAGTTCTTTCTTGTTTCTTAATGTGGGTTGGAATTGTCATATACTTCCATCTTACTACTGTTTTGCTGTTTTCAAAAAGTTCTCAGTGTGTCTACTGCTATATGTCTTGAGGTATTTTCATAATTTTTTCTTTGAGTTCTGCATTAACCCACTAGTCACTCAGTAGTGTGCTGCTCAATTTCCACATATTGCAAGTTTTCCTGCTTTCTTTTTTGTGATGGATTTCTAGTTTGAGGTCTTTGTGGAGTTGTGCAGATTTAACTCTTACATTTAGATATATACGTCATTTGGTAATTATTTTTATATAAAATTTGAGGTTGGGCTCCAAATTCATTCTTTTATTATTTGCTGTCCAGTTTAAAACAATTTTTGAAATCTTGAAAATCAACTGACTAGATGTGTAAGGGCTTATCTTTAAACTCTCAATTATACATATATACACATGTATGTGTGTGTGTATAAATACATTTTTACTCCAGTACTGTATTGTATTAATCATTATAACAGTGTTTAGATTAGTGCATTTCTTTCAAATTAAAAATGGAAGGAATACTGATGATAGGTACAGAATTTCTTTAGAGGGTGATGAATTATTCATAAATTGTCTAGTGGTGATGAGGGCACAGGTCCATGAAAGTATGAAAACCACTGGATTCTCCATTATAAACATGTGGATTTTATGTATACAACTTGTAATTCAGTACAGGTGTTTTAAAATTTTGAAACACTTCCCAGAGAAACTGGGCTCTATGTAGGTTTGATATAAGTATCTGGCAAGTAGAAGAAAAAAAATGGAATTTCAGGCAGAGGATCTAAAGGATCTAGAGATACAAATTCAGAATGCCAGTAAAACACATAACGTATTCAGTAATGTAAAATTGGTTTGTAATATATGAAGTAAAATAAAATAAAATATTGTGAGTGGTGGAGCTGAAGGAGAGAGAAAAATTCCATTTAGAATTCCATCCTATGTGGCAGAAAGGAGTTCAGATATTATTTTGTTGATTGATGAAACTATTTTGAACATGCCCTATCTATAAATGTACTTAAATATTTACTGATATAACGTATATGCATATACCACTGAATTATTAGTTTAATAGCATAGATATGTAATGTGTTAAAATTTATTAGAAGTTATAAAATACAAGCAAAATATAAAAATAAAATGTAAAAACTCTAATAGAATTTCAAATATTCACATTTCCCATTCCAAATAATGAATTCCAGTCCTTCAGTATGATTAAATAAATATGAAACATTTTGCTGCAAAAAAAGTATATTTTTTAAGTTGTAATATTAAACACAGAAAATATTTTCAAATCCAAAGGGATTCATTTTTAATCGTGGAGTTTAGTTAACATGAGATGTTAACAGTGAAAGATTTGGAGATGGGAAACTTTCTGGAATACTTTAAATAAAATGACTTAAAGGTCACAGATTTCTTAATCTTAACCTACATGCCTTAATCCTTGATTGCAGCAGTCTCCTTTATTTCTAAAGGCCATACCATGGGGGACCAGAAGAACAGGATATGGCAATACCTCCAAGGAGCTATACCCTCTGGCTGGCTGCTTTTTTTGGTATCAGTAGAAGATGATTTGTATCATTATGCTATTTGAAATTTGTCCTTCATTATTACTGAGTATAAAAATAATAAAGCTGTGTTTTTATTTGAATGTTGATGAAAGGACAGATTCTAAAACACAAGAGGATGATTTTCTCCATATTTTTTCATTTCACATGTATGTAGGGGAAATTTCATATAAGTCTTTCATCATTTAATTGTATGATATTTTCAACTTGTATTGAAGTAGTGGTAAAGATTTTATATATTCCACTTTATAGGTGAAGAAATCAAAGGTAAACAAAAACTGATATATGTTACACTGTACTACATGTGTACAATATTTTTTTTAATTCTTACTATAATTGTGTGAAGTAAGTACTTCTGCCAATTTAATATATGAGAAAAGGAAAGATTACAAAATGGAAAATAATTAGCCAACATTTAGAACCATGTTCTTTATACATTAGATTTATTTTTATTTCTTCATTAAATAAATACCTACCTACAGAGCACCCATTCTGTTTAGGAATTATCTTGGAAGTCAAAGTATGAGCATGAAGTGACAGAACATCATAAAGATGACAGAATAGGAGTTGTTCACTATCTTCTCTAAAAGAACATTGATTTTGATGATCACCAATAAATGAGAGTGCCTTGTGGAAAACAGTGATTCCAACAGATATGTTCCAACATTCTGATGGATAAGACGTATCTCAAACTGAGTACCTCAAAGAGAATAAGTGGAACAATTTTATTTTATCTGTGTCTTCCCCAGGGCTGCAGCTCAGTACCAGTACAAAGTTGATCTTTGACTTATTCAATGGGGGATATAAGAGTGTGTGATGAGCCTTTAGTAATCTCAGCTGTGTTTCAAAAGAGGCCCACATCTTTCTTGTTCCACCCAAAACACTGAAGTGTGCTGCATGACAGCGGAATTAGCAAGCGTTTGGAGAATTCAAGACATTTCCTATAACACATTAAAGGGAAATGGATACTATCTATTTTCCAGACCTTATCAGGAATCTTGCCATGAACTTCACCCAACTGGTCACAGTCACCTATAATGCTCCACATATTTCACACCCACACAAACATTACTATGTGGCTGGTTCCCTGAGGTAGTGAGTACAAGCCTCTGCAGACAGTGAGCATACAAATACTGTCCCAACTCCAACGGATTAGGAGAAAGAAAACAAAATTGAAAATTCATTACTACCCAATTCAGTACAGCCAACAGAAGGCTATCAATTCATATGCTGACTACGCAAGATGAGAAGAAGGCATACTATCAGAATAATTTCCCTCCAAAAGGGAAATATATATATATAATAAATACACATATATACATACACACACACACACACACACACACATACACACACTGTAGCGTAGGCATATAGTAGTAAGATCTGAAAAAAAAACCTCAGCTACCCTTAAAGGGATAGCGAAGGAAAAAAAAAAAAAAAAAACTTTTCCCCAGAACAAGTAAGCAAAGACTGGTAAGGGAAACATTTCTTTAAATGTAAAGACAGAAATGCAAGATTTCATGAAATTTGAAAAATCAAGGAAATATAACAGCACCAAAGGAACTCAGTGATATCCTAGCCATCAATCCTTAAGCAATTAAGATTTGTGATTTTATGAATAAAGAATTCAAAATAGTTATTTTGAAGAAGCTCAGTGAGTTACAACACAGAAAGATGAGGCAATAAAATAAGAAAAACAATACAAAAGGAATTATAAGCTTAATAGGGACATAGAAATTATAACAAAATAATCAAACTGAAATTCTGGAGCTGCAATTACAATGGATAGAATTTCAAAAATGTAATAAAATATTAACAAATCTTGAGCATTAGAAGGAAAACACATCTGTGAAGGCCATATTCAGCCAGAAGAGAACAAAGGAAAAATGAATAAAGAGATTGAAAAAAGCCTACATAAATTATGGGCCATCTTTTTCTTTTTTAAGATTTATTTATTTATACAAGAGCTGGGGTACAGACCAGAGGTGCGGGAGGGTGAGAGAATTAATCAGAGAAGCAGAGCAGGGAACAGAACAGGCAGACTGACGAAATACACTGCTGAGGGGAGCAGCGGGCGTAACAGAAGAGGTCTGCTTCACCACATGGGTATCTCCCTGGCCAGCCAGGATTGAACTTGCACTGCAGAGGCTGCGGACAGCTTCACATCGCTGAGCTCAACCCGTTGCGCCACCAGGGAGGCCCCAATTATGGGCCATCTTAAAAAAGAAGCAGCATATAGTTTATAGGATTCTCAGAAGAAGAGAGGGAGAAAGAGAGCAAGAAACTGTTTCTTTTTTACTTTTATTTATTTTTTATATTAATTTTTTTATGTTTTACATCATTGTTCATTTTTAAACAATATTTGCTTCCCCACCCCCTCAGGTGTAGTCCCCATAGATTTTCCTTCCTCAGTGCACCCGTGCACCATGACCTCAGTCCCCTGTGCTACTCCCTCCCTCTGATTCCTCTCCTTCCTCCTCCCCTGCAGGATGTCTCTGGTTTATAATTGTCTATTTTTGCTTTGTTGTGTTTTGTACGTTAGTATTTCTTTATACTATGTCTTATTTGGTTCCCCTATATTCCTGCTATAAGTGAGACCATTCGATATTTTTCTATTTCCTTCTGGCTTATTTCACTGAGCACAATTCCTTCTAGCTCCATCCACGTTGCTGCGAATGGCATGAGTTTATCTTTCTTGAATGCTGAGTAATATTCCATCGTGAAGCTATTTAAAGAAGTTACATATGAAAAGTTCACAAATCTGGGAAGAGATTCAGAGATCAAGTTCATGAAGTTCAAAAATTCCCCAAAAGATTCAACGTTAAAAGATTTTCTCCAAGGTAAGTTTTAATAAAACTGTCTAAAATCAAAGACACAGAGATATTTTTAAAAATGGAAAGAAAACAATGAGTTCTTCACATACAAGTAATCCTTCATAAGCCTATCAGCAGATTCTCAGTAACAGACCAGGAGAAAGTGGGATAATATATCTAAAGAAAAAACTGGAAACCAAGTATAGTTTCTCTGTCATGATTGTATTTTAGGAAATAAAATAGAAATATAAGTCTTTAACAGACAAATAAAAGCTAAGGGAGTTAATCATTAGACCTGGTTTTCAAGAAACGCTGGAAAAATTTCCTGAAGTTGGAATGAAAGAATGTTAATTAGTCCATGAAAACATAAATTACACAGGCAATGGCTAGAACGCAGTCATATTCAGAGCATCTTAATGCTCCAATGTAAGAGTGTATTTATTGCTGAATTATAATGTAAACATTAAATAATAAAAGTATTTAAAATAACCGTAACTTAAATAGTTTTTAATGGATACACAATATAAAATTTATAAATTTTGTTATCAAAAACATAAAAAGCATGTGAGTAGAATTTTTCTATGTGGTTGAAATTAAGGTATCACCTAAAAATTGAACTGTCATAACTATATGAAAGAATGATGATAATGATAAATGGATCAGTTCTTCAAGAGTTTTATAACCATTTTCAATGCATATATATTCATCCAACATTGAAACTTCTAGATTGATTAATTAAATTAACAAATTTGGAGAGAAATAGTTAACAATATAATAGAAGGATACTTAAATAACCCTTCCTTTCAGTACTGTTCTTGAATGAAATGTTAAATATATACATATATCTCACATATATATTTATGGATGTATTTTACCAATTTTTTGAGGTAACCTTATTTACAATGCTGGATTGATTTTGGGGAACAGTTCACACATGTTCAGATGTATGTTACATCACACCCATCTCCAAAACACCCACAATGTCCCATCCCTCTTTGTTTCCAACTACCTACAACTCTGTGGTAGCCTCAATTCTACTGTTAGATTTCCAAAGTTTTACTTGAAATATAAGAGATACTGGCATAGAAAAATTTAATAACATGTAAATCTCCTGTATTCATGGAAGAGACCCAGCATGACTAAGTAAATCTGTTTTGCTTCTTTATAGTCCATATAAGAAAGAAATCATCCAGTGTTAAAATTCCAACTTATTTCATTTAGCATAATCCCATCTATGTAGAAGCCAAAGTCAAGATTTCATCTCTTTTCAGAGCTGAGTAGTTTTCCATTGTGTATATTCACCACCTCTTCCTAATAGAGTCATTTACCCTTGGAAGCTTAGGTTGTTTCCATAATGTGCCTATTTTAAATAGTGCTACAATTTAGAAGTGAATGAATTTGAAACATAACATGTAAACACAGTTCTAAAGGGAAGGAAGTTTATAGATATAAGTGTTTACATTAAGAAAAATGAGATCTTTGAAATGAGCATCCAACTTTATACCTCAAGGAACTAGAAAAGAAAAAGCAAATTAATCCAAGAGCAACAGAAGGAATAAAATAGCATAGCCCACAGCAGAAATAAATGAACAAGGGATCAGCCAAAAAAAAAAAAGAACAAAGAAATTAAGAACCAGGTCTATGAAAAAAAAAAAAGACTAGAAAGAATATGTCAAAACTAACAGACATTAATAAAATAGATCAGAAATGAAGGACACCCAGAAAAAATAAAAGACTCATAATACATACCATTGTGAATCATTGTATGCCAAACAAATTTGAAGGCATAGAAAAAATAGATAAATTCCTAAGGATATGGAAACTGCCAAGATTGAATTAGGAAAAATAGAAAATCTTAAAGACAAATAATACATAAATAATTTCATCTAGTAATCAAAAGCCTCCCAAAAAATATGATTAAGAATTAGTAGATTTGCTGGTGAATTTCATCAAATATTTAAAGAGGATTTTACAGCAATCCTTCTCAAACTTTTACAACAAAATGAATGATGACTTTCCTAGCACTGGCTTCAGAGAGCCCTACCCAAAAGCATCAAGCCTCAGTCTCCCTCAGGGACCAGGGACGTGCCTCCAAGCCTGGACCCATATGCCAGTGCCTAAAGAATGTTTACATCAATCTAAAGCTTCTGCACAGTGAAAGAGACTATAACAAAGACAAAGAGACTCCCTACTAAACAGGAGAAATATTTGCACATAATACATCTGACAAAAAGATACAACACAACAAAAAGAAAACAAACAACCCAATAAAGAAATGGGCAGAAGAACTAAATAGGCATTTTTCTAAAGAAGAGCCACAGATGGCCAGCAGGCACACAGAAAGTATTTATCATCACTTATGATCAGAGGAACCTAAATGAGATACAGACTCAAACCAGTGAGAACGACCTATATTAAAAAGACTAGAAACATCAAATGCCAGTGAGGGTGTGGGACGAAAGCAACCCTCTGATACTATTGGCGGGAATGTCAACTGGCGTATCCCCTTTGCAAAACAGTGTGGGTGTTCCAAAAAAGGCTAAAAAGTGATCTGCCATCAGACTCAGCAATTCTGCTCCAAAGACTACAAAAACACTCATCAGAAAGGAAACTTGCACTCCTATGCTCATTGCAGCACTATTTCCAAGTCAAATACGGAAATAACCTAAACAACCCAAAACAGGTCAGTGATCAAGGTGTGTATTATATATACAATGGAATGCTGTTCACTGCTTAAAACAGATAAATTCATTCCATTTGTGCAAATGGTTAGAGTTGAAAGGGATTTTCAACTAAGTGACATTAACCAGATGGAGAAAGGTAAATACTGGATGGTGTCATAGAAAAAACAAGCAAATGGCCAGATAAAAGATAAATATCAAAACCCTTGAAACCTAACCATACAGAGCATACAGAGTGGGCTGGGAGGGGGTGAAAATGGTGGAGGAGAGCACAATGGCCTGTGGAGGGAGAGCACTATGGGTGTTTTTGTGATACAAAAGCAATGACAACTCCTGTATTGTCCTAATATTAATAGAGGTATAAAACAATGGTACTTCATTAATATAAAAATAAATTAGGGCCTCCCTGGTGGTGCAAGGGATTGAGCGTAGCGCTGTGAAGCTGCCTGCAGCCACTGCAGTGTGAGGTCGATCCCGGGCCAGGGAGCTGCCCACATGGCACAGCAGACCTCTTCTGTCTCCCCGCTGCTCCCCTCAGCAGTGTATTTCATCAGTTTGCCTGTTCTGTCCCCCACTTTGTCTCTGGTGAATCCTCTCACCCCCCTTACCTCTAGCCTGTACCCCAATTCTTAAAAAAATAATAATATAAAATGAATGATGACCACTCATTTAAAGTCCACCATTATTCCAAAATCAAAACATGGAAAGGACATCTCTAAAAGAAAAGAAAATTTGAAGCCAATATCTCTGATGAATACAGATTTAAAATACTCAAAACATACTAGTAAACTAAATTCAACAACACAGTCATTGGACTTTCAGGGAGAATAACACCCAGTGGCAACATAGACGTTTCCTTGCTTCACTTCCAGGAGGATCATGTAAGAGTTTAACAAAGAATACTGCACACAGAGAGTTGTGTGTCTTGGGGAGAAACTGGAACACACCTTGGGCATTGGAGACCAACATACTCAGCACAGAAGACAAAGAGAAGAGTGTCACACTACACTGGACAACAGGTGGATGCTAGAAAATGCCAGGAGACTGTGGTCCATGGTGGGAAATACAGACTATTGGGGCGCTGGATCAGACAGAGTTCATGGAGATGAAAGTATACTCTCTTGACTGAGTGGAAACATATGTGAAGAACCTGGGTTGTTCTGCCCAGGCTGAGTCCCTTGTAAGGATATCAAAGACTGTGCTATGGAATATAGGGCAGAGAGAAGATCAAATCAGTAACCTCTGACATAGCAATGCACAAAGGGCCCAGATGGAAGAAGAGAGACACAGAGGCTAAAAAAAAAAAAAGGTACTTTGAGAATTCTAAGTCCATTAAAAAAGGTAACATAGGGATCACAGATAACCCAGAAGGAGAAGGGAGAGGATTAAAAAGACTTATTAAAAAAAAAAAAATAGAGGACAATGTCTCAAATATTGCCTAAAAGTACACTAAGTTACCTAAGTGCCTGTTTTGGGGGTTGTGTCCTGCAGTCATAATTGCATGGGTGACAAGACACAAAATAGGTCAACCCTAGTCTCCTAGGTTTGTCCCACTTCAAAAGTAGATGCCATGCTAGAAAATGAAACAGAAGGGAGTCAGAGATCGACTAGATGATACTATTTTATTGTGTAATGTGGTCAATAAAAATTTTCACTGAGGAAATATTTATGCAGACTTGAATAAACACAAAGAGACTCTTATCTTGCTGGTGTATTAGTAGAGGTAGGAGTAAGTTCAAAGATCCCAGAGCCCTGAAGAAGCAACGATCCGCTCATATTTGAGGTAGAGAAAGAAAGTTGGTGTGGGTGGGTGAGAACAGAAATTGAGATGTGGAGATTGGCAGGTTTTAGGCATGTGAGGTTTTAAAGATCAAGGTCAGGATGTAACCTTTAATTCTAAGTGTGGGAGAAGTCCTTGGAGGGTTATGGACTGTGGAGGAATATGATCTTTAAGATTGAAAATTTCGGGCCTCCCCAGTGGCGCAGCAGTTGAGCGCTGGGCTACGAAGTTGCCCGCAGCCCCCGCAGCGCTGGTTCGATCCCCAGCCACCGGGCGAGGGTCCCACATGGTGCACAGACCTCTCCTGCCGCCCACTGCTCCCCTCAGCAGTGTACTTCGCCAGTCTGCCTGTTCTGTTCCCTGCTCTGGCTCTGGTGAATTCTCTCACCCTCCCACGCTTCTGACTGTACCCAGTATTTGTATCAATAAATCAATAAATCTTTAAAAAAAAGATCAAAAATTTCATTTGAGAATGGAAATGGAGAAAAATCTGGATTAGACATCAAGCTGTGGAAAAGAGACAGCAGTAGAGGTTGTAGGAAGTAGCACACTACAGATATTGAATGGAAGACGAACCAATCAGATCCTTTGACTTATTCAGTGTTGGGGTGAAAGATATAGAAAAACTGAAAATAGTTCATTTCAGCTTCTGTTTGTTTGTTTCACTTGAAAAACTAGGTAAAGCATATACATAATAAGTAATCTGTGAACAACAGTAGGAGTAGATTTGAGGGGATTAGTGAGATAAGAATTCTGCTTGGAGTATGGTAAATTCGAGTTGTCTCTTAGCTACACAAATAAGGATGTGTCATTGGCAGAGGAATATATCAGATTTCATTGATTCCAGGACTCATTTTCGTTTCACACTTTAACATCTTTGTAAAATAAAATGCCTCAAGACAAATGATATGATCAGCCTTTAATCACTGGTAGTCAGGCGGTGTTTGTGATATAATTGCCATTATATCCTCACAGACAAACTTAGTTGAAGTTATTCTTGTTTTTAAGATTTAAGTTAAGTACTGTGAAATGTTAGTCCTTTGCTAAATAAATGTCTTTCTGGTTGTTATCTAAAATATAACAACCTTCAGCATGCAAGTAACATTGAACTGGATGATATGCCACACAGCATCAATATCAATAGGGAGACAGTACCTTGAAATATTAGCCCTGCAGCCTGCTGACAAGAAGAAGTGATAAATACAGGATGGACTCAACAAAGGAAATAAACAAACAAAAACCAATCATTGATTAAATACAAAAAAAAAAAAAATTGGAAGGAAGTGCTATCTTAGAGGCCAAAGAAAGTATTCACAAAGGATGAAAGAATCAACTAGGTTAAATGTTTCTAAAAACGGAAATAAACCAAAATCTGTGGACTGGCCATTGAATTCGGCAAAATGTAAGCCACTACTGTTTCTGACAACAGCAGGAATAATTCTGTGGGAAAGACACAGTGAAGAACCTAATTGCAGGAAAGCAGAGATGAAGAAGCAGAGTCACGGAAAGTGACCCCTTTGAGGAGTGTTATAGTAAGGCTGATCAAAAAGCAAAAATGAAGCACAGATCAAGAGGGATTTTAAGGGGGGAAATTTTACAGCTTGTTAATAGCTTATTATAATGTTCTAAAGAAAAGAGAAAACATGATGTATTAAAGAAAGGAAAAATCATAGGAACAAAGTCATCAACTATGTGGGAGGGGATGAGTTTAGCATAGTAGGTTTTGGCTTAAAAAGAAACAAGAACATGAGTTTATCTTTTTGATTGCTGAGTAATATTCCATTGTGTATATATACCACATCTTCTTGATCCAGTCATTTTGTAGCAACATGGATGGAGCTGGAAGGGATCATGCTCAGCGAAATAAGCCAGAAAGAAAAAGAAAAATACCAGATGGTCTCACTCATAGCAGGAATTTAGAAAACCTAAATAAGGGACCAGGAAAAAGACTAATTATAGTAAAGAAAAAATCAAAATCAACAAGCAACTATAAACCAGAGACACACTACGGGGGGTGGAATTGTATGGGGGAATATAACCAAAATGAAAATGCATACATTGTGCAAAAATGAAAAATGATGTAAGAATTATATAAAATAAAATATATTAAATTAAAAAAAGAAACGAGAACATGGGTGCTTCTGCTGCATCAAAGAACTTTTTTTCATATTGAGCAGAGGGGATATCGCCTCTCTGTATTAAGGCTAGCAGAGTGGTCTAAAGGACAATCACTAACACATTCCAAGCGTCTACTTCCTTCTCTGTCAGATACATGTTACATGACGTGTCTTTGTACTGTAGTCACAATACAGATACTCTTCGATTCCAAAGAGTCTAAAAATGTGAAGTGCTACGTTTGCTTTCATCAAATAACTGTTAGCAATATTTTCTTGTTACTGTGCCAGTGTCACTGTACACTGTCCCTGACAGCACCCCAATTTAGTATATTGGCAACATTAAAAACTCTTGCTAGAGGAGAAAGCATGTGCTGCACTCCACAGCATGCCAATAACTCATATATCAGGACAATTAAAACACAGTCAGTGCCCTGGATCTCCTAGTGACACTTTCTTCAGGGTGTGCTGGCTGTCCCAGATCTACCTGGCACCCCCTGAAGCCACCAACTGTTGTGTTTTGGAGGAGGCTCTAAAGGCCCAGGATTCAGATGTCAGCAGAAAACAGGAAAATATGAAAGAATATTACTGAGATTTTCAAAACAAAGGATTTGGGATTTTCTTCTCTGTTTGGTAACTTCAGATGCGCTGTATGTGTGTTTCTGTCAACCTCTATCCATTTAATCCTGTAGGTACCTCATAACGCCTACATTTCAGACATCCCTCAGTCTTCAGAATCTCATTGTCTCCTCACAACTTTGATACACAAACAACAAATTGCCTCAAGTAAGCCAACTTGGGAGAAAGTCCAAGTGTAGGGTAAGTGAAAAATTATCACGATTCCCCACCCTCCTGGCATTAGCATTAACGATAGACCCCTGCGGTCCTACTTGTGTGCCTGATGGCAGGCACCTGGAGTAGGTTTTGTGCCTGCATAGGTGGGCACACCTGTGCTAAGAGTCTGGGCTTATAAGGGCGGCATCATGGGGACACAAACAGCGGCAGTGAAAGAAACAGCAACGGTAGCAGAAGCAGCAGCAGAGAAGAGCTTGTGAAAGAACATCGGAGGGCCCAGGAGGAGTGAAGATTGGCCAGAGGCTGGGAGGCCTGCCAGCCTCCCTTTCCCTGGGCCCCCTGCCTGCCGGGTACCTGGGTGCTGTCCTACAAATGGTGTAAAAAGCTCAATAAAAGCCTGAAAAAGCCACTGAGGGCTCCAGGACTCCCCTTTACCCATCTGCCTGGATCATAGAGAACCTGCTCTGTGCCTTGTTGGCATTACACCACGCTTCAGAGTTGCCCAGTGAAGAAAATCCAGAGCTATCACAGAATCAAGCTGATATCTTGGGTCCCCTGAGGCGGTCTTGGAGCATTTCCGAGATTCCAGAAAAAAAGAACACATATTAAAACTCAAGAGATAAAAAATGACATTTTGAAGAACATAAACTGTTAATTTGTCACCCTTCTAAAGATGGATTGGTTCCATAAATACTCAGTTTTCATGAAAAAGCTGTGTAGGAGCTGTGGTCAGTGTGGGGGTACATTGCTCTATCCTCATTCAAGGAGGCGTTTCTGCCCAGTTGTGGTGTCCCACGTCAACATTAAGCAGCTGCCACCCATTTTGTTCTGGAGAGTGCTTCAGTTTCAGAGAGTAGCCTCACCTGCATGCATGCTTTTCTTGGGGTAGCACACCTGTGGTAACTGAAGCACATTAACCCAAAGTGAGACAACTCCATCAGCAATGCTCATTCCAGAGTACCCCAACAATTTGGCTGAGACCTGATGAACCTTGTAGGGTAAATGAAGATTGCTCAGGCTTTTGCGCCATTGGCCTCTGTGACTATCACCTGCGGCCTTGACCGCAGGAGGCATTTTGGAGCGTGGGCATGCCTGGTGGTGGATACCTGGAGTATGGTGTGGGTGTGTGTAAGTGGGTACACTTGAGCCTGGAGGCTGAGCATATAAGGGCAGCATCACAGAGAATGGTGTGTGACATGACAGAGTGTGGCCGAGAGTGGTGGCAACACCACAAGAGAACGTCAGAGTAAAGATTCACCTGCCAGCCTCGTAGTCCCTGTACTCCCTGCTCACTCCATGCCTGCTGCCACTACAGACCTACATCCCAATTCACCTTTTCCTTTTGCAGGCTTTTAACCCTCTTCATGCCTTTCGCTTCACAGCCAGTCAATGGATGCTTCTCGGATGTCCAAACCGTGACAAGGGGCACAGGCGTTTGTCTCTTTTACTTCTGTGATGGCTGGTAGGAAAATATCTTTTCGTTTTCTCTTTCATTCAGTCTTCTTTAGTGAATAAAACTTCATTTTATAATGGTTTAAACTATTGCTGACAATATTTTCCCATGATTATGTCAGATATTGGTCTATATGAGAAGCGGCTGAGATTAAGGCATTGAAGAACTGGGGCAGGAAGGAGAGATAGTTTGAGGATTTGGGAAGCTTTACAGCTTAAAGGAGAAGTGAGTGTGAGTCAAGAATGTAACTATTCCCCGGGTGGGGTGAGAGCAAGGGTCTGTGAATGGGGGAGCTGAGAGTGGGAATAGAGTGTGTTGCCTGCTGGCGTGAGAAAGGGGCTGCCATCTTAATGCTAGGAGACAGCGCCTGGCAAGTAGTAAGAACTCAAAAAGTGGTGACTATTTTTGTTTTATATCATTTTCACTAGGATCATTACCAGAAAGAGAGGAAAGTAAGAGAGTGATGAAGGCAAGCTTCACCTCCTCTGCAGCTTTGCCCAGGCCAGCCTTCTTGCCCATTTTAGCCAAAGAAGAAATTGCTTAGCATCACTAGTTAAACAAAAATAAATGAATAAATTGGCTATAATTCTCTGCAAAGTCTTTACACAAATGCAAAAATGAGGAAAGAAGAAAAAGAAATTAGGAGTGATAATAAAATAGAGATAATGAGCATTTGAGAATAAGTGATGATTCATTCATTTAATTGCAGATCAGAATTGATTCAGGCCATCTGCAGATGAGGCAGTGAGGAAAAGAAGAAAAATGGTGTGAATATCAAAATGATTTCAAAGGCATCAAAATAAACTTAGATAAAAGGCTGGTGAAATATTGAATTTAGAAGAAATATCCAAAGGATTAAAAAGTCATGAGAAAAATTCCTATATAGATAACTAGGTCTGCTTAAAAAGATTATGTTTATTTCAATGTAGGTCAATATCTGTTCTCTTAAGAGAAATTAACCAGAATTGTTTCTATTAAATAATGTGTGTGTGTGTTGTCAGACAAGTGGGGTCCAGAATATTTTCTAGGTCTAAAGTCATATCGTAGAATTAGAAGCTTCTCAGACACCACTTAGTCCAAACCTTTTATTTTAGATCTGATAATACAGAGTCTAAAGGGGGAAAAAAAATGGTTTATGTCAGGTGACAGAGATAACAGAACTAGATACGAACTCAGGCCCTGAATTCAGACCTGCACATTATAATATCACAGGATGAAAAGTATCATTTGATCACAATTGAGAAGTACTTCAATTTTTTTAAAGATTTTTAAAATTTATATATGCATACAAGAACTGGGGTGTAGGCCAGAGGTACGGCGGGGAGGGGGTGAGAGGATTCACCAGAAAGAGTGGGGAGCAGATCAGGCAGATATACTGAAATACACAGTTAAGGGGAACAGTGGGTGAGGCAGGAGCAGTCTGCTGTGCCAGGTGGGTCACCTCCCTGGTCAGGGATCGAAGTCAGGGCAGCAGTGGCTGGCAATAGCTTGATAGTGCTTAGACTTTAACCCCTGCACTACCAAGGAGGCTGTACTTCAATTTTTTATCATAGATTAAAAAAATCCTCTGTCCCAAATAATGCAATAATAAACTGGGTAGTGGCCGGGGTGATGGTAGTTTGTTGATTTCTTTGACGCAGCTATTAATGCATGTGTCCACCAGGAACAATATCAGGCATCACTGTACAAAGAATTGAGAAGAGATGTGCATGACTAACCATAGTCAAAATCATCAGAATGATTTAACTTTGTAGCAACCATCTACATCCCTTCTTGCATTCTTAGATTTCTTGTGTGTTCAAAGAAATCACTGCTGGTAGGCTTCAGGTAAAGTTAGAGAAGAAACAAAGGTCAGCTCCTGCAAAATATCTGGAGAACTGACTCTTCGATGTTTGCTTTGAGGTTCTTGTTAGAATGTGGGAAGGATAAAATGCTCCAAATTTTTGGAAATTATAATGCATGTTAATAGGCCTGAAAATTATGCTTTAATGTATACTTTAGAGTACTGGATTTTTGAATGATGTATCATTTAAAATCTCAAGCTAACAACAGCTTTCATCACATAAAAAATATCTTCCTACCCATCCCTACAGAAAATGAGAACCAGAAGTACTTGTACACACAACATTGGCAAAATAGGCAAGAATCCTATTTCCCAGCGGGCACACATTCTCAGAACTCCTTCCCTTGCTGACCTAAATACATGTGAGCTTCCAGAAATAGCGCTGTTTCTATTTTTCTCTAGAAGAAGTCAGAGGTTTTGGAATTTGTTTCCACTGTGGGAGTATTTTGATACAAACTGTGCCTGAGATCCAAATCTGAGGCCACTGTCTCCAACACCTTCTTGAGTTCCATTTTCTCAACACTGCATTCTTTCCTTCATGTCTCCATCCATTGATTCACTAATAAAACATATATGATACAGTAATAGAATTTCAAAGCTATTATACTGAGTGCTGATAGCCTAAAATGGAAAGCAGACAAGTCAAAACTACAAAAATAATATTGATGTAAAAGAATAAATATAACAATGGATGTAATAAATATGGGGGCATGGAGGAGGTGATCTAATCTTCTGAGTTAGGCAATAAAAGTTTCACAGGGTTTTAGACCTTATTGAAGGATTACGGGTTTGTCAATAAAACAGGGGAAGCAATCCAGGAAGAGCAAATAAGAGTATGCACACATGGCTAAGATGATTTTTTTTTAAAGGTTTAACCATTGGCCTTCCTCTCTCCTGACCGGTACTCCCGCTGCATCTTTTCCACACCCAGACCAGACTGCAGGGTCTAAGGAGTGTTATCACTAAGGAACCAGAGAGCAGAGACCTCAAATACTTGCTTTTACGTTTAAACAGCACAGTGGGAAGTTAAAAGCCTGGCACTTGAAAGATTCTGAAAAAGATAAACCTTTAGATGTTATGTTCACACCCAGAAATTATATGAAACTGTGAGGCCAGGTATTGAAGGGGAGTTAAGGAAAAGGGAAAATGCTGCCACTGGTAGGATGTCAGGGCAGGTCCTGTACCTGCCCCTTCTCCTCTGGGAGTCACAAGGAGAAAGGACATCAATAGAGCTTGAGTTAAGTTTGGAGATCAGAGAGTGGTGATCTCTTGCTCTCTGGGCTATCATCCTGAGACCTGTCAGTCTCTGAGGAGTCCTCCCTCCATTGTGGTTTGGAGGCAGAAGAATCAAGACATTGGCTGGGGAAGAAAAGGCCCAAAGTAGCAGCTCCATGTCTCCTAATGGCCCAGAAAATGATGAGGAGAGTGTTTAATTTATCTGAGCCCCTGAGCAGGAATAGCACTTAACTGATGGACAGTGTCGAGCAATCCCAACAGCATCATGGGTGATGGAGGTGCAGAAGGGGTGAAGGGAGGGGCTGGTGTGGCCTCACACAAAGCAGTTTCACCATGAACACACCTGAGAAGCAGACAAGCCTAAATGCACAGAGCCCCACGGGATGTCCGCAAACTGGGCCTGATTCCTCCTCCTCCCCACTGCAAAGAGACACCCGGAAGCTAAAATAATGACAGAATGAAGGAAAGAAAACAAATAAATTAGCATCCTGCATAGCCTATTTAAGCTAAAATGAGGAACTTTGAAGTGACTGTATTTACTGGCACTCAATAGTTTGACTTTTCCGCTTTCTAAACGAATAAAGGATTTAGATGGCAATTTGGTGCAGATATAGAAAAACAAGGAGCATGCACACGTATGTGTGTGTGTGTGAGAGAGAGAGAGAGAGAGAGAGAGAGAGAGAGAGAGAGAGAGAGAGAGAGAGAGAGAGAGGCATGCATGCGCCTGCTATGTCTTCATGGGAGGAGATGGAAGACAAGGCTCACCTCAAGATGGAGATCACTTCAGGCAGGGAAGCGTCAGGGAGTATCGGGTCTTGTGTTACAGTGAAACTAGTGGAAATTATTTAGAACAAGAAAGGAGTGAGCAAATAAAAACCATTCAAAGCCTTTAGAAATGGTCTGAAGGGATACTGTAAATGAAGAAATATCTTTTCAAGCAAATTTATGAAAACTTGTTAAGAACAAGCCTCTGTTCTGCACTGTTGGTGGGAGTGCAAACTGGTCCAACCACTATGGAGAGCTGTGTGGAGATTTCTGGACCTACTAAACATAGAGCTTCCATATGATCCAGCAATTCCACTCCTAGGTATTTACCCAAAGGACACAGAAACATCAATTCCAAAGAACACCTGCACCCCTATGTTTATAGCAGCACTGTTTACAATAGCTAAGCTTTGGAAACAGCCCAAATGCCCAAAAATAGATGACTGGATCAAGGAGATGTGGTACATATACACCATGGAATATTACTCAGCATTCAAAAAAGATAAACACATGCAATTTGCAGCAACATGGATGGCGCTGGAAGGGATCATGCTCAGCGAAATAAGACAGAAAGAAAAAGAAAAATACCGGATGGTCTCACTCATAGCAGGAATCTAGAAAACTTAAATAAGGGACCAGGAAAATGAATAACTATAAGAAAGTGAAAATCAAAATCAACAAAAAACTATGAACCAGAGACATTTTTTGGGGGTGGGGGGCGGGAGGGGAGGGATTGGGGTCAGAATGGGGGGCTTGCAATTGTATGGGGAATATAAAAATAAAATTTATTATTTAAAAAAAAGAAATATATAAAATAAAATATTAAAAAAGAAAAAAAAAAAGAACAAGCCTCTGTGGTATTTGAACCAAGACTGTCCACGCTCCTCACTCTCGGTTCAGTGAGACAGACACAACTCTCCGGACCACTGGGGCTCCCTCTCCACTCAGGAGAGGAGAGTGCGGTTATTATTAACAGGGACCTCAGTTTCTTATCCTGCTGAGGCCAAGTCCCAGGTAAGTGCAGTTTTCAGTCCAGGTGGAACAGAAGCTCTGATTGGGCGTGGGATGCTGAGGATACTGAATCCTGCCAGCGGAGATGAAAGCCAAGAGGCTGCCATCTTCCTTCCTCCTCACCCCCAGCACTCAGCTCTGAGAGAAGGAGTGTCACAAAGAGAAATTTCAATTGTCCCCACCCCTCAGCTCCAGATTGTGCTTCACAGATTTGCTTGGGGGAAGGAGGCCATAAATTAGCACAAAGAAGGTGGGTGAAACAAAACTGCAATGTGCTATGTAAATGATGACAGCATAGAAGGTAATAATTACAAAAATTTATTTTTTGTTTCCTAGCATTAATGGATTTAAGGTATATAAAAATATTACCACTGAAAGGAGGGACAGGAACTGTACAGAAGCACCATTTCCATGCTGGTGGAATCAAGTCAATATAAATTTGAAGTTGATTCTGTTAAGTTAAAATGTAAGTAGTAAACCTTCCAGCAATAACTTTAAAATATCTCCAAAAATATTGTCAAAAATTCGCTAGTAAAATTAAAATTTTAATGTAGAAAATGTTCACTTAGCATAAAAGAAAGAAGAAAAAAGAAAGACAGAACCATAAAAAGTATGAGACATGTAGAAAACAAAAATTTGAATGGCACAGACAAATTCAACTACATCAATAATAATACTAGGTGTGAATGGATTAGACAATCTAATCAAAACACAGATGGTAAAAATGAATAAAGAAGGATGAGCTAAGTTTATGTTGTCTAAGGAAATATTCTTTAGATTCAGAGACACATACATTGAGAAGAAAAGCTTGGACAGCATGTAACCTATAAACAGAGACAAAAGGAATAGGAACGTGACCATACCAGAACATAATAGCATTTAAAACAAAAACAAAGAAAGAAAAGATTTAGATATATTTTAAATTGCATTTAAAAGTTTTTGTTTAAAGCATTATAATAAAAAGATGTCATAATTATAAAAATACCACTCCATCAGGAGATATAATTATAACAATATGTGCACTTAAAACAGAGCACAAAGTAAAACTAACATAAATGAAAGAAGAAATGTCCTTACTTTGTGTACTTGGACATATTGGGTCTTCATTAATAATGTGTCAGAAAGTACATGTACATTAGAATGAGAGAGGCTTTAGGGGACAAAAACTTGCCATTTGCAATGGAACTTTTTCGCTTTCATTTGCTCCTGTTTATCAAAGCAGAAGACACAAAGTAGGTAAATGTAGTGATTTTGATAGGTTCTTCCTGGCTTTAAGAGGGAGATATCAACCCCTTTGTGAACACCTATGGGGTTGTAGAATGAGAACAGCACTGGGCAAATGTAGCTGAACTCAGATGCATGTACCTAAGGGGTGGGGCTAGGTTGAGCAGGACTGCAAGCTCTACAAAGTGCAGATGCAGAGAAACATGTGTGTGAGAGAGGGGGTGACATGAAAGGGTTAGGTAAAGGCAGGGTCGGAAAGATGGGGACTGTGTGGCAGAAAGTGTGGTCCCAGGAGTTATGGTGGACCAACAGCAAAGTTTCCTGCAGAGCCAATTCCCCACTGTATGGGCCAGATATCCTGAGGAAAGACTGAGTTAAATTCTTGAGCCAGTCATAGTCATCAAAGGAATAGAAGTTTTTTAGCAGGCAATAGACTCTGCTATGAGTAGACTCATCTTAAGAAAAGCCTTCATTCATAACATAGTAAAGGGAATAAATAGAATAGTAATTAACCTTACATCTCTGCAAGTGTGGCAAATGCCCATATTGACTGGGAAATTGCTCTAAAGTACCTAAAGAGGTGATAATTGCGTTGTAGTTAATGAAATCAGTTTTCAGCAGCAAAATGTGGAGAAACTTAAAAAGTATAAAATTGCAAAAGAAAAATCCATCAGGGGATCATGAACCCAATTTGGCTACTTATTAGTCCCAAACTCCACCTCCCCCGTTCCCTCTTCATGCCTTTGGCTGTAAATCTACACACCCAACATGCCCGAACTACCTGGGATTTTCACTGCTAAGAATTCCTTTCAAGATTCCTATCCCCAAAAGTGCACATAGCCACCTCTGAATTATCTGATAACAGATGATAAACTCTATTTCAGAAAGATTACTGAGTCGGCAGACTATTATACAGAGCTAGTCCTGGGCTCAGTCTGCTCTTGCTTGGTTGTGACATCTGCGATTGCAACATTGAGACAAAATTGGTTCCTTTCCATTCTTACACTATAAATGCACATTTAAAGTGCAGGCCCCCCTGGTGGCGCAAGGGGTTTAAGCGTCAGGCTGCTATGAAGCCATCCGCAGCTACTGCAACAAGAGTTCCATTCCTGGCCAGGGAGGTGACCCACAGGCCACAGCAGACCTCTCCTGTCCTGCCTGCTGCTCCCCTCAGCAGTGTATTTCATTTGATCCGACTGTTCTGCTCTTCAGTCTGTCTCTAGCAGATCCTCTCACCCCCCTGCACCTCTGGCCTATACCCCAGCTCTTGTATGAATAAATAAATCTTAACAAATAAATAAATAAATGAACAGAACAGAAATAATCCCAGTCTTCAGAACTGACCTTCCTCTTCTAGAGACTGAAAGGCCACAAGTGTTCAATACTTTTATAGAACTGGGGTGAAGCAGAAAGGACAGGGACAAACTGGAAGGTACATAACTTCCTATTCTCTCTCACTAAGATAAAGCAATTTTTTTTTTACCCTGAATAAACCCTCTTCAGATTATTGCAAACCTTTGATTAATTGCCAGATTTATGAATGACTTGATTTGAAATTGTTGACATATTGCTTTTAGGGAAGAGGTTCCTTACTTGCTATTATCTACCGAATGTTTGTTTTGCACAAAGCTTATATGAATTTCTAACTTGCAATGCAATGATATTTGTAGGTGGGGCCTTTAGGGGTTAAGTAGGTTATGAAAGCGGAGCCCTTGTAATGAGTCCCTATAAGAATGTGCTTATGAGAAAAGACACAGATCTCAAATGCCTCTCTCCTCCCCCACCCCCAACCCCACATATGAAGACAACTAGAAGAGGGACTTTTCCAGGAAACAAATTGGTTGCCACCTTGATCTTACATTTAGACTTTCCAGTCCCCATACCTGTGAGAAATAAATTGCTGCTCTTTAAGCCATTCAATTTGTGGTATCTTTCTATATAAAAACCTGAGCTGGGCCTCCCTGGTGGCACAAGGGGTTAACTCTCAGCACTATGAAGTTATGGGCAGCCATTGCAGCAAGAGTTCCATACCCAGCCAGGGAGCTACCCACATGGTGCAACAGACCTCTCCTGCCTCACCCGCTGCTCCCCTCAGCAGTGCATTTCAGTCAACCTGCCTGTTCTGCTCCCCATTGCTCTCACACTGGTGAATCCTTTCACACCCCTCACCCCGACCTCTGGCCTGCACCCCCATTCTCATATACATAAATAAATATCTTTATAAAAATCTTTATAAATATCTTTTAAAAAAAAGATACCCAAGCTGACTAAAGCACTCCTCTATTCTAGATTTTATATATATTTAATTTCATATTCATATTATCTTTTTTTTTTTTTTTTGGATGAAGAGATTCTGAGAAGTTAAGCTTTTGACCTAAGGATATCTCAGTATTCATAAAGCCACACCTGGGACCCAGATCTCCTAATTCCCAGGGCAAATGCCCTTTTTAATCCTGCACTTTTAAGAAATTCCTATTTTTTTAAGGCTATCCGTAGGTTGAGAGGTAAACATTAAATTTTTTCTGGATGAAGACTGCTCAGATCCTCATCCCAGATAATCTAGAACAGCCAGATTTTCTTTCTTTTTTTATTATTGTCTTATTTTTTTATTGAGGTAATATTTTTAACACTGTATATAATTTAGAAGAATATATTCATGTTCTTCAAGTGTATGTTACTATACAACACTCATCACCAAAGCACTAACACTTTGCTACTCATTCTCTACCTTGCTCCTCTGGTAAACTTAATTCTGCAGCCATTTTTCTAAAGTTTGTTTAGGTTTAGTTTTGTCAGTGTTTTTGTCTTATCTCTCTTTGCTACACATAAATAAATCAAGTATTTGTATCCTTCTTATTTAACTAAGCAAAATCCCCTCCAATTTCATACATGTTGTTGTAAATGGCAAAATTCCACCTCTTTTCACAGTTGTTTAGTAGTCCAGTGTGTGTGTGTGTGTGCGTGTGTGTGTACATATACACACTACATTTTCCTTATCCACTCATCTGTTGTTGGGCACTAGTGCTGCAATGAACACAGGAGTCCATTGTTTATTTGAAAAAGAAGTAATGAGATTGGTACTTTGAATTCTGTTGGTTAATTATGATATGATACAACATGATTTTCAATATCTTTCATCTTCTTTCAATCCTGAAATTGAAGATATATTTTTAAGTGCAGAAATTTAGGAGATTAATATTACAAAGAAGGTGTCCTTAAGCCATAATTTGTTAATAAACTTACTTACCTAGCCACCAATACGAGTTACTAAGACTTTCGTTCAATCAGTCCATGGTACAGTGATCATTTCATCAAACAGAATCATTTTTTCTAAAGATGTGTTTATGCATGCAAGAACTGGAATGTAGGCCAGAAGTGGGGGTGGAGGGGGGGGTGAAAAGAACCACCAGAGGCAGAGTGGGAGCAAAACAGGTGGATCTAGGGCCTCCCCTGGTGGCGCAGGTGGTTGAGCGCGGCGCTGCGAAGCTGTTTGTAGCCTCTGCAGCGCCAGTTCGATCCCCGCCAGATGGTGAGGGTCCCAAATGCAGCGGCAGACCTCTCCTGTCTCGCCCACTGCTCCCCTCAGCAGTGTATTTCAGTAGATCTGCCTGTTCTGCTCCCTGCTCTGCCTCTCTGGTGAATTCTCTCACCCTCCCACGCCTCTGGCCTATACCCCAGCTCTTGTGTGAATAAATAAATATATCTTTAAAAAAACCCAAACAAACCTATATTAAAAAAAAAAAAAAAACAAAGGTGGATCTAACTAAATACACTGCTAAGGGGAGCAGCAAAATAGGAGAGGTCTGCAGTTGCCATGTGGGTTAGCACCATGGCCGGGGATCAACTCAGGCCCAGTGGCTGGTAATAGCTTGATGGCACTGAGACTTAACCCCTTGTGCCACCAGGGAGGCCCAAACAGGATCATTTTTGTCTATTTAGTTTTCTGTGAGAAGGAAAGCAGCACATGTAAGTCCCAGGTCCTTAGTTTTCCTGGAAAAACACTGAGATGACTCTCCTATTCCCTGAAGACAAGTATCCAGAATGTATGTAATGATTATAGTCTTTCATCTTTGTCCTACTGATCTATTTAATCAGCATCATCTCCATTCACCACCAGGGAAGAAACTGAAAATATTATTTCTTTATACAGCATGATGCATATTAACCTGGAATAATAGTGTGTGGAGTATTGGTATTCTTTTTTTCCCCATTATATACTCTAAAATTTGACAAAACACTGTACTGAAAGTGGGAACAAATACACACACACACACACACACACACACACGTTTACTGCCCATAAAGAACATACAGATTTATTTTCATATGTCACTGTGCTAAGTCATTATTTTCATATGTCACTGTGCTAAGTCATTAATTCTCACCACTGAATGGAAACAACCTTGGTTAAATATAACCTGTTATATTTAGGCACTTAGTTGGTAGTTGGTTGGTTAGATCATTTTTTTTAATGTGTTTTATTTTAGAATTTCCAAGGAAATCTGTGCAATTAGAAGCAGAGAGGAGTCTAGATGGAAAAACGTGAACTTCTCAGTTAGATGGTCATGGGCTCAAATCCTGATTCTACGGCTTAATATTTCTGTGATCATGGGCAGCCTCCTAAAACTGTGCATCTGTTTCTTATACTCTGAAAGTTTTCAGCAGCTTGTAGCAAATATAATGATTTTAACATTTTGAGAATATTGAGAAAAATAGATTATTTTTTCTTTTTTATTATTGTGTCCCCTTTTTTAGTTAGAAAAGTGAAGCTCAGAGACATTCCACAATTTGTCAAGAGTTGCACAGATAGTAAAGGGAGGTGTGAATTATAACCCACATTTCCCATTTCCAAAGTCCTGCTTTTTCCAAGATGCTATATGTCTTTCACGCAGTCTCCAATTCTTTTTCCAGTTTGTTTCCTCTACCATCCTATTAAAGCAGCCTTTCCCAACCTCACCCCGTGGTCCCTTGACATCTCTTGCTTTCTAAAGTGTCTGATAATATATAAGTGTTCAAACTATAGTAATTGTAGTATAATTATCGTACTTGTAATAATTCACCATTGTTTCAAATCCACTGGACTTATATCTTAGAGGGAAGAGTCAAGATATTCATTGCTGGGCAAAATTGTAAGTCATAGTGTAGAGAATAAACTACATTCTCATTGGAAAAAAAGAAACTGGGTTGAAAATATGGTTGAAGAAAAAAAATAAACTTCATTATTATTTTCTCCATCTTGGGCCTCCCCTGGTGGCACAGCAGTTGAGCACTGGGCTGCGAAGCTGCCCACAGCCTCTGCAGCGCCGGTTTGATCCCCCACCACTGGTGAGGGTCCCACATGGCACTCAGACCTCTCCTGCCGCACCCACTGCTCCCCTCAGCAGTGTATTTCATTGATCTGCCTGTTCTGTTACCCACTCTGGCTCTGGTGAATTCTCTCACCCTCCCGCATTTCTGACTGTACCCAGTGCTTGTATAAATAAATAAATAAATCTTTAAAAAAAACCTCTCCATCTCCCTATTTTTTCCTGTAGATAAAAGGTCTTGGGCCTCCCTGGTGGTGCAGGGATTAAGCACTGCACTATGAAGCTATCTGCAGCCTCTGCAGCATGAGTTCGATCCCCGGCCAGGGATCTACCCACATGGTGCAGCAGACCTTTCCTGGCTCGCCTGCTGCTCCCCTCAGCAGTGTATTTCAACCTGTTCTGTTCCCCACTCTGTCTCTGGTGGATCCTCTCACCCCCAGCATCTCTGGCCTGTACCCTAGCTCTTGTATGCATAAAAATAAATAAATCTTTAAAAATAAATAAATAAATAAAGGGTCTTGTATTGTAGTTGACTCCATAGTCTTCCCTCATCTGAATATCTACCTTAGGCAAGTTATTTAACCTCTCTCTATTTCACTGTCTTATTTCGTGATTAGAGAGAGTGATTTCAAGCTCACAGGTTTGTTTTAAGATACACTGTACAAAGCATTGAGCACAATATCTGCCAGAGATTCTCTATTAACATTCTTCTCATCCTTTTTCCTAAAATTCCAATAACATCTACTTACTAAACCAGAGCTTGTGATCAATAGCCTTTAAACTTTTTATTTTCTCAAATCTCTTTTCATCTGATTTTATAGCACCTATAAATACAGAAAAAACAGAACTAGGCTACATATTCTATTTTCCTGCAGATGTTTCAGTATAAACCAGAGACACTGTCAGAGTGTTACACTCTTCACTGCAGCATTGTGATGATTATCCAAAGTGATGCATGGTCTTATCTCCCTACCCTTTTTGCAGCTGCCAAGAGTGTGGAGTGAAGAACGATTCTCAAGCCACATCTGAATGTTGAGAAGGGCACCATGACTGACTACGAGGATGCCGTGGAAAGAGGCGGAGGGAATGATACCATATTTGCTGGGAACCGTTCACCTCTGGACATCATAATTCATCAGCAACTAAAAGGAAGAAGAACCTGGCCTCTGAGGTTGATGTTTGATGCTTCCAGACAGTCTCTTTTGTCTCCTGCAGAACTCTGTTCTGTTGCCACTACACAGGCAGTCACTGGGCAGCCCTCAGCAGGTCCACAAACTGGCTTAGCCAGAAGTCTTCAGTAACCCATTTTACCTATTCTTACTTCCTGCTGTCAGTTTCAATGAAACACCTATAAAATTGTTCTTGAAGGTTGATTCTTCAGTTTATTCCTCAACACAGGTTCACGAGCAGTCAGAATATTAAAACTATTTGCTACTTACAAGTGTTTCTGTATATCAAGTTTTAGTCACATGCTCAACAATGTGTTTAAAAATATATATGATTGTCCCCAGAAACTATGATTCCTATTGAAATGTGAAATTCCTTTATATTTGAACCTTAACAGTTATAGCATTTAAAAACTCAGAATGGACATGGATTCTGAATATTTCAGTTTTCATTTCTTTAAAAGCAGAGCTTGAGATAAAGATAGAAATCCAAATCAGAGAAATTATTCAAGATAAAGAAAAAAAAAGGCATAAAAATAAAAATGAAATAAAAGTGTCTCCACTGATTACAAATACTATGTAAAAATCTCCTAAAGACTCCAGCAGCAAAATAACTCTTGGAAGACAAAAAATCTGTAAATTGATTTATTAATTCTATAAAATCAGTAAACAAAGATCAGTTACATTTCTATACAATAACTATGAATTTTTTGAAAAGTGCAGAAACAAAATGATCACATTTATAATAATATCAACAACTATATAATACTTAAGAATAAATTTAACCCAGGAAGTGAAAAAGATATATAATGAAAACTATAGCTAATGATGAAGGAAATAGAACAAGACACAAAAATGAAAATATATATTGTTTTCATAAATTGGAAGAGTAAATATTACTAATATTATTTAGAAAGTAAATGTTACTAAAGTTTCATAGTACCCAAGTCCAACTATAGATTCAGTACAATATTTATCAAAATTCAAATGACATTTTTCACTGGCATTTTCACCAGAAAACTAAAAAGAAAAAGCAATATGAAAGTTCACAAGGATCCACCAAAGACCCAGAATAGCTCCATTTTACACTACTTACAAAATTTACTTGACATGATTTAAGACATAAGAACCACAACTACACAACTTCTGGAAGAAAACATTGGAAAGATGGTTCTTAACATATTCTTGGCAATAATATTTTTAGATACGACACCAAAAGTTCAAGTAATAAAGTAAAAATCAATATGTATGACTATATCAACCCAAAAACTTCTGCATAGCAGAAAAAACAGTCAGCAAATGAAAAGGCTACCAGTATGTTGGAGAATGCTTTCAAGCTAGTATATCAAGCTTGTATAAGGAACTCATAAAATAAATACAAAAAAAAAAATATTGAAACTGGGCAAAGGGACTCCCTGGTGGTACAGGGTGTTAAGACACAAACTATGAAGCTGTCTGCAGCTATCTGCAGCCTCTGTAGCAGGAGTTCGATTCCTGGACAGGGAGAACCCACATGGCGCGGCAGACCTCTCTTGGCTCACCTGCTGCTCCTGACTCACCCCCCACACTGGCCTGTGCCCCAGTTCTTGTATGCATAAATAAATAAATATTAAAAAAAAGTGGGCAAAGAACTTAAATAGACATTTCTCATTAAAAATGGCTTTGAAAAATGGCTTTGGACAAAAAGTTTGTCAAAGAGGTTCCATGCCACTAGCCATCATGAAATACAAATGAAAACCATAAGCAGATATCACCTCACACTGTTAGAACGACCAAAAAAGATAAGAGGTAGCAAATGCTAGTGGATACGTGAATAAAAAAGAGTTCTATACACTATATATATGTAAATGCAAACTAGTAGAGCCAATATCAAAAGCATTATGGAGGTTGACCAAACAATTTAAAATAGAACTATTATATCATCATATAGACCCACTCCTTGGTATATATGCTAAAGAAAATAAACAACAATCTCAAAGAGATATCTATATTTTTATATTCATTGTAGCATTATTCATAACCAAGACATGGAAACAACCTAAGTGTTCAGACATGAGTGGATGGATAAAGAAATGTGGCACAATCGGATGTCATTCAGCAACAAATAAAGGAAATCTTGTCATATGTGACAACATGAATGGACTTTGAGGATTTAGTACTATGTGAAATAAGTCAGGCAGAAAGACAAATACTGTATGATTTCACATATGTGTGGAATATAAAGCTATCAAACTCATTGAAACAATAGTAGAATGGTAGTTACCATGGAGAGGGAATTGGAAGAACTTCATCCAAGAGTACAAACTTTTAGTCATAAGATGAATATGTTTTAGGCATTTAAGATAGTACATCGTTTCTATTATTAGCAATACCTTATTATATAGTCAGTATGAGATTAATTTTAATCTCACCAATGTAGCAATAGCAACAGTTTCATTATTTGAAGTAAGATATGTGTTAATTAGTCTTATTGTGGTAAAGTCCTACACTATATTATATTATGAAAGATATTACATATACCATATACACATACACATATTTATATGTAATTATCACATTTTACCCCTTCGATTTCTGCAAAGTTGTGTGTCAGTTATAGCTCAAAATATATACCAAATAAACAAAGGTGGGGGTTGCTTCTTTTGTTTTTCCATACTGATGTATTTGGAGATGAGTCTGCTCACAAGATTAATAGTCACATACTAAATGCCAGAGACTGCGTTTATCTGTTACAGTAGACTATCACAACATATCAAAACAGGGGAGAGAAGAGCACAAAGGACTATGGTGAAGGTTCACAGGTGAATTGGTAGTGGGAATTTTACGGGGAATACACAGTGATGTAAAAGATATAAATTATTTTTTTTAAAAGGTAAAAAAAAAAAGACTATCACAACATATATGCAGTTTTACTTGTGGATATCATTTGACTAAGTTTACAATAGACCACATTTTACAAGAGTGGTATTTTTATAGTGGTCATACAAACTAATAGAATGTGATTATAATAGCAGCATCATTATAGCATATCCTAAAGCATTAAGTCCTCAATGGTGGCTTTAATTTCTACAATTCTTGTAAAATTCATTTTTTACTTCTGGTAGGCTACTGTTGCTAGAGGTGGAGGAGGCTGTCATACAGTCATTTCAGAGAACTCATTTGCTTCTTAGTATCATTGTGGCTTTTACTCCATAGACCCTGGAACCAAAATGAAGTCCAACTATTAAATGTATTTATTCCAATTATGTACTTGGAAACTAGGGAAATCATAACAGAGAGCGTCTGCAGAAAGACTGAGTCCTTTGGGAATGACTTGGCCTAAAATTCCATTTATAAGGGCCTTAATAGCTGGAAGATTCAGAGGACATTTTGGTTTCTCTGATATCAGTGATAAATCTGAAGTCAAAATCAACTATTATTACAAAGTCCGAATATTCTTTTCCTCCGGTATTATACATGGCCACAGGTTTCTTACTAAAAGGATCTGGATAAAATTAAGCATAAATACTTGTGGCAGCATTGCAGAGTCCTACTGGCCTCTCTTTCCACGAATCAATTACAGGCCCATAGACTGTCTTACATTGGTGCAAAGTTTCCCATGGAGCTCAGCCATCTCTCTTCCAGGCAGTGGCTTTCTTTCTCTCTCAGAGAGGTATTTTCTTCCCTCATTGAATGCCATGATCTATTAGCCATCCCCACAAATTGCAGGGGACAAGACATTCTCCTTATCATTCTACCCACCCTGTATATTTTGATAATTGTATCTTGTCTCTGAAAGTTAAGTGTCAATACTTTGCCTCTGCCTTTATAGAGTCTCCTCATTGATACACTGGGTTCATCATTATTCCTAAGGAGTCTGGGTCCCTGGTAGCATCTCTGCCGTCAACTCCAGCCTGCAGAGGAGAGACACGATCATATTGTTAAGATACTGAGAACTTCTCTCCAGAACATACCTCCCTATCTTAGTTAAAGGACTATCTATTTTCCTCCCTAGAAAACATAACCAAATGGTGGATTCTGTGGATATATGCAATAAAAATATCTATGCCCACTTCCCTCTAGTTTCTGGCCTTTTCTTTAACAATCTGGCCCTGTGATCCTGCTGCCTCTCTGGCATTTACTGTTAACCATCATTAAGTCGAGAGTAGATTAGTTATCCCCACAGTACAACGAGGCTACTTGTACCTGACGTTGTCAAGATGCTAAGCCTTAGGCACAAGTCACTGCTCCGTGATGATAAAGTTGTGTCTATTCAAATACGTAGTTTATTTCTTCTTCAGAGAAGTTTCTTTTTAGCTCTTCTGCCCATTTTTTGACTGGATTATTTTCTTTGTTTTTGTTGAGTCTCATCAGCTCTTTGTAGATTTTTGTGATCAGTCCTTTATCATTAGTGTTGTGTGCAAAAATGTTCTCCCAGTCAGTGGGGTTTCTCTTTATTTTGGTTATTGTCTCTTTTGCTGTGCAGGAACTCTTTAATTTGATGTAGTCCCATCTGTTTATCTTTGCCTTCACTGCTTTGGGTGATGTGTCTGTTAAGATGTCTTTGATGTGCATGTCATGTAGTGTTTCACCTATATTTTCTTCTACGTATTTTATAGTTTCAGGTGTTATGTCTAGTTCTTTAATCCATTTTGAGTTGGTTTTTGTGCATGGTGTGACTAAACATAGAGCTTCCATATGATCCAGCAATTCCACTCCTAGGTATTTACCCAAATGACACAGAAACAGTAATTCCAAAGGGCACCTGCACGCCTATGTTTATAGCAGCACTATTTATAATAGATAAGCTATAGAAACAACCCAAATGCCCAAAATAGACGACTGAATCAAGAATATGTGGTACATATACACCATGGAATATTACTCAGCAATCAAAAAGATAAACACATGCAGTTTGCAGCAACATGGATGGAGCTAGAAGGGACCATGCTCAGCTAAATAAGCCAGAAAGAAAAAGAAAAATACTGGATGGTCTCAATCATAGCAGGAATCTAGAAAACCTAAATAAGAGATCAGGAAAAGACTAATCAATACAAAGTAAAAATCAAAATCAACAAGCAACTATAAACCAGAGAAACACTAGGGGGGAGAGGGAGGGAAGAGGGATTAGGGTCAAAATAAGGGGGGTGGGAATTGTATGGGGACTATAACCAAGATGAAAATGCATACATTGTGCAAAGATGAAAAGAGATGTAAGAATTATATAAAATAAAATATTTAAAAAAACAAAAACAAATACGTAGTTTAGTTTGGCACCCTACCTCCTGCTCCAACCTTTTGTGATTCATTCCCACTCATCTTCCTCTGATACTTGCTAGTATCTTATCATTATCTGATGCTTGCTAGTATCTTTTCACAGATGATGATTTTTTTTCTGGTTGGAGTTAGTTTCTTTTGGGTATTGTACCTATGCCCTGATTTTTACTGACCTTGTTGCCCAGCCTTGGGTGAAAAAGGTCAGTGGAGGAATCCCTTTAGAAGGACAAGCATCAATTTGCTTTGCGTGAGGCCATTAAGGGTCTCACTGGAAATATAATTCTTGAACAGACACATGAAATTGATGACTAGAGAAGCCATAATTAAATCCAAAGTGAACACAGCTTGAAGACAATGTGCTGTAATAGAAGTATGGTCAATAGAGCTGGGGGCCGGAGTGGTGGGGGTCTCTCCCTGGTGGCCTAGGGGTTAAGTATCAGCACTATCACTGTAACAGTCCAACGCTTCAGCCTGAGATGGATCCCCGGCCAGCCTCGTATGGCACAACAGACCTCTCCTTTCTTGCCTGCTGCTCCCCTTAGCAGTGTATTTCAGTAAATCTGCCTGTTGTGCTCCCTATTCTGACTCTGGTGAATCTTCTCACTCCCTGCACCTCTGGTGTACACTCCAGTTCTTCTATGCAAAAATAAATAATATCTTAAAAAGAAATAGAGCTGGATGGGCGTGTGGAGGCTGAGCAGTGTGCATGGAGAAGTCAGAGAGAGTGGTAGGAAGTGAGATCAGAGAACACTAATCCTCACTACTTGCCTTATGTGCCTTTGGCTTGTATCTCAAAGAAAGATTAGTTTACCTAAGGGGATTCCTCTAAAGTTATTCAATCCAAGGAGGGCTATTTCTTTTTTTTTTTTTATTGTTATATTCCCCATACAATTGCAGCCCCCCCATTCTGACCCCAATCCCTCCCCTCCCGCCCCCGCCCCCCTAAAAGTGTCTCTGGTTCATAGTTTTTTGTTGATTTTCACTTTCTTATAGTTATTCATTTTCCTGGCCCTTTATTTAAGTTTTCTAGATTCCTGCTATGAGTGAGACCATCCGGTATTTTTCTTTTTCTTTTTGGCTTATTTCGCTGAGCATGATCCCTTCCAGCGCCATCCATGTTGCTGCAAATTGCATGTGTTTATCTTTTTTGAATGCTGAGTAATATTCCATGGTATATATGTACCACATCTTCTTGATCCAGTCATCTATTTTTGGGCATTTGGGTTGTTTCCAAAGCTTAGCTATTGTAAACAGTGCAAGGAGGGCTATTTCTGAAGCATGTGTTCTTAACAACTATGCTGTAGTAGTAAGAGGTGCAGCAACATGGATGGAGCTGGAAGCGATCGTGCTCAGCGAAATAAGCCAGAAAGAAAAAGAAAAATACCGGATGGTGTCACTCATAGCAGGAATTTAGAAAACCTAAATAAGGGACCAGGAAAAAGACTAATTATAATAAAGAAAATATCAAAATCAACAAGCAACTATAAACCAGAGACACACTACAGGGAAGGGGAAGGGAGGAGGGATTAGGGTCAAAATAAGGGGGGGGGGGTGGGAATTGTATGGGGACTATAACCAAGATGAAAATGCATACATTGTGAAAAAATGAAATATGATGTAAGAATTATATAAAATAAAATATATTTAAAAAAAGAAAAGAAAGTAGCACAGCAGCCCTTTCCCACATAAGTCCAGGGATGTGACACTCCATGTGTGGCACCTCTGTGACCTCACTTCTCATTTCAGTCCTAGCTACAATCATGAGTGTAACTAGATTTACATAAGAGTAGCCTGACAGTGGCTCAGCTAGGATTTTGATCTTCATTTCCTTTATTTTCCAAAGATCCCTCTGCATCTTATTTTAAATGTACCTCTTTCACTTATGCTGATGTACCATGCACCATGGCATTTATATACTATGTAGTCATTTCTGGTCTTCCCAAGTACAGCATGAGTTCTGTGAAGGCCTCCTATTTACATCTTACTGTATCTCTAGGGCTTGGATGTGAGCCTGGTTCATAGTAGGTATGTCACAAGTATTTATTTAATAAAGGAATAATACCAAAACTGCTCTTGAAACAGTGTCTGACATTTGGTTTAAAAATCATCACCATTACTATTATTTGTTATGTCACTTGTTTAATTTTCCCATCTCTCAAACGTTCTACTTCACCATTTTTAAAATGAAAGCATTATCTACCCCATAACATTATTGTAAGGGATATGTGTGATCCTATGGGGGAGATGAGGAAAACAGGACCATAGTAATAGTAGGAAATTAGCATATGAGAGCTTTTATCTTCTTCATTATTGCTTTATTAATTTGATGAGTCTTAAATTCTGTATGATAACTTTACTTAAATTGAGATGGACTTGCCCCATTTAATTTAATTGGTGCTGTGTGAATTCAGATTTTTTTTTTTCCTTTCAGCATTTCCCTCCTCCATGTATTATTCATTACTCACTAAATGCAACAGGCATGACTTAGCCTTAACGTCCAGTTTACAAATGTCACCACATGAAAACCAAAGACATTTTCTCACACACACGCAAGCATTTCAGCACAAATAAAGATCATTTGCAAATGTGCTAGATGTCCCAGGATCCAGAAAGAAAGTTGATTATTCTTGGAAAACAGTCAAGCCAACAACTGTTGAGGCTAAGGAGCGAGTGCAGTCCCTGTGTTCCTGCTGTGGGCTACCCATCAGGTCATGCTGTCAGTCTTAGGAAATGGTCAAGGTGATGGCTTCTTTGCATGCCCCTTCCACTAGTGATATTATGTTTAAATTTTAAAAACTGTACTTGTTTGGCTTAAAGGAATATTTTTCCAGTAATTGAAAACAGAATTCTCTGGAATTACTTCAGTAGCTTTATTTTTTTATTTTTGCTAATGATTTATTTTATTTATGAATGCATGCAAGAAGTGGGGTGTAGGCCAGAGTTGCAGAAGGTGAGAGGATTCATTAGAGACAGAGTGGGGAACAGAACAGGCAGACCGAGTGAAATACACTGCTGAGGGGAGCAGTGGGTGTGATAGGAGGGGTCTGCTGCACCATTTGGGTTAGTGCCCTGGCCACAGTAGCTGGCCATAAGCAGTGAGACTTAACCCCTGTACTACACGGGAGACACAGAATTTTTTTTTTTTTTAAGTGCAATCTTGTGTCCTTTGGATAGATTCCTAAGAATGGAATCATTGGATCATACAGTAGATCTGTTTTAATGTTCTGAGGACACTCCACACAGCTCTCCACAGTGGCTGGGCCAGTTTACATTCTCATGCCATTTGCAGCAACATGGATGGAGCTGGAAGGGATTATGCTAGCCAAAATTAGTCAGAAAGAAAAAGATAAATAATCGATGGCTCTCTTATATTTGGAATATAGAGTAACCAAACAAAATGTCAAGAAAAAGTCAAAACTAGTAAGCTGACCATAGAACTGGAGTTCACAGCAAAGGAGGGGGCGGGGGGGGTACAAAATGGAGGAGGGAAGAACACAAGGGGCTATGGTGATGGCTCACGGGTGATATGGTGGCAAGAGAACTATGGGGACTACAATGATATAAGAAAAAAATCAATTCATTAATAAAAACAATTTTAAAAAGTACAGTCTTGAAAGTCATTCAACTTTTTGTAAATTTTGTCACATCCACTGAGTGATGCTCTATAACAGCACGCCTCTGAGCTTTGTCCTCAGTTTTGGTATCTGTACAATTAATACTAAACTTCACAAGGTCATTATGATAATAAAATTAAAAGAAGATAACCAATGCAAAGTGTATCGCTCATACTACCAATTCAAGTATAACAAATGTGATAGCCTATCATATGTTTTTAAAACTACTTATCAAGTGCCTATGATAGTCTAGGTAATGCTCTGAGCTTTTATTAGGTTTTAACTAACTCAATTACCATATAAGTACTATTATTATCTTCATTTTACAGCTATTGGCCTGCATAGATCACTGACAGAATTTGACCGAAGTCCACCACAGGTAATTGACGAGACCAATTGTTCTCAGCATTGTCTTTCCATCATTCACTCCTCATTGCACTCTATGTGGGAGGTACATTATGGCCAGCAGTTCACAGGGAGGATGTGATGTTACAGAGAACTCAGGTAAGGTGCACATGGCCCCATGGGTCATCAAAGAAAAGCATTTGAGTTCAGGCATAACCACCATGTCCTGTTGCTCTGTTTGGTCAGTCAACTTAAATAATTAAAGTGATTGAAAGAAAATAGCTCATTCTTGGAAATCATTATCTGATGAAACACTATCATGTTTAAGCATAATGCAGCTCACTGACTCCTGGGACCACTGGCAACTCTGTTGATAGCAGACATTGAGGCACACTGTCCCCTGCTCGCTGAGAGGGGGGCAGCCCTTGTCACATACACCACCACACTCAGCCTCATGCTGAGAAGGGAAATCAGTAACCAGTTTCAAAGCAAAGATAAATAAGGTCTAATTGGTTTTCTACATCTCAATTGAGATATTTATTCATGTGAAAAAATCTCACTGCATTAAAAGTAATTTGATTTAGAAATATTCTTCCTTGAAAGGATTCTGAATAATGGCTCCACATTCTATGTAATGAAGGCAGAAGGGAAGATATTTCCAATTAAACACTTGAAAACATCTTACCCATATATTATTTTGCCAAATTTCCTGCAATAAATTCCATAGAAACTAATGTGTGGATTGGGAACAGACTGTTTGTTTCTAATGAAAGAGGGACAAAGAAAGCATATAAATGTAATCTTAATCTCTCTGTGAGACAATCTTGAGGATGGATGGTCCTTCTTGATCTATGTTTGCTGATGTAATCAACCTCTGAGTACTTGCAAAAGTATTTTATCCGTATTTTTTATTTTTCTGTCTAACTGAAATGTGGGTTGAGTGTCCCTATATCTTCCCACAGTACCCTGTGATTAAACCTTACTACATCATGTTTCAACTGTTTGTTTATGTATCTGACTATTTGTCAGAATGTGAGCATGTTGAGGCCAATGACTTTGCCTTAGTTACCTTTGTGTCCTCAGAGTCTTGCTGGAACAACTGCAGAGATTTTACTGAAGGACAAGACCATGAAGGACAAGAAGGAGAAGAGTTAAAAATAATCAGGAGATGTGTGTTTTGCATGCAAGAAATTCACAGTTGATTTGAAGTTGCTTTTCAACTATTTTTATCCTTTGTTTCTCCAGTGGAGAAGATTTTGAGGGTGATAGGGGAGGCAGTTCAAGATGGTGACATAAGAAGATCTTGAGATTACCTCCTCCCATGGACTTACAAAATATACAGGTATATATGGAATAGTTTTCCCTGAAGAAGCTATGAAAATCTCCACAACTAGAGACAAAATGATCGCATCTCAGTGGGTAAGACTGGCAGAGGCATGGTCTTACCTAGAAAACCCACACCAATGTGGTGTGGGTCACTCCACAATTGGGAGTGATCTCACAAATGCAGACCTTCCCTTGAGGAGTGGGGGGTTTCCATCCCATCTCAGGCATGCCAACATTTGGAACTCCACTAGAGAGACAACCCCCACAGAAAAAAAAAATCTGGTTTTGAAAACCAATAGGATTTGTGACCAAGAGATGGTAGTTGGTAGGAACAGGGAACTTGTTCCTTTAAGAAAAGGACAAGCAGACAGTCAGTCACCCTGGACTCAGTGCAAAAGGCACAATTTTAAAAGCACCTAAGTCATACATGATGGAGGCATAACTAAACTTAAAACATGTGCCAAGGAGGCATGAGTCTGTTGTACGTTTCTTTGGGAACAGAGACATTATTGGACATCATTTTGCTCTTTTACCTTACTTTACTAGAGCTGCAGGTGAGTGTCATGTCAGCAAACCCCTTATCTTGCTAGAATCAGCAGACTCAGCATGTTCCCCTGTCCTGACCTGAGAAGGCACCATTCCATGCAAATGGATTCTCTGTGCCCTCCCTGTGCCGTCCTTGGTGACATCACTGAAACCAGGGAACTTTCAGGGAACATAGGCTGGGGACACTAACACTGTGTTTGCTTTGAACCCAATAGCTCACCAGCATCTCCCTGAAAGGAGATTATCTACACATGTAGGGCCCTGATCATCTAGTAATCTTGCAGATATCCTTAGGGAAACTTTTATCTCACTGGGTCTGGAGGTCAGCAAAGTTTACTATGGGGCTCTACAGGATCATATATACTTGATTTTTTAAACATTTATTTGTGCATATAAGAACTGGGGAGGATTCACCAGAGACAGAATGGGGAGAGAACAGGCAGGTCTACTGAAATGCACTGCTGAGGGGAGCAGTGGGCAAGACAGGAGAGGTCTGCTGCGCCATGTGGCTTAGCTCCCTGGTGGGGGATCAAACTCATGCTGAAGTGGTGGGCAGTAGCTTGATAGCACTGAGACTTGAACCCCTGCACCACTAGGAGGCCCCCTCATATATATTTTAAAAATGAATTCTTTAATGTTTCATGTGTTCTGTAAACAGGTATGTATGTTCTAAAGATCCAAATGATAGTCATATTTGAAGCAAACATGTATATTATTGTCACAGGGAAAAATTAACAAGTTTAATAATCAAAATACATATTTTTATGATATTGGGAGACTGGGAGAAAACTGGCAAACCTCTTCTTCTTTTTCCCTACTCTGATTTTTTTGCCTTATAAAAAGGTGATTCCACTTGAAAGAAGAATACAGAGGTTGCTTTCTCTATTGCCCATCTCTGAATGCTTCCCCTGAAACCACTCCACCTATCAAGTATCTGAAGTCAGTGTCAATGCATTTGGCTTTATCCCAGCTTTATTTTGCTTTTAAAAATAGAGCAAAAGTTTCATAAGTATCATTTGTACCATTTCTCTCCTTATGCCTTTCTAATAATAGCAGCTTCCCATCAAATGTTTTCCCCATTCTCCTTCAAAAATCATTTCTTCTTTCATCCTCTAAAGACTTTTTCTTTATGATAGAATTCTAGGCCATTAAAAAACAAACAAACAAAAATCAGTAACTAAAATCAGCAAGGTGTTTTTTTCTAACATGGACCCAATTTAGTCATACCTTTGAAATTACAAAATTTTCCCATCTGTTGGTTTGATTCGTGGTAATAGCCATTTTCAGTTACTGGTTGGTTGTGTCAGGCATGCAGTTCTACTAGTCGTGGAATTTGGAAATTACCTCTGGAATAGCTGGAACACCAAATGAAATAGTCCAGGAAATATAGGTGCTTCTGGCAAGTGCCTTCATTCCTGCTGCACTCACTTCCTGAGCACCTGTGCCAGACTCGGAGCCCGGCTCCACGGGTGAGAATGAAGTACAAGTTTGGGCTCTGTGTTCCAGAAAGTTACAGCCAATTGAAGAGAGATTTGTGCACAGAATCCTGCAGTTCACCACACTGTGATGGATTAGAGTGCAAGCGATGCATCCTGAAGTGGTTCAGAAATGAGAAATTTAATAAAAGGTAAATTGAAAAAAAATATCAACTACAGTCTCAGTGCCCAGAACTTAATGAGTCTTTCTGAAATGCCCTCATGCAGTCCCCACTCAGCCCATGGTACATGCCCTAACACTGATTGCCCAGGGGATGTGAGCTTCTTCTATTTTCCTGAAATGTATCTGGGCAACCTCAATTTTAATCTTTCTTTTGTCCTTTTAGCATCTCCTCACATGTGAAAACTGTTTATAGAGTATTAACAAAACCTAAAATAAATGCAAATGAATCAATGTCTCTGACATGAAGACTGATAATTGCCCATGATTTTCAGGCATGGTTGGGTTTCTAGTCACAGACGTTTTCCAAGAGTTCCTTGACTGTAGGACAAGCTCTATATTGTCAATCTAATCACATTTTTTCCCCATAGAAGCAGTATATCAATCAGGATTCATTCTTAGTACAAGATAACAAAACTCATAGTAACTCAAATAGTACCAATAGTGACACACAATATTTTTAAAGCTAAAATGTAAAGCAATCCATCCCCAGGAAAATAGAAACAAAGACATAATTTGCAATGTCAGGAAGTTTGATACGGAATTCATGGGAAAAGGTATCATAAAGAATCAAAAAGCATAATGACTTGACTATCCAAAAATGTAACTTTCCCTCCTCCCCAGCACTTCTGATTTTTCACTTAGGAAAATCCTGGTCAACTATATATTTACTTCTTAAAGCAATATGGGTAAGCTTATTACTTTACCTTTCCAATCTGTGTTGTCTTTCTTTAAACTCTTGAATTGAAAAGAATAGAACCTGTCCCTTCTTTTATTCTGGTTAGACTGATGGTCATGCTAGCACAATCTAATGCTGCCCCCTCTCATCACAGTTGATTGGTCAATGAATCAACATCTGACTGAGGATGCACCAATCAGATGGCCAGGAGGCTTGGTCTTCAAACCTTTTTCTGCACCTTCTCCTTACAAGACAGATGACCTACCATCACTGAACTTTCATGTTCCAAGTCCAGCCTCTTTCCCATGATCCCAATCTTTTTCCTGTTGAGAAGAGACTCTGTTGACTCCTCTGGGTGAAAGATATGGTCATCCCTGTTCATTGTTTACAATAGAACATTTTTGAAAAGTAGATTTTTATTTTGAAAGTCAAGGCATTACATTTTTTTACCCTTCCTCAATCCAAGGTGAAACCTGGTGATATGGGTTGTTTAAGGACAGCATCACGGTAATAAATTGTTGCCAAATATAAGGGGCAAAATATTCCTAAGATAGACTCAACAGAATTATCTTCAGAACGAAGACAGAGGAGTTCAAATTCAAGGCAGCCAACAGGCAGTGTCAAGGATGAATGGGACTAGAGAAATGGAGACATAATTCAGTATCAAAGAGTATTCTGGCTTTTCAGATGTTCTAACATCAAATTTTAATACTCCACTGCCATTTTTTGTTGAGCATCTCAGTATTAAGATAACAGAGAGGCACCAAATCTATGGTTTTATACTGTATAAGCTTTAAGCATTTTGCTACAATTTGAAAATTGGAGATAATGATTTTAATCATTCATCTTTCACTCATTGCGGTGGAATAAAATGGATTCATTTTGAAAAATCTACTGTAAATTATACCATTGGGTGACCAGTCTAATCATAGGTGGCATCTTGTTCTTACCTGTATCGTATTTGAAGTTCTCGTGGTCTTTATCTATTGAACTACATACCTTCTTGCATGAATAATGACTTCCAATTGCTATCTGCATTTGAATTCCAGATCCAAATAATACAACCTGAAGCACATTTTTTCACTTATAAAATAAACAAGCCTTTTGAGAAAAACTACCTCAGGAAATTTATTTTATTCCATAAAATCTCATCCTTTTGTGATGTTATGATTGATAACACTAGTTGTTGAACACCAGTTGCTAAACAAGTTGTTGTCCTAAACAACTAAACCAATTATTAATCGTTATGTCTGTCTCCCTGCTATTGCCAATGCTATTGTCATCTTCTAGAACCCTAAATTGTTTCATTAACCCTTCAGCTCGTTTCCCAGTTTCTTTTTAGTGCATCTTACACATACTTTGGCATCTCTTGCTAAATGATTTTTTGTTATTAATGAAATAAAATTTTAATTTAACAGAAAGAGGCCTTCATAATTTAACCCTAAAGACTGTGTGCAGATTTATTTTCATTCACTCTCACTCCCATTCTACTACTTGTTCTTTACCAAACCCTGAAAATTAGCCCTAACCTTGCTCAATATCACACAGCAAGTAAGGGGCAGAGCCAAGACCGAAACCCAGTTCTGCTGACTCTAGTGTTGTTGCACTTGCCCTAGTCCCCAGGAAATGCATTCTGTGACCTTCATGTCACCTTTCTCTGTGTCTCACACCTCTTTATTCTCAGAAGGTGATGGGAGTGTCTATCCTAAGTCACTCACTCAGAACAAGTTCATTCTATCTTGTTCACTGGAATGGAAATTGCTACTCCCCACTATTCACCCTTGTCATCTTCTAGAGAAAGCACTTGTCATTACAATCACCTTAACATCATTTAAAAGCAGTCAGGCCATCACACTCTTTAAAGGAGGAAAATTTATGCTATAGCTGAAATACAAATTAAAAAAGTCAATTATCCTAATGAGTTGCAGGTGGGAAAAAGGCATTTGAAAGGACATTCCAAGGTGTTGTGAGTGATGGGAATCAGACAAGGACTGTTTCACTCCTAGGCCAGAGAGGACAACTGTATCAGAAAATCTGAAGCAGGAAAAAACAGGTGTCCAACCTAGTACCGACTGTTAATTGTCAGTGAAAGAGTGGGGGGAGAGGAAATGGAACATAGCATTGAAAACTGCATCACTGAGCATGCACAAGTACTTGGAAGGAAAGATGTAGGCAAGTAAAATTTGTAGCCTTAGCAAAGAATATGGTGATATACCCACCCCTTCATCATTTTGGCCATCATTTAATAGCTATGACTTCATCTGCTATGTAATTTCAGATTATAAAGGAAACTCAGAAATCCTTTTAGCTACACTTCCACCCATGCTGAGCCCCTCTCAGAGATTTAATGCAGCTACTGCTCAAACACATCAAGGTACAGGAATTCCAATCCCTTAATTTTAAAAGAGAGCTGTTACTTAGCAAGGTTATGTTATTCTCCTTATCTTGAGCCAAAATTTTCCCTAGACATCCTAAACCAATTGAAAAAGTCTGTTCTCTATTTTTGGGGAAAATATTTTGAAGTCTGAAATTAAAAGTAAGAATCATGTACACTCATTTTTATATGTCAACTTTAAAATGTGGAATTCATGGTAACCATGTTCCTTAAAGAAGGGTAAATGTGAAAACTTGGGGGCACATCCCGATGTAGCAAAGGGCACACCTGCTTCAGGTGAGCATGCGTAATCTTCTCAGAGTCATACTTTTATCAGAATAACACATTAGGTGAAGATGCTTTCCATTCTGAATTCTAAACAGTTTATGCTACACACACCACCTAATTCAACAGAATTTTCATGTTGGCTAATCTTAAGGATTTTATGAAAGCTGGGTGAGTAGAAAACCTGTTTGTGCAATAAATAATTGAAACATTGGGTCTGTGGACTCTTCTGTTATAGTTACTTTCTTGAAGGTAAGTGATTTAAACTTTTATTAAAAGAAACATCAATGTTATTGAATATATTTAAATATTTCACATATATGTATAATAGATGTGGTATGGGGTGTTTCTCAAACCATTCAGGTTATATCCTTGAGACCCCTGAATGATGTATAAAAAAGTTGGAGAAGACCAGAAAAGATCCATGTCTGGCTCCCCAAGCCCAGTGTAACTCTCTTATGCAAATCTTCTCTTCTAAAGTAGCTCTCACAACAGAGTATACTTGTTGCAAATAACATCCTAGTTACTTGAAACTTAGAAAATGCAGTAAAGTTAAAATGAGTTATGATCATAGGGTAACTCAATTTTAGCACATTGCTCTTACTGTTTACCAGTATGCCATAGGTCTTTTCAGATGTAACTAAAACTTCTTGTAAACTATAGCAATAATGGTTGCACAGTATTCTGGTAGAAGATTATACCATAATTTACTTCATCATATATTTATTGTTGAGAATCTAATTTGTTTCAAGATATCCTCTGTTATAAATAACCTGAAAACATAGTTGTTACTTCATATTATATGTATAGGGTAGGCTACTAGAATAGCAAATAGAAACAAAATGGTAACAGAAACAAGCAGAATTCTTTTTTGCTAAGGATGAATAAATCATGTCTCTGCCTTTCCCTGTAAGACAGCTGTACATTCCTATGTCTGTGCAGTCCATATGTATGGGCTCTTGTAGATCAGTCGGGCAGATTTTGAGTTCCACACAGTGGGAAATACTTGGATAACTGCTAGCATCATGTCACCTGGCAAGACATTTTCTGGCACAAAAATGTGGGGAGTCTTCTGGAAGCCTCTGTGCTTGCTGAGCCTGAAAGGTGGCAGTTCTGAAAACCAAAGTCATCCTCCCTATCAATAATTCACTAGTGGGGGCCTTCCCAGTGGCGCAGCGGTTGAGCGCTGGGCTGCGAAGCTGCCGGCAGCCTCTGCAGCGCCTGTTGGATCCCCGGCCACTGGTGAGGGTCCCACATGGTGCGCAGACCTCTCCTGCCATGCCCACTGCTCCCCTCAGCAGTGTATTTCGTCAGTCTGCCTATTCTGTTCCCCTCTATGGCTTTGGTGAATCCTCTCACCCTCCCTCACTTCTGACCATACCCAGTGCTTGTGAAAATAAATAAATAAATAAATAAATCTTAAAAAAAAATGTTTAAATAAAAAAAATAATTCACTAGCGGACGCTCAAAATTACTAAACACTATTATCCTCATAGGTACAGTTTAGTACAGTAAATGGACAGAGGACAAACTCATCCAGAGGAAAAGACACATGGAGTCTTAAGTATTTTGACTGCCCAATGGAAATAAGGCAGGGCTAATTCTATTACCTGAAGGGCCAAATGGGCTGCTTTGCATAGACTCAAGGTAATTAGAATAAGGTGTATTCAACCTTAAGGACCAACTAGAGACAAAGGAAAGTAAGTATTGCGAAGAAAAATTTCAGGGGAATGAAATTCTCCTGAAATACTGAAAAAGGCAATAGCCTTGAAGATAATCATGGGAAGTAAGGAGCAATTAACTGGTTTCAGCAGGAGGCGACTGGAAGACTTTGAGTAGGAAGTGGCAGTTGTAAAGAAGGATTAGATTAGGAATAGAGAGAGGCTGATACCAAAAGATTCTCAAAAAAGCTTATCTTATTCCTACACATACACATGTGCCCCACCTGACAAAAGAATCTGTGTTAAATAAAGATGAACCCAGATAGCAGTAGCTAACATTTACTGATCACATAATTATGGATCAGGTGCTGTCATAAACTTACTGTATCTATTAGTTTAGTGTCTCTTAGAAGATCAGTCACAAAGAATCCTTTCTTTTTCTCAGTTTTAATAGATATGACTGGATAATCTACTGAGCACAACTAATGTAAAGTTCATACCACCTGCAATTCAGCACATAAATTCAACAATCTCCAAACAAGTTTCTACCTCATTCTCCAAGACCTCAGTCACTGATAACAGACTTGGATGCCATGGCAATACCAAATTTCTATATATTTAGAAAAAAAATTCCCATAAATTTTTACATTTATTCTGAACCAGCAACTAACAATGCACCACAAACAAAAGCCCTTTATGGACAGGACATGTGACATCCAGTTCGGTTGCAATAGGACACAACCCCAGAGGGCCTCGCATTTAGTCCAAGGCTCTGTTGTTAAAGAAAGAAGTTAGGAAATGGGTATAGGCAGACATTTAGGAAAAGAGCATCCCCCTAGCCCCTAAGACCAACTATCAGCCTGACTGAGAAACACTTGGTGGGAATCGGGAGGGCGCCCCTTCCCCCAACCCCAACCCAGTAAAGTGGAGTGTCTAGAATACCAACATGATTGCACGATGCTAAAGAACGGACCAAAGCTAGTTTTGGGAAGGTAGGCCAGGTAATGTGGGCAAATTCGGTGGGCCTTAGTAGCCTAGGAGACCCCCCAGGGCTCAGCCAACAAGCAAGAGACAAGCGGGGGTCACACCCCCACTCCTTGTCCACTAGGCACATATAAGCACCTACTGGTGGCTACCCACTCGGGACCCCTGTCCACTTGGAAAGCTTTCTTGTCCTTCGTCCTACCTATGAATAAATCTCTTGCTCTTCTGCATCCTTGGTCTCCACGCTGAATTCATTCTTCATGGGAGACAAGAACAAAACAGAGCCTGCCTCAGGTCCTTGGACTCCAGACCTGCTCCCCACAACCCTGACACATCGTCACCATCTTAATACTCTTATCAACTGTAGGACAAGAAGCCCCTCATTTTACATTTTGCACTAAACCCTGCAAATTCTGTTCTTTTCTGCCCAGAGACTGTACTCTGAGTAGCACTGCATAACACACTAGATTCTCACGAACACCCATGAAGTAGGTGCTGTCTTTATCTTCACTTTCTGGAGAGGAATGTGAGGCATGAAGAGGTTAGTTCAATCCATTTGGTGAAGGAACAGTCTGAAATCAGACATTAACATCCAGTGTCAACCACATGCAAAATCAGGAAAATATGAGGAAATCATTAATTATCCAATGTTACAAAGGTGGAGAAAAAAAGAAAAAATCCTTTAAACACAAAAAAGGACTCTGCCCCTCATACCCCAGAAGGAATAAGGAATTGATTTCAAAGACACTGTAGGGCAGGCAAAGGTGCAACATTAATCTCAAGCTTGGTGAAGATAGGGAAGGAGACCTCAGTGGGCATTTGTCCTTTCTGAGGCCCCAGAAGGTAAAATTCCTGTCTATTTGGAATGCAGACTTGCTAGAGACCAGAGTGGTCCTGGTAATTTTTTTTTTTAAGCCTACCTTGTATAGAGCCAGAGCAGGTGACAGAGGTGTGATGAGAGAGGCTCACATGCCCCTGGATCTGACCAGGAGCCATGCCACGCAGGAGCAGCTGCAGCAGGGGACCCTGCTGGTGATGAGAATGATGCAGCACAGGGATCTCATGCCACATCAACATCAGGGACGGTGCCCACGTGCATTGCAGAAGTGGTAGTGGTGTCCTGACGGTGACCCAGATTCAGCCAGGGGTGGTGGTCAGCTGGGGGCTTCTCTTACTCCTGCCTATTTCCAAGTCAGGCTCTCCACACTCACTCTTCTGTCACCACCTGACATTCATTCAGTAATTCCTAACCTGTGACTGTAGTTTGCCAGGAGCTGCCACTAAGACAAAGACAAGTGCAAAGATGATATAAATTTTGACATTCCAAAGCAAATGACAGTCCCAGAAGAATGAGGAGCTCTGGGATGGACATGGAGGAAAGCAAGAGTTCCAGAACACTGTAAGAAGGTGGAGTTAGAGTGAGGTTAAGTGTTCATTGTTTTAATTAAATATTAATAATCAAGATTAATAACAACTTTACATTTATGGAATGCAATTCTTACTTGAAGAACCTCCAAGAATCTGTTTGAATGTATAAGCTGAGGTAATAGATAGGACATAAAATCATCAATTAAAACATAAAATTCATGTAATATATGCATCTTTAAGTAGCAAATAAAGAGCTGCGGAGGCTTAATTAGCACCATCATTTACAGAGTTCTAGGGAGTTCTGGGGAGGCGCTGGCCTCCGAGGTGAGGTGCTTGCTTCTCTCTGCGGTGCCTTCATGCTGGGAAGTCGTGGCCACTCTGTCCCAGGTTCTCAGACGCCTCTGTCAAGGCACTTCTCCTCATTGGACATTTGATCGGGGCCCATCTTCTGACATCTGCCATTTACCAAATCAATACTCAGGTGAATGCGCGGTGTGGCGTTCAGGAGGCAATCGCCTCTTTGGTAAACCTGAAGTGAAGCAGCTGGAGTAAGGGAACCCCACCGAGGAACATGGACATGCTCTCACACATGTGTGTTGGGGCAGCACTGGTGGTCGGGGTGGCCATGCGGGGGTGGGGGGTCAGATCTCTAGGAAGCATGTAGTTATCCTGACCCCTGTGACTTTAGCTCTGCACTCCTTGCAATCCGCCCGTACCCAGAAGTAAATAATCTGACAAGAGCTGCCACATGCTCAGCGCATAGGGAAGGGGAAAGGTATTGCATGCTGTAGAGGCAGGAAGGCACAGAGCCGGTTCTCTAGGATCCAGGCAGATGGGTAAAGGAGAGTCCTGGAGCCCTCGGTGCCTTTATCTGGGTGTAGGGTAAGGAAAAATGTCAGGCTTTCCTGCCCTCCCGCCATCAGGATAGATGAGGGAACCCTGCGGTCCTGAATGCATGCCTGCGGGCACCTGGAGTGGGGTGTGGGCATAGGTAGCTGGGATTCACCTAGGCTGAGACTGGGCTTTTAAGGGCAGCGTCACGGGGATGCCAGCAGAAGCCGAAAGAGAAGCCGAGAAAGAAGCAGCAGAAGGAGAGACAGTGAGAGAGAGAGAGAAGGCCAGAGAGCCCACACAGAGTGAAGACTTGCTGGGGGTTGGGGAGTCTGCCAGCCTCCCGGCCTCCCAACACCCTGCCTGCCATATACCTGGTAAATACCAATAAAAGCCTGCAAAAGCCACTGAGGGCTCCAGGACTCACTCTCTCCTTTACCCCATCTGCTGCATCAGAAAACCTGCTCGGTGGCCTGTCCTGTCCTTACACTGACCCACAGGGGATAGCAGACTTCTCCTGTCTTTCCTGCTGCTCCCCTCAACAGTGTATTTCAGTAGATCCACCTGTTCTGCTCCCCACTCTGGTGAATCCTCTCACTCCCCGCCACCCTATACTGATAGCCTACACCCCAGTTATTGTATGCATAAATAAATCTTTTTTTTTTAAAAAAAGTGTAAGCACAGTTGGGGGTGGGGTGAGGCTAATAGAACAACCACCACATTCCCTTTGACATGGCTCCCTGGTGCCAGGGCTGGAATATCAACTAAGATGACACATTTTTATTTCCTCCCCTCAGGTCTGTCTCATTGCACTTCCTCCACCCCCAAGGCGTCCCAGACTTTCCCAACTGAACATACTTAAAGTCAAAGGCAATTAGGCCTCCCTGGTTGGACAGGGATTAAATTCAGCCCTATCAAGCTATCACCAGCCACTGTGGCATCAGTTCAATCCCAGGTCAGGGAGCTGATCCACTGATGGAGCAGCAGACCTCTCCTGTCTCACCTGCTGCTCCCCTCAGCAGTGCATTTCAGTAGGTCTGCCTGTTCAGCTCCCCACTCTGTCTCTGGTGAATCTCACCCCTGTACCTGTGGCCTGCACCCCAGTTCTTGTATGCATAAATAACAAATCTTAAAAAAAAAATTAAAAAACAAAGGTGTAGGGTAAGGTTAAAAGTATCAGAATTTTCTGTCCTCCCACCATTGGGATTGATGATGGACCTGCTGTCCTGAATGCATGCCTGAGGGCAGGCACACCCTGCAGGGGAGTGTGGGCATATGTAGATGGGATTCACCTGAGAGAGACTGGGTTTATAAGGGCAGCATTGCCGGGTCTTCAGGAGTACAGGGCAAGAGGAACAGCAGAGAAGAGCAAAGAAGCAGAGACCACCAGAGAACTCTGGAGAGCCCAGAAAGAGTGAAGACTTGCTGGAGGCTGGGAAGCCTGCCAGCCTCCCGGCCCCCTGGCACCCCTTGCCAGCTGTGTACCTGGTAAATTCCAATAAAAGCCTGCAAAAGCCACCAAGGACTCCAGGGCTCCTCCTTCACCCGTCTGCCTGGATCATAGAAAACCTGCACTGTGCCCATTCCTGCCACTGCAAAAGGCAATTGAATCTGAACAAGTTGAGCTTGGGGTTGAGACATAAACAACCCACTCCAAGTGTGAAATATATTTTCTCATATTTTATCTTACATATTAATGAAATTCTGTGTGTACCTTTGTATGTGTCAGGGGTGGACAATGGCTGTGGATGTGTGAGTTTATTTTAAATAGGAATAACACTAATTTTCTTTGAGAATGTGAGGCAGGCCAGATCTGTCTGTTCGTGCCTCTCAAGGTACATGCTTCAGGAAAAGTCATCCTTGCTTTAGGAAGCCCTGGACCACCTCCACCCTCCTGCAGCAGCTCCTGAGGATCAAAATGACAGCAGTGGAGACCAGGCCCTGAGGGTGTGCTCTTGACCTTGGGGATGAGTCCTTAGAGTGTTTAATCAGGAGCAATAACTCTTTAAATCCAATTCTCACCAATTTTGCCACCGCTTTAGCAGCCCATTTGGAAGTAGCAAGCACAATGATAAACGTGAGAATGGACAGAGTTGGACTAGCCTAACTGATAACAGCAAGAAGAGTGGAAACTGCCCCTTCTTTGGGTGAGTCTGAGGTTCATACATGTTTCCAATTGCAGCCCTGTGGGAGGTGATGCCCCAAAGCAGCAGGCCAGCAGGGCAGCATTCTCCGATGTGCCCTGAGGGGGTAGCACTTCAGCACTTCATCCCTTCCCCCACCCTTCACCAGCTATAAGGAGTACTTATGCATTTGCATTTTAATAGACATTTTAATGCTTTCCTCTTAGGTTCTTATTAACAAAGCTTAAAGAAAACCCTCTCAACTGTATAGATGAGCACTAAAGCACAGATAAAGAAGTATGTCACTCAATGTCACTCAAGGTCAAACAATTTAAAATTGGATGACTGATTCCCAAACCCACACTTAGCTTACATTGGCCCTGATCTGCCTGGATTCAGTATTTAGCCCCCAAAACACAATTCAGTTGGTGTGAGCGACCATGGAGAAGTACCAACAGGATTGTTCCAGAAGTTTGGATTGGGTTGGGGTTTGAATCTCAACATTTCAAGGAGAACAGTGAACACTGATGGTCATGACTGTGTCCTGTGATATGGAATGCTGTGCAACATTACCATGTCATGCTGCAGCCAAGGTCAGTGGCTTTAGTACATAGATCTGCACCCATGCCCAGTCTTTATTACAGACTCATCAAATGGTCTTTTGCTGAGCTTTTTTTTTTTTTTTTAAGTCTCCCCTTTCCCATCTGTATAAAGGAATGACTGTCTTCTACTTCATAGACTGTGAGGATTCAGTGAACTCATACATGGAAAGCATTTTGGATAGCACTTGGAACAACCAGCTTCCTGGATCCTAAAGTCTTTTGCAAACACACACTTGTTAATTTTCCATCATGAGTTATCTACATGCCATCTACCTAGATAATTGAAAAAGATGATGTGTTTGTCTTTAGGAGAACCATAGAAACAAATTCTAGTTTGGAAGAGATAAGGAATCCCCAAGTTAGAGTGGATAAAGACATTTCCTGAAGGAAAAACAAATCTGATCAAATTCTTGAGATTTGAGGCAAGAAAGGGGGAAGAAGCCAGGTAAACTGTGCTGGTCACTAGTCACCTATGCCCCTGTAATTCCTAGGTTCTCAGCTCTGGCTACACACTGTAATCACTTGAGAATGCTAAGCATTCCTGAGGCCCAGTCAAGTGATTCTGATTTAGTGTATCTGGTGGTACCTGGGTAAAAGTTGTTGAAGTTGCTTGAGTCTTTCATTGAAGCAAAGTATGTGCTGAGGTGTTATGTTAGCATGTCTGTCTCATCCTTCTCAGTCATTCCAGAAGTCTATTCTGAAATCACAAGAAATCTTTTTTACTTCTAGTCTTTCAAGCCCATTTATATTTTTCAGAGTTTCCACAAAACCAGTCTTCTTAATCACAGTGACCATTACATAGGTACTTTCCACATGATTGGCACCCTGCCCAGGCTGGTCCTGTTCCCTAAAGTATACCAGTGTCTAGCAGCTGAAATGGAGTCCTGGCTGTCTTTTTCCCAGAAGTCTGAAGGAAAGTGTGAACAGATGATTTAAGAGGTGAGACTGAAAACATTTACTCAAACTATTGTGTATACCCCAAATTAAAAAATATATATATGAAAATTTCATGCCAAAACTTGATGAAAATGTGCCTCGGACAAGTGTGATCACTACACCCACATGCTGACTTAACTGGATTCAGCCTTGCTTTTGAAGGTGCTCTAAAGAAGCCTCCCCAAGATTCTCGAAATTGGTGTCTACAGGACTTGTCACACTGTCATATAGATTACTTTGAGGTGAGGTTCACTGAGTCCCCAGAGGTTAAGGAGAAATTCTCACCTTTCCTCTAATCTGAGAAGTTATTTTCACTCTACCTAGAGAATGAAGATGAGAATATTATTCAATAGTAGGATTATCTGTAGAAATGATCTCTGTCTCTCATTAACCAAAACAGAGAAACACCCTACTGATTGGGGAAAAAATTGTGCACTCTATACAACTGATAAGGGACCTATCACAAAGATATACAATGAACTCACATGAATCAACAGAAACAAAGTAAACAACCATTCAAGAAATGGGCAGACGAACTAAAAGATATATCTCCAAGGAGGAAATGCAAATGGCCAATAGGCATATGAAAAAATGTTCAACATCCCTTATCAGTGAAATGCAAATTAAAATCACATTGAGATACCACCATACACCAGTAAGAACTGGCACATATTAAAAAAAAAAAAAACAACTAGCAATAACAAATGTTGGCGAGGATGTGGTGAAAAAGGAACTCTCCTACATTGCTGGTGGGAGTGCAAACTGGTCCAGCCACCGTGGAAAGCTGTCTGGAGGTTCCTCAGTCTTCTAAACATGGAGCAACTGTATGATCCAGCAATCCCACTGCTAGGGATCTACCCGAAGGACACAAAAACATTGATTCAAAAGAGCACCTGTACCCCTATGTTTTTGCAGCACTATTTACAATAGGTAAAACCTGAAATACCCTAAAATAGAGGACTGGATTAGGAAGATGTGGTACATATACACAATGGAATATTACTCAGCAATGTGACAAAGCTTCCCATTAAGTTTCATTTCACCAGACAAAAACCAAATAGGTTGACTTTGTCCATTGTATTTTCCACACTGAAAGGGAGAAATTTTATGTGGTGTCTCAGGAAATCTACTGAGGTTCCATAAATTTGTTTCTATCAAACAAAAGACTATCAATTTTTCTTAATTTCTATTGCTGGGAAGTTTTATCATAAATGTTAGAGAAAAACATCATTTATTTTCCCAATAGTATCAACTTAAGATACACAGATCTAACTAGACAAACCAGCACCATGACAGAAATAAACCATTCTTGTCTTCTTTGCATTCTTTCATTCTAAAAGTTACCATTTCACTTCACCAAACCTTTACTAATTATTTCTATTGCACAATTAAATCTATAATCCTTCAATAGTCTTTAACTTCCCAACTCTTTTTACCTGACATTCAAATAAAGAAGAAATTCTTCTGCGCAGTATGTGCTCAAAACAAATGGCACAGGTTAAAAAAAAATACACTCAATATCAGAACTTCAAAAACATACATGTTTCAAACCACTGAACCAGTGCGCTCTAAATCAGTTTTCATTAATCAAAGATAATCCCAGATCATAGTTCCTTGAAGCACATGAACTGACTCCCATTATATTCCTGGGCGCAAACTTTCTATTGGCACCATTTATACCAATTTCTATGTTCTCTAGAGGGCAGAATATTTAGAGTCCAAGGGGAAGACATATATCGCACAGCATATGGGTAGCTCCCACAGTATTTCATTTAATACACATAGAATATGTTATGCCACTGCAGCATTATTCACATTTGCAAAGAATAGAGCTTTATTTATTTTTTTTTCCCTTATATGAACAAACCCTTGTTTTCTGTGGGTGGATTCTTTTTACCACCATCCAGTGGAAAAGCAGATTTATTCACTTTGAAGTAGCCAGTCTGTTTGTTCACTGGAACCACACCTGTATCTGTAAAAATAGTCTGCAAAGAGGGCCTCCCCGGTGGCGCAGCGGTTGAGCGCTGGGTTGCGAACCTGCCTGCAGCCTCTGCGGCGCCAGTTCGATTCCTGGCTGCTCCCCAGCCACCAGAGGAGGGTCCCACATGGTGCGCAGACCTTCGGTCCTTCTGCCTGCTCTGCTCCCCGCTCTGGCTCTGGTGAATTCTCTCCCCTCTCGCGCTTCTGACTGTACCCAGTGCATGTATAAACAAATCAAACAAACAAATAAATAAATAAACATGCCTCTATAAAAAAAAATAGTCTGCAAAGATACAAAAAGGGAAAATTAAACATAGACCCCTGTACAAAAAACTAAAAACATAACGCAAAAAAAAAAAAAAAAAAAACCTTGTGAAAATCAAAATTGTCAAAGAATGAAAAGAAATTAAGGAGCCAAAACCATATTCAAGTTCTTCTTTGAAATCAAAGCCAAAGCGGGAGAGCACTAACAACAGAGGTCACATGGTTTCCGATGCCATTCTGCATACCCTAGACTTCACAAGGAGAATAAACAATTTAGTTAGAGCATTACCAAGGAAAACTCATAGCCTTCATCATCTCAGGGTTTCCAGTGCTCACCAGGAAGTGAACTATGCAACATAAATTAAATGAGCAAACATATTTAAGATTGTATCTTTTTCTTAATGAATATTTCAGATCTTCAATCGATTCACAAGACCAATGGGTTTTAGTCTCTTGATCACCACGTTCCAAGGCTTGTTCACACTGGAGAGATGCTCTCAGGATTTTATACTTTCAAGTTTCAAAAATAAGACCAATTCTCTGACTGTTGAGCTTGGGCAGCTCCACTCTGCCATGTCCTGAGAAACATCATCATGAGGTCTGAAATGATACAATGGTACATCTGCAGACACAGTGATCCTGGAGAGAACAAAGTTATGAGTTACTTCCTGGTTATATGTTATGTGATCCTACATTCTTATTCTATGTCTGGTGTAACACTAAAAATTGAATCTTAGAATGGGCTTATTAGGAGAATGAGTTTGGTTTCTATGATATCCTGAAGCATCACCATGACTTAACCTATGTGCAGGCAACACTTTTCCATAAAGCTACTATATTCTAGGGCCTCCCTGGTGGCACAAGGGTTAAGTGTCAGCACTATGGAGCTATGCACAGCCACTGCAGAACAAGTTCGATCCTCAGCCATGAAGCTAACCCACATGGTGCAGTAGATCTCTCCTGTCTCGCCCGCTGCTCCCCTCACCAGTGTATTTCAGTCAGTCTGCCTGTTCCCCACTCTGTCTCTGGTGAATCCTCTCACCCTCCTACACATCTAGCCTGTACCCCGATTCTTGTATAAATATATAAATTTAAAGAAAAAAGTTTCTTTACATTGATTGGGAGCAAGTCAGGTGAATTTAAGAGTTAGTGACATGCAACTACACATTATAACTGGCTCATAGAGCTACATGATATTTCCCAATTCACCCAACAAACAACCTACCTTCTACCATTCTGTTCTAACAGTGCCAAACCTTGGTGTGGCACATGCACAGTGCTGCAGTGACCTAAGGAAATCTCTTTGCTTCATACAAAAGGTATCGAATGGTAACTACAACCTGCAAACATGAAGGCAGTTCCTTTTAGTTTTGGTCGGTTGTTTGGACAGGTATGTGATGGGCCGCATTCCTGGTGCTAACAATGGATTAGGACTCCCACACTGACTCACTATCTCTCATGCTCATAGAGTGGGGAGAACTTTCTGAGGTCTGACAGCTCAAAGGCTAGTGCTGTGATCAGCCTTCTCTTCATTTTAGTCAGTCCCGATGACATTCAAGGGACTGACAAAGGTGCCGAGTCCACCTTTGAAGGCTTCCTACAGGAGCTTTCCTATTTGCCCAAAATTGGGAATCCGGATTCTACCAAAGCCAGCTGCTCCCCATAGTGAGCATAATTACCTTTAATTGCGAGGACTTTGAAAATTGAAATCACCTGTTTTCTGTCAGTCATGCACCTCCTTCATTTGCTTTACTTAATCTCAAATTCCAAGTATATTATCATTTGCTTACATACCTAAGCCTTCTAGGGCACCACCCTGTAGTCATATTCGCCTAGTGGTTCAAACCTAGTATGGTATTCTCCAGACAAGATTCATAGCCAGGGTGCGTGTTTTGCCAGCAGTGACCAAAACAACTTGTAAAAATAAAAACTGTCAAAGAATGAAAAAAAAAAAAAATTAAACAGCCAAAATCAAATCCAAGTTCTTCGGAATCAAAACCCAAATTGGGGAGCACTGACAACAGAGGTCATATGGTTTCAGAAGACATTCTACATACCCTAGACTTCAGAAGAATAAAAAAATTAGTTAGAAAATTACCAAGGAAAACTCATAGCCTTATTCATCATCACAGGGTTTCCAGCGTTCACCAGGAAGTTAATTATGCTCTCTTTGATGTTCTCTTGTAGCCGTTCTCTATCGCTGTCTCACCACGCTCTGTCCTCTGTGATGCTGCCTGTATATGCTCAGCCTCCAGGCTCAAGTGTGCCCACTTATGCAGGCCCACACCACACTCAGGTGTCCACTATCAGGCATGCTTACTCCAAGCCCACGTTTCCAAGTGCCTCCTGCATTCAAGGCTGCAGGTGATATCTACAGAGGACAAGGGCTCGAAAACCTAAGTGATCTTAATTTACCCTACAATCAGCAATTTGTAAATTTCACATATTGTAGGAGACTGTCCTCTTTTACTGGGGCCTTTTTGAGATCTTTGGCCAGTATTTCCCATTGGGGAATTCTTAAACACTTGAGGAAACACAGTCCAGCAAAATAGCAAAGTGTTCCTGAACTCAGGATGTTGCCATTCAAAAGCACAAAGTAGCTGATCACAGGATCTACTCTGTTGAAGGAAAACCGTGTCCTTCAAGTCCGATACTGAAAACCTGCCAAAATCCCTAGGTAGGGCTTTGGCAGGGTGTAAGGATTGGGCATAGTTAGATGTAGGACTAGGACAATTTCATTAATGACCTTCAAATCTTGAACAAGATGGTATTCATCTGTGTGGAGTTTCTTTACCAGCAAAATTAGAGTGCTGTAGGGGGAAACTGAAGGGCCAAATGCCCTGAATTGGAGAAATCTTTGAAATGCTGATTGAATCCCCCTCAAAGCTCTCATTTTAGTGGATGCTGCATTCTCCTTGGGGCTGTCTTTTCTTCCACCACTTCTGTTCTTAAGGAGTGGCTTTTTGGCAAGTCCTGGGCTTCCATAGTCCAAACCCCACTCCTTATTCCTTTGTATATTTCTGGTGGCAGCACTTCAACTTTCTGTGGAACATCTGGAGTGAGCACCAAGCGGGATTGCAAGGCATGTTCTGGATGTACTTGTAGTTGCATCCTTGATCTTGGGGTAAGGAAATATTCTGTGCATTAAGTTTACTGAAGTCACAGTCTGGTTTCTGTATATCCCTGTCTCTATATCCATTGGAGGAGGATATAGATCTTCTTCTCACTTTGTTTACTTACAATTGTTTCTTCCAAACTCATCCACGTTGCTGCAAATGGCATGAGTTTGTCTCTTTTGATTGCTGATGTATATTGTAGGGGCAGGAAGGGCACAGAGCAGGATCTCTCTGACCTGAGCAGACGGGTGAAGGAGAATCCTGGAGGCTTCGGTGGCTTTTCAGGCTTTTATTGCCATTTTACCAAGTACATGGCAGGCCGGGGTTCTGGGGAGACAGGAGGCTGGTAGGCCTCCCAGCCCCTGGCAAATCTTCACTCATTCTTGCCTCTTTGGCATTCTCTTTTTCTGGTAGTTCTGCTCCTCTGGTGTCCCGAGATGCTGCCTTATAAGCCCAGCCTCAGCCCAGGTGTACCCACCTAGGCATGCCCACACCCCACTCCAGGTGACCACCGTCAGGCATGATTCAAGACCGCAGGGATCCATCATTAATCATAATGGCAGGAGGGCAAAAAAGCCTGGCAATCATTTACCCTGTAATATCTTCATATGTTCATCTGGTTTTGGACATTTAGGCTGTTTCCATATCTTTTCTATTGTAAGCAGTGCTGCAATGAACATGGGTGTGCAGGTTTCATTTTGAATTAGTATTTTTGTGTTTTTAAGGTAGATACTTAGGAGTGGAATTGCTGGGCCATGGAATAGAGAGAATCCGAACTAAGAACCAGGAAAGAAAACTTTAAAAGAAAACTTCAACACTTGAAAACTGACTATATAGAAGTGAGGGATTCAAGGGGAATAGGGGTTGGGATAGAGGTAGGCACAGTGGATATGGTGGTGCACTGTGGGTGATCTGGTGGTGGGTACCCTATGGTGGTAATACCTGGTGAAGAGAATCCTAATGTCACTACAATTGACACAACAAATTATTATTTTTTTTAAAAAAGTGATGTTAAGATTGGTGATTGGATAATCTTGCACTTACAGAGAGCTAAGTTAGAGATTTCTATCAAGAAATTGGCGTTTCAGAGGTTGTAGGAGAGGGGTTTTATGATGCCACCTTCCATAACCCCAGTGACATACAGTATCTTGCTAACTAACCCAAGCTAATTTAGAATTCAAAACCAACTACGTTGCTCCAGAGTCTACCACAAAAATCAACAAAACGGTGCCCTGTGATCCCAGGACTCAAAAGGATTCTCTTAATAGCTTTTTTCAGATTGAACTGAGTTCCCGGGCCCCCTATTCTTCATTTGAGCCCCCACTGTGAACTACTATGTCTCACCTGTCCTTCCGTTTGCTCTGCCAGGATTCCACTATTTTTGGCTTGTCTGAATCCTTAGTCTCTGCTATTATCTGCTTGTCTTCCTTTCTACTTTCTCCTTCTTTCTCCCCTTTCTTGCTGCCAACCTGGGCACCTGTCCTTCCAACTCCCTTCTTAAAGAGAGATCCCTCTTATTGCCTCTCCTTGTTCTTTCTCTGTTTTTCCTAAATACAGTCCTGTCTCCTCTGTGAATACAGTTGCAGATCTAGACTTCCTCTCTGGTCTTTTACTGTAAACCCTAAAGGCCACATCCACCAGTTGGAAAGGACTCATATCTATGTCACCTTCTGCCTTAATTAATTCCCTCCTTGTATCTGAAATACTCTGTCCAATGAATATTGTGTTTATCACTCAAACAGTTTCTGGAACATCTGGATTCACACCTGCATAAGTACAATGAATTTGAATCATCTTGTCTATAAACTCACACAGATCCAGATTGGACTTTTGAAGCTCCAATAGCTTATCAGCTTATCAGATTTTTTTTTTTTTTACTTAGTCTCTTTACCCCTAATAATAAGTACCTCTTTAGTATTCTAGTCTTTCCATTCTACCATCATTGGGTCTACCACAGTACAGTTATTTCCAGGTCTTGGGTTTCTAGATCCTCTTGCTGTGGATGATGTGTATCTTTGAGTCATAGAGCAAGCAACTGTCTTCTGGGGTCAGTATAGAATGGGAAAAAGCCTCTATATAGATTGACTATAGCCTTGGAGGAATAAAGAAGGCTCCAGAGATAAGGGCAACAAATTCCAAAGGGGACTAATCAAACACCCCCTGACTAGGGGCAACAGGACAGTCCCAGACAAGGATGATAAAGAAAAAGCACTCTAAGATAAGGACTGGGACATAGAGACTTAATTCTGTGCACAGACATTAAGACAGAGTGAGTGAAACCACCTAGAACAAACCAATCACAAAGAGACTGATGGGGCTTGAGAATAATTAGGGAAAGAAGGTATCGATTCCCTGAGGCAGGACTCCACTGAGGCTTCCTTGCCCCTCCCTGGCCTGCTTCCCCTGGCCTGGGTGTTCCAGTTTATTTCTGTTCCTTTTCTCCTTAATAAATTTTTCCTTATATCTGTTTCCTTAAACAAATTTGCCTCTTTCCACTTGCTTGCCTGAGTGTCAGCAAAGTTCCTGCTGTGGCTCCATGAGACACCGACATGTGGTGAGCTAGAGTCTGGGAACCAGCACTGCTCCCCCGCCTGGGATCAATTCCTGGCTGGGGGGCTAGACCGGAAAACCTGAAATTGCAGTATCATATTTATTAGCTTTCTTCAAAACCATTTTCTGCTCATCTGATGCTAATAACATATGTGACGTGATTTTTCTTTCCATCCAAGTAGGCAAATGGGAGGTAAAAATAGAAGCAAATGAGCCACTTTGTGAGGATCCTGCTATATGAAGGGACATAATTCCTATAATTCAGTAGGTGTTTGATAGGAAAGGGAGTGCATAACTAATAGTATCATGTACATTGCCCTTTTAGCTTAATCCAACCACTAGCAATGGTAAAGAAGGGAAATGTCCTGCTCCAGGCTCTCTCCTTTCACCAAACTGGGTGCCTCTGACATGAGGAGAAGCCACTCCCTTCCTGTCAAGTGTAGGGCGTGGCAGCAACGCCCACCGGCACTCTGAAGCCTTCCCAGGTGCATCACTGATCTCTACCAGGATTCTCTGCTGGAGGGTTCAAAGTCTTCAGTAAAGGGTGGAGCACCCCCTCTTTCATCTCCTTTTTATAGCTACCAGTGTGAAGGGAAGGTTGCTTCCCACTTCTTTGTGCCATCATATGGGCCTCTATCCTTTCTAAGTGTACTTTGTGGATGGCAGCCAGAATTTGCCCAGTGGACTTGAAATGGAAGTAGAAAGCTAACCTTTTCTCAAATGAAAAGCAAAGTTGTAGGAAGTAGTTGCACATACCCCTAGGTAGCCCTCAGAAGAAAAATTTCTAAACTAGTGGCTGAAAATGTACCCTGTATGTACATTCATATAAACTCCCAGAAGACGGGACTCCCTGGTGGTGCAAGGGGTTAAGACGCAACCTATGAAGCTGTCTGCAGCCTCTGCAGCATGAGTTCAATTCCCGGCTGGCCAGGGAGCTACCCACATAGCGCGGCAGACCTCTCCTGTCTCGCCCGCTACTCCGCTCAGCAGTGTATTTCAGTCTGCCTGCCTGTTCTGTTCCCTACTCTGTCTCTGGTGAATCCTCTCACCCCCCTCACCTCTGGCCTGTACCCCAGTTCTTGTATGCATAAATAAATAAATCTTTTTAAAAAATCAAAAAAAAAAACAAAAAAAAACAAAATACACAAACCTCCCAGAAGACAAAAATCAGCTTCCACACATCAGACTTTATCAGATCACCCAAACCAAAAGCTGAAGACAAGGGAGGGGAGGGGGAGGAAGAGAAGATTTGGAAGCAGAGCTGACTAAGCAAAAATCCATCTCAATCAAAACACACACACACAGAGAAATACTCAAATGGCCCTAAATTAAAAGCAAGAAAATCCTACCAAGTGTCCAGTAATTGAAATGCCCCTGTGACGGCCAGTTCTAGGGAGTGCCCGTGGGCTGACCAATCACAGCGGGCATCAAGCTGAACAGGCAAATACAGAAATAAAGTTAATGACCTGGTTGGTGACAATTTACTTATGTTCTTAAGAATGAAGGACACACACAGAAAAAAGGGGGTTTATTTACATAGAAAAGGGACAGGAGAGATAGGGGTTGGAGAGAGAGAGAGAGAGACTTTATAGCCAGATGCAATCTGTCCTACTGAGATGGCATTGGCTGAGCAGAGCTAGGATGTACTCCAAAGGCACTGAAGAAAGCAGGCACACATGGGTTAAGTCTTTTGAATCCAACATGCCCATTCATCTCTGTCCCTAGATCCCAGCTCCCCATTCAGGAACATGGGATACTGGGAGTTGTAATGCCTGAGATCTCAGCAGTGAAGAGATGGGCGTGGAGTCCAGAAAGGCACCAGGAGGCAGAGTCTGGAAATCTCCTTTACTATGAGTGTCCCCCTGGCTTGGCATTTGTTTCTCACTGTTCCTCTGCCATCTCTACTTTGGGGGAGTTCTTTTTCAGTACAAACCAAATGAAATACTAAATTCACTCCCCTGCATCTAGATATTGCCCCAGACTCTAGCAGACAACAACATTAGGGAGAGAACACTGTTCTTCCAAGAAGCACAGAAGGACATTTTTAGCATTAGCGCCCAGTAAAGGTGCCACTGTCCCTCAGACACCCCCTCCCCAACCAGAGGGGAGCCACCTGATAGGGCATTTTTAATATTATTGTGTAAATAAAATATTATTTGCATGATCTTCTGGACTGGGAAGGTATGTTGAAAAGGAAAATAAGGCAAAATACCATGGTCATTTGCAACATGATGAGTCTCCCTTAGGATGTTCTCAACTTTTACATACCTGGGATGTATGACTCCCCCAGTGGCAAGCACTACCTGAAATACCCTGGGTTATTTTGCCCTGAACATCATCATTTATTTTTGAAAAATATAGCATCACTGGAGCTGCAATTTCACATATTGTTTTTAGCTACCATCCCCCTGCAAAGGCAAGGGGCTGTTCATTTCATTAACATCAGGGGATCTGCCCTATACTTGCTACTTAATTTAACAGACCCAGGCCAGTCCAGAGAAAAAAAGCCTTAGATGATCTGTTTGCATTCACCCCCCACCCCCACCTCATTGACATCAACTGCAAGAAGTAGCAGAAAAGGTAATCGTTCTCCTACAATCAGCTCCCATCCACTAGAAGGCATTTGAATGGCAAAAAAAAAAAAAAAAAAAAAAAACATTTTGAATGTGACCTTATGGAAAATGAAAAGGCGGCTTAACATCCCCTGAAATACCTGTCCTCTTCTTCAGCTCTGTTGTTGATTTTTTTTCCCTCTCCTTTGGAACTTTCTACAAATCCTTGTGGCAATTTCTTGTGCAATTTCATGACTTTTGCCAAGAATCTATACAACAAAAGGCCACTTCTGCAATTTAAAAAAAAAGAAAAAAACAAATTGCTTTGTGGATTCTGTAGATCCCCCAGCGATATGGCCAGAGCTAATATGGGCGTGCCATACAGACCTTTGGCCAGCAGAGAGCACTCAGTCACCCTCCAGGAGAGATGAATGGCACCGTTGCTCACAGAGGGAATTTGTGTCCTTGTGCTGGGCCAGGGCTCTAGCCTCCAGTCTTGTGTAAGCGGTAACAGTTCAGAATGTGACAAGTGTACAAGAGAGGAAGGTTCTCCGCCCACCAATCTGTACTTTGAACGTGCAACTCACCCCTGCATCAGAGCCTCTGAACTAGCTCTTCTTCTAACACACTGTCCCCCAAGTGCAATAAGTCAACTTCTTTCTGCAGCACTGTATTCCCCACAGAAAGGGGAGGTCCTGGATTTCCTGACCCACCTGAGGAAGGTGGAGCTGAGCAACAAGGAGAAGTGAAACAGACCTTGGGAAAGAAGTCTAATGGGGAATCCTGGAGAAGCACATGGGGCAGAGAGACATGTGAAAAGCTGCCCTTGCTTCTTGACCTTGGACTTACACCAGGAACTTGGGAGACATGGAAGGAGACACTTGAAACAGATGTGGGTGAGAAACCCCTGGGGAAGCTGCTAATAGCAGACTTTATCTTGCCTTGTACTTTTATTTTGCTCCTTTCCTTCCAGACTTCCTGGCCTCTTCTGCCTGTTTTCTATGGGGCCCCCCCAAGAAGGTGCTATAGCTTGTGGGTGCATTAGGCTTGTGGCAGGCTTCTAGGCCTCAATGGTACTGCTTTGGACCAACACTGTTTGGATGGACATTAACCCATGAGGGGATGGGTAACTTTGGGTGTTTCACGGGGAAACTATTTTAACTTGATTCTTTCCCGTCTCTCTAGAGCACACTAATCGTATTAAATTTCTATTAACAGTCTTAAGCACTAAGAGCATGCTTGGTCTTTATGCGGTAGATGGCAGAACCAATTTAGAGTGTGCAGGTTTGGGAACCCTAGGGTGCCCCTCATTCTGTGCACTAACACTGTGATAGTCGGGATACATTGTCTAGTCTTAGATAGTTGAAGCTTCCCCGCTGCTCATTGTAGCTAGAACTGTCTATGAACAGTGACACATCCACTGGGTACTCATGATCTCCAATTACCAGTCTGGCAAGGACAAGGGCAGAATTCTAAATTGTGGATAAGTTAACAAGCACTAGCTCCTGTCTAGACAGGTATATTGACTTTATTCTAAAAGGAATAGACAGTTGTTGACAAAGTTATTGTTGACTCGCCCAACCAATTTTTCATGACCCCTTGTCATACATACACATGTAACTACAAATGTCTGAAATTCCTTAGCAAAACAGTTCTCAAATTTGCCTGCACAATGGAATTGCCTAGGGAGCTTTAAAAGTATATATGTCTGAATTTCATCCTTAGAGGCCTGGTAAAATTCCTGGACACCAGAATTTATAACAGATCTAATGTGAAGGGCAGGCAGAGTAAAGGAATAGGAGACAAACTGCTGTGACTTTAGAATTTTACCAGAAGTAGACCCTTCATCTGCCCAGGCAAAAATATTACTTAAGGTAAAAATTGTGTTCCTGCATGGATGAATGCCTCCATGAGAGATTTTTCACCTTTCAGTCAAGTTTGTTTTCATCAGTGGAGACAGTCTGTCTCAGAATCCAGTACTGAGTTCATGTGTATTCTAGAATTTTCTCCTCCCCACCATACCTCAAGTCTTTCCACCGTGAATATGCCTTTGGAAGTAGATGGAGTGGAGCTGCCAGAAAGAATCTAACATGGTACAAAAAGATGCACACACATGATTAATATAAAAGGAGTTTCTACCAGGAGAGAAGAGAGCAAATAAATACCTTATTTCACTTAAAAGCTGAGCTGAGCTGCAGCTGGAAAACAGAGAACACATAGCATTGTTCATGTCCAATCTTGTTCACTAGAGACAGCTCTGTACAGCTGAAATCGGACAATAATGGCAATGTCCAGTCTTTCCTTTTAGTTTCTAGAATTCTACAAGCCATATAGAGCTTGCTTGTATGATGTGTAAAACCCAAGACTCATCCCACTCCCAGGAGCAACTTTAAATGCTGTATTCATTGTCTGTGGATCACCCCTTAAAACATTAAAATGCATTTTTACACAAACCAACTACTAAAAAGAAATGAACCTTTTTATCTCTTGCCCAAGCAGAGTGTAAAGAGGAGGAAAGACTGTTCACTTGGGAAGGTAGATTTATAGATAGGATTGGATAATGATTTCCTAAAGGATCTGTCTCCATAGAATATCAACTTTTTTTTTTAAAGATTTATTTACTTTTATAGAAGAACCAGGGTACAGTCCAGATGTGCAAGAGGGTGAGAGGATTCATCAGAGACAGAGTGGGGAACAGAACAGACAGACTGACAAAAATACATTGCTGAGGGGAGCAACAGACGAGACAGGAGTTGTCTGCCATGCCATGTGGGCATCTCCACAGCCAGCTGGGATCAAACCCACATCGAAGAGGCTGCAGACAGCTTCACAGCACTGCGCTCAATCGCCTGCACCACAAGGGAGGCCCAAATTTTTGTTTTTTTCAATTCTGCACTGAAGAGAACTGACATTTCTAAAGATTTTTGGTTAAAATAATGAATATTTCTTTTTTTAAAAAAGATTTATTTATTTATGCATACAAGAACTGGGGTACAGGCCAGAGGTGTGGCAGATAGTGATGGTAAAAGGATTCACCAGAGACAGAGTAGGGAACAGAACAGTCAGACTGACTGAGATACACTGCTGAGGGGAGGAGCAGGCAAGACAGGAGAGGTCTGCTGAGCCATGTGGGTAGCTCCCTAGCCAGCCGGGATAGAACTCATGATGCAGAGGTTGCGGATAGCTTCACAGTGCTGTGCTTAATCCCTTGCACCACCAGGGAGTCCCCAATAATGAATATTTCTTAAGATAAAGGACAAAAAGCAAAAAGTACTGAAATCCCATTTTTTCCTGAAGGATTTTAAACATTCACAACCTTTTTTTCCCTTTTGCCTGATTTAACCTTTATTTCCACAGAGAGTTGAGAATAGTAGTGGCCCTTCTCTCAGAAGCCTAGAAAACTAATATGTCCTAAAATCATTATGGAAAACTTGTTGTTATCCTATGATTGAAGACTGAGCTCTATGTTTTGGATACTTGAATAGCTGAACATATTTATCTGTGGGAAAAGTGGGAAACGGAAAAGAAATAGCACACCTCACCTGTTAGACATGAAGTACTCAAGACATATGTTTTGGGAAGAAAGACAAAAACATGAAAGAAAGCTGGAAGAGAAAGGACATAGGGAAGGCAGCAAAGAGCATGGGCAACCCAACATGACAAGTAAGAAATCTGAGTTTGCAGCAATGTACTTCGTAAGTCTGCCTGTTCAGTTCCCTGCTCCCGTGCTTCTGACTGTACCCAGTGCTTGTATAAATAAATAAATAAATCTTTAAAAAAAAAAAATCGAGTTTGAGCCCAGTTAAAAAATTAAGGCAATTAGTACTTATTGTCAGTAACTGAGGGCCAGCTCTCTGTCCCATCCTACAAGTCCCCAGCTCTCTTCATCAAACTGATTCTGAAGCATGGCTACTTCTGGAACAAGCAGTTGGGAGTAAGTAAAGATCACTCTCTTGAGTGGGTAGTGAGGAGAGAAACTTCTATGTGCATCTCTTAGTAGAAAGCCCACCAATACCATATCTGACCAAAGACAGGGAGCATGAAATTTAAAGAAAAATTCCAGATTTTATATTGATACTTTGCTCCCCTCCTGTCTCTCCCATCACCAGTTCTGACTGAGTAAATAACCAGACTTCTTCGTTAGTCAACAAGAAAACTTAAATCAAATTGGCATATCCCATATTATTTATATACTCATAACTTGCCATGCCTCCAAAGAATTTGATGAATTTGAAATTGCTTAACAAATTTCCTCCAAGGCACATATATTTGAAAATAAAATTGTGAAGCCTTGTTAAGAGAAAAGAACACATTTACATCTCTATGCTTTTTCATAGATGTATAGAGTTCACCTTCTTGAACATGTATAAATGAATGCCTACCTATATATTTAAAAATAGACAGATAGCATTTCAATATAAAAATATGAAACTTGAAATTTGGTCTGAGATATTATTTTACTAGAAGATAAAAATTAAGGTCTACTTATTAGTGGCAAGAAATTTAAGTTGGGATACCAAGTACCTTAACTGAGTTAATAACCTGTATCACATATTTCTATTTCATTAAAAAGAAAATAAGAGATAATTAACTCTCCAGGGGATTTAAAAGGAAAAAAAAAAAGGTGGAAATATTTTTAGTTTCCAAGAGAAACCATATATCTTTAAATGAATACATGGGGAATATATATTTTCTTCAAAACAAATCTGTTTCAGGGCCTCCCTGGTGGCACAGGCAGTTGAGCTCTACACTGTGAAGCTGTCTGAAGCCTCTGCAGCGTGGGTTCGATCCCCGCTGGCTAGTGAGAATCCCACATGGCACAGTAGACCTGTCCTGTCTCACCCGCTGCTCCCCTCAGCAATGTCTATGGTTTGACTGCCTCTTCTGCTCCCCTGCTCTGTCTCTGGTGAATTTTCTCACCCTCCCGCACATCTGGCCTGTACCCCAGTTCTTGTATAAATAAATAAATCTTAAAAAAATACTGTTTCATGCAAAGAAAATTGCTAACACACTTATATTTCCATAAATAAAATGTAAACTGAAATATTTTACTCTTAGGATGGCACAAAAATATTTTAAATTACTCCATGTATGAGGAATAAATTGCTAATTTTGTAGGATTATGTGTCTCTAGTTCCAGAGGAAATATAAGTCTGATTTGGTGAGATTACAATAGAGAGAGAATTACACACTACATGTCATCATTCCATAAAAATTTTGACATCAGTGTGGAGAATACAATTCTGTCACTCCCCATTGAGAGTCATTACCAAACCTCCTTCCTCCTCTCTGTCTCTCAAACACACACACACATACTCTCTCTCTCTCTCTCTCACACACACACACACACACACACACACACAGTGATTCAACCCCCCACTTCCCTGAAACAGTGATTCTACTCTGTTTCAGTTTGCAAAGTCAATTTTGAGTGATTTTCTTCTTTTATTACACAAGAATTAAGGATAAAGTTGTGAGACACTGCTTCTAAGTGGTTGTTGAACCCCATTTAACCATTGAATATATTAAATTTCAAGTCATCATAAAATTTTGTAGAGGAATGTTTTTTCTGGGAATTGTAGTTTGAACTGCACATGACACTTAACTTGAACAGGAGTATCATGCACAGAGTTGCTGTCAAAAGGATGAGGCTGCATGCTGTAATGACAACACCCAACAACAGAGGGAATACTGTGCTCTCCACCTATTTTCCTAGATGGGAGTTCTTGTTTAAGTAAGAACTGTTTGCATAGGAAAGAAAAGAAAAGTGGTCTCCTTTGCTACAGTCAGAAAAAAAGAAACACATAAAATGAGTGTTCACATTGGTCTCACAAAGTTACAGGCAACCTTGTTGGCATAAGCAACTTTCCTTAGAAAGCCATAGAAAAGTCATGAATGATAAATCAAAATGGTACAATTAATACAAGAGTAACAAAAATATTGCCAAACATTGTGAAATTAAAGTAAAACAAAACAAATATGAATGAGGGCTTAAGCAAGACTATAGTACCAAGTATTAAGTGGTATCAGTCCCCGGGGCCCCGCAGTGTGGACTGCAGGGCACGACTAGCTTCTTCCCACTGCCACCTTTGTGGGGATCTTCACCACACACACCAGAAGGTGCTGCCTGTGGGCAGTCCCTCAGCCCCCCAGGCTCCATCTGGTCAAAATGTCTGGTAGGAGGTATCAACTAGGGTGGAGGACCTTGAAAGAAGATACAAGGCAGGATAGGAGTCGGTTTGAGGCAGGCAGGCTCCCAGAAAGAGAAGCTCTCAGATTTTCAGATGCAGAGCCACCCAGACTCCTTGCACTCCATTTCTGGCCTCCAAAGAGAGAAGCTGAGGAATTTTGCAGCAACCAGGCAGCTGAAACTGCCTCTGGTCCTGCCACTGCCAAAGTCTGAAAAGAGCACCAAGGCGCCAGCCCTGGTGTCTCAAAGTGCTATTGTTTGGATCGTCTGACACTGCCTCCTGCTGCTGCCTCCATTGCTGTCTGGTCCAGTGACCAACGCTGACCATCCCGACCTGCAGCCTGTTGCTGTGGGCTGCTGCCTGTGAGCACCTCCAGCTGCCACAGTGAGTTGGATCCAAGCCCACTCTTTGCTATTATGCCATGATCTCCAGGCCCTCATTGGCAGAATAGCACTATGTTGAACAAGCAACCTTTGGTTTGGAACTTCTAGACACTGTGAACACTATCTTGGAGGAGAGAGCTGGGCATTTGTGGCCTTAGAAATTCTTCATCTCAACTGTTTATTAAATAAACCCCACTGTTGTCCCCTGAGCCTGAGTGGTCTTGCAATTGTGCACATGGGTGAAACCCCACAAACAGTGACCTGTCCTCTGTTGGACACTGTTCTTGTGTAGGAGGAAGTTAGGAAACTGGTACAGGCAGTCATTTAAGAACAGGATACCCCAAGTCCCAAGTCCATTTATCAGCCTGACTGAGAAACAATCGCGGACCTGAGGGTGTCCCCCAACCCAGAAAAGAGTGACATATTCAGAACACCAGCACAATAACAATGGAGCAAAGCTGGTTTCAGAAAGTTAGGCTAAGTATTGTGGGAAAACTCAGTGTGCCTCGGTAGCCTAGATAATTTCAAAAACTCAGTAGACCTCAGCAGCCTAGGAATACCCCCACAAACCCAGTGGACATTGATAGGCTTAGAGACCCCTCAGTCTCAGCCAATCAGCAAGAGACACAACATGGAGATACTCAATGGCCAAACACCCACTCCTTACCCACTATACCTATATAAGGACCTACTTTTCACCACCTCAATGGTGATCTGCTCAGAGAGCTTCTCTGTCCTTCCTCTTGCCTGTCAATTGGCGACCCACTCGGGATGCCTCTCCACTCAGACCGCTTTATTATACTTCTTCTTCTCTATCAATAAATCTCTTGCTCTTCTGTAACTTTGGTCTCAATTTTGATTCTTTCCTCACTGAAGACAAGAACCAAGAAAGAGCTCACCTGAGGTGCTTGGACTCTAGCCTGCTCCCCAATACCCCTAATTCACTTGGATAACTATTGCACCCCTATAGCCCTGTTTCAGTGTTACTTGCTCTCACCTGTTTTCTAGGGAGGAGACTGCATGAGTTTGTATAAAAACTATGTCCTTATAGTTTATTGATTATGTATTTGCATAATTTATTCAGAAATGTGAGTTTGGACATTGCCAATAATGTTTGCTATTGTTCTAAGATACTGAGTTTCCTGACACTATTACAGGTGAGTGCTTGGATTTAGTACATAGTCAATGAAAACCAGAGTAAACATTCTTTTCCCAGAGTAGATAAACCTAGTAGTTTTGTGTACACAATTCTGTTTCTGCGATATGTAATTCTATCATGGTATATGAAATGTCTCCATGACTCTCTGTAATGCATATTCTAATTTTCTCAAAAATTTCCAGACAAATCATTTCCTGTTCAATGTCCTTAGACCACGTTAGGTAATTGACCATATTATGGAACTGTAATAATGCATCTGTATTAATGTCTCTCTTGTGACCTTGGTAAATTTATTTATCCATATGTCTTTGTTTCTCTGAATATAAAAAAGTAAAATTATAGACCATAGGAATTTGCAAAGTGTTAAAGAAATAAAAATATCATCTACCTCATTATTAGATTTGTCTTATTAATATTCTCAGTAAATCATAATATCTCTCAAATCAAAAGGAAACATGAATGCTAAAACTTCTAGTCCTTTGAGCTTGCAGTTGTTCATTTATTTCTGACTTTGTCAGTATTACCTATACTCTGGAAATCTTATTTACCTCACAAAGTGATTTACCTGTCAGATGTTGGTTTTTATTTCAATGATATTCCAAATGTATAAGCCCTGCCTATTCAGTGTTATTGAAACACTTTGCACTGAGTTGTTCTCATCAGTTTTCCCTCTTTTTCTGGGTAGTGAGGAACTTTGGAGACATCAGACTTTCTTTGATGCTATCTCATGTGAGATAGATATTTTACAGTTCATATCACCCTTTAATAATTTGATATAGAGCATTATAAAATGGTTTGCATGTTAATGCCGGGAAATGTTATCCATCAGAACTGTAATGTGTTCACTTCCTGAAGGATGAGAAAATATCCTCATTCTAATGTTGCTAGAAAGTATTTCAAAAGTTTTGTTCTGGGATGGCTATTGGTTGTCAGCTAACCATCATGTTATAATTACTTGGTGTAGTACATATTTATAATACTTGAAACTGGTAAACTAAATGGAGACATTTCTTGTTTAATAGTATCTGCACAAAATGCGTTCTCATGATAATTCCAGAATTATTGAAATAAACCTCAAAGGTTTTATTTTATGATGATGATATTAAAATTTACTTTATCTCCAAGTTATGTAAACTGCTGATTGGCTAAAAACTTAAAGGCAAATATGAATTTAGAAATATGAGAAAAACAAAGATTAAAATAAATATCTAAATTTGACTAATTTTTAAAAAGAAGACAACTGCAAAGGAGTCATACATTTAGGGTAAAAACAAAAATACAGAAACAAAAAAGAGTAGAAAGGAAATGAAAAAGTTTGTTGTTGGAAATCTGTGTGTTTTATTATTTTAAATAATCAGCAAATGGGAATTTCCAAGGTGAGTAGGTATAAATGAACACCCTTCAATTAAAAAATGTCACTATTTTGCAATGGATAATCCTGATGACATTTGTGTTAATGATGAGACCAAGAACCTGGTTGAAAGCTGAACACATATTATTCAGATGTCTCACATTTTATTAACTAATATACTTGCTTGAGGTTCAAGGCTGACTAATATTTTATCACATTATCTGCACCAAAAGTAAATTGAGGCTTAAAGTCCTGTGTGAGGTAACTTAGTTTTCTAAGACACTAGGTTGATATTGCTTATAGTCAGGAATGATATGCAAAGAGGAGATGGGCTTTAATAATCAAGAAATCGGACTGTACCATCCTTGGGAAAAGAGCATGGTTGGCCTACATTAAAAGGAAGCTGGGAATAGGATTTTGAATAAAGGTAACTCTGGAATGGCTGAGTTTATTGCTCTAAGAGAAACTGAAATTACCTTATTCAATGGTTTGAGGAAATGTGAAGTAAAAATAAATATTTCTTGCAAAAAAGGGAGACCCAACTTGACTGCACCCATAAATGCACAGGCAGAATTTATATACCACACACTGAATATGAATCTACAAACTAAGAATTTAACTCAAAACTTGGTTTATGAGCATTGCACTTATCTCCTTATGACACCTCCATAAAACCAGTTTAAAGCAATACTTCAGAAAAACTACTGCTCAAGATTATTGAACCCTCTGAGAAAATTAGCAAATTGTAGAGATTAGGATGGAAAATCAAAGAAAAGTGTGAGAAGGATTACTAGTCCCAAGAACCTAAGATAATAAGACAATTTGAAAGACACTATAAATATGTTGAAAAGTGTTAATGTGCTAAAAGTAGGCCTATGATACAAAATTAAAATGAAAGAAAAAAGATAACCTAAAAATAATATAATTGAGGCAGCCTTTAAAACATACTAACTAGAAATTTTAGGACATGAATTTCAATTTAAAAACTTAATAGGTTATTTTAACAGCAAGTAGACACAACTGATAGATATGGAAAAAAAAATCAGAAATGTAGTATTGAAAGTTGGGATAAAAAAAGTAAATGAATAATAAGAAAATACAGATAAGGAAATAATGGATTATTCAAATACCCAGCAGGCGATATAGAGGTGGACTGAGAATGAAGAGAATGTAAGAACAATTGAAAACAGATAATGATTAAGAATTCTTTAGGTACAATGAAAGATAGAACTCCTTGGATTGTAGCAGTTTGCCAAGTTTTGAGCAAGATATATAAAATTAAATCCAAACTCAGAAAGTCTTAGTGAAATAAGAGAACACCAAATTTTCAGAATGAGTAAAAAAACAAAAAATGGAGTAATTTTATTCTCACTGTGCTGATAGTAAATAACTGTCAACTTAGAATTCTCTGCACAGAAAATATCATTCAAGAGTGAGAATAAACTCAAAAATTTTCAGTCAAAAAGATGGTACAGTTCTTAGGTCCTCATGGTAACCAGATCAGTGCAAAATATTGAAACAAATAGAACAAATATAAGATGTTCCTGTAAGCAAATAAATACCAAACATAAATAAAAAGCCAATTAAGCATCTACAGAAAAAAGCAGAAACAAAAAGAATGACTAATTACAGCTTTTAAAAACAAGGCAGAACATACTATACATATAAAACATTTTATATTTCTTCTATTTTTGCTAAGGATGATGGTGATATTAACTATAAAGTTTTGTGTATGCATGCTATACCTTTAGGAAAAATATAAAAATAATACAAATAAAATAAATATTTCCAAGTCACTATGGAAGGGAGAGAGCAAAGTAATAAGACATAATTGAACTGTTATTATTTTTTACACTGATGTCTTATTTGGCTCCCCTATATTCCTGTTATAAGTGAAACCAAATAAGACATCAGTGTAAAAAATAATAATAACAGTACAAAGCACAACAAAGCAAAAACAGACAATTATAAACCAGAGACATCCTGCAGAGGAGGAGGAGGGAGAGGGATCAGAGGGAGGGAGGGAGGGAGGAGCACAGGGGACTGAGGTGATGGTGTACGGGTGCCTTGGGGAAGGAAACTCTATGGGGACTCCACCTGAGGGGGTGGGGGGAAGCAAATATTGTTTAAAAAATATAAATTTAAAAAAAGACAATTGAAAAGTTTAGTGAGATAATTTTTTTAATAAATTAGCAATATAAGAACAATTCAAACTAAATTGTACAAGAAAAATGAAATTTATCAACATTCCCAATAACTTATATATTTGTCTTTTAAATGATTGAATTTACAATTAGAGCTAAACGTACTCTTTTCTTGAATTTAGCCACAAAATTCATTAGTTGTCTACCAGGTAAATGTCTGAAACACAGTGAGTCATAAAGTATAATTGATTTAGTGATGACCATCAATCCCTGTGAAACAGGGGTGACCCAATTTGTGAGTCCTCAATCACATACTTAAAAACTCAGGACAAGACCCAAAAGCAGACATGCAGAGAATAATCAAAAATAAAACAAGATCACAAGGAGAGAGAGAGAGAGAGAGAGAGAGAGAGAGACTGACATGTCTGACCAGCAATGCCCACTGAGCCGGAACCAGGTTGCAACACAAAGCCAGAATCAAAAAAGCAAGAGCATGGGCACACCTGTGTTTGTGCCTTAAATCCAACATGGCTGCCTTTAGTTCCCATCAAACCTCTCCACCTCTCCACACCCATCCCCTCCCTCAAGAAGTCGGGTTCATGGCATGCTGGGAGTTTTAGTCCTTGATGCCCAAGATCTTTTCTGCACGAGTTGGGGTGGATTCCATAAAGACATCAGGGGAGGAGTTCATTTAGGGTTGTCATCTGCTGGCTGGGAATTTACTTCTCATTGTTCCTCTAACACCTTTATTATAACTTCAAAACAGTTTTGAGATTCTCATTTTGGTACAGTTATTTTCTCTTCATGATCTGTGGCATCATTAAGTATTCATATTTATGGTTGTTTTATTTTAATTATTTTAAAGAAAATTTTAGATCCATGCACAATCGTATGATATGCGAGATATCCTATGTATCCTTTAACATTTTCCTCAATGGTCATGCAGGGTCGGTTGCCGCAGAAAGGGTCAAAAAGGCTTTTCCAAAGATGTACACAGTAGGTCATTTCCAATATGTGCCACCTTGACACGTGGAACTAAGGTCAACTGAAGTCTTGGTCACCTCAGGAAGAACTATTATCATTACTCATGTAGTGCAGATTCCCTGGATTTGGAAATATCGCCAGAAGCAAAGATTGTATACACTATCTTAAGATAGGACATACATCTAGGCTAAGATTCTGTTGTGGAAAGTCATTCCATCTGTATAATGTGAAACCGCCTCTTCTCTCCTTGATGCCACAGGTCTCTTAGCACAGAATATAATCCTGTTTTGCTCTGAGAATTTATGTACATGCAAATTTTCCATATATGTTATTAAATTTTGACCTCTACTAATTTTTCTGATATTAATTTATTTCTCATTCAACCTCAGAATATGCCAGAGGGATGAGGAGATTTTCCACTTTTCATGGACAGTAACATCTAATCTAATATAATATCATACCCAGAATATTTTATACAAGTATTATAAGAACAGTTCCCTCACCATGAAGATTCATCATGTAGCCTTTAAGACATGTATTCATCTCCCTCTCACCTTCACCTCTTCCATAACTCTTGAAAACTACTAGTCTAGTCTCTATTTCCACAATTTTAATATTTAAGGAATATTATACAGGGTCTCCTTGGTGGCGCAAGGGGTTGAGCACCACACTATGAAGCAAACCGCAGCTTCTGCAGCACGAGTTCAATCTCTGGCCTGCCAGGGAGCAGCCCACATGGTGCAGCAGACCCCTCCTGTCTTGCCCGCTGTGTGTGTTTCAGTCAGTCTGCCTGTTCTGCTCCCCTGTTCTTCTCTCTGGAGAATCCTCTCATCGCCCCCACCCCCCACCGTGTCTCTGGCCTATACCCCAGCTCTTGTATGCATAAATAAATAAAATCTTTTTTTAAAAAAGAATATTATATAAGTGAAATTGAACAGGAGGTAACTCTTTGGAATTGACTTATTTTCCTTCAGAATAGTTCTCTGGAGATTCACCCAAGGCGTGTGTCAGTTTTGTATTATTGGATTGGATTCCACAGAGTGGTTTTGCATCAGTGTATTTATCCATTCACTCATTGACGGACTTCTGGATTTTTCTACTTTGGGTGTAATACAAATAAATCTGCTATAAACATTTGTGTACAGGTTTTTGTGTGAACATAACTCTATTTCTGTAGGATCAAAGCCCAGAAATGTCATACAATAAATGTGCCATACAAAAACTGCATGTTTAATTTAGTTTTGTTTTGGGTGTTTTGCTTTGTCTTGTTAAGAAAATCCATCTTGATTTCTAAAATGACTGTATCACTTCATATTCCAGCACAATGCCTGAGATCATTTCTCATCTGACTGGGCAGCGTTGCTGTCACTATTTTTATTTCAGTCGTTTTGATAGAAGTGGAGCCATAGTTTTTTGTGGCTTTTACTTGAAATTCCGTCATGGATAATGATGTACACCATCTTATCCTGTGCTTATTTATACTTCCTCCATGTCTTTCACCCATTTTCTAATTAGATTTTTTTTTGTCATTTTTGCCTTGAATTTTAAAAATTCTTTATATAGTCTAGATTCTAGTTATTGTTAGATATGTGGTTTGCAAGTATTATTTCTTCCCTTAGTAGCTTCTTTCGGTTCTAACAGGATCTTCTCAGAGCAAAAGATTTTTAAAATTTTTATCTAGTCAATTTATTGTTTCTCCTTTTATGACTTGAGTTTTGTATACTAAGAACTTTTGCCTCACCTTGAACTCTGAAAATTTCCTCCTTTATTCAATTTTCTAGGTTTACATTTAGCATTAAGTCCATGATTCATTTGAGTTAAGGTTTTGTAAGATTTGAAGTATAAGTCAAGATTCATTATTTTGCCTTGTGGATTTTTCATGACTCCTAAATCACTAACTTTCATTTATTTGCATTGTTATATTTGCAATAAAATTGCAAATATATAATATTTAATATATAAAATTAAATATCATATTTTATATATTATAATTATAATCACATTATAATAGAATTATAATATATATAATATATAATTTATGTATTATATACATATAATACATAATTTATATATTATAATATACAATACATAAAATTGGGACATATTTATAAGGGTCTCCTGGATTTCCTCTTATGTTCCATTGATCTATGTATCTTTCATTTTGGCAATAGCACATGATCTTGATTACTATAGCTATATAATAAGTCTTGAAACAATGTACAAATATCCTTCCATTTCATCCCTTTTTAAAAATTATTTAAGCTATTCTATTTCTTTTTCCTTGCATATAAATTTTAGAATAATCCATTTTTATCTTTGAAAATATCCTATTAGGATTTGATAGGTATTGTGTTAAAACTTCATTATAAAGTTGGAGGAATTAATATCTTTATTATAATAAGTCTTCTAATTCAGGAACATAATATGTAATTCCATAAATTTTGATCATCTTTGATACAGTGCACATTATTGTGCAGTTTCCACATATAATCCTGTGCATATTTTATAAGATTTAACTTTGAAGAACTTCATTTTATTTTTTGAATAATTTTAAATGGTATTATATTTTTAATTTCAATGTTCCTGTGATGAATGCTAATCTAGAGGCTAGTAATTGGGTTTTGCTTGTTAATCTTATATTCTGCAAAATTACTAAATTTATCTTTTAGTTCTAGGAAGATTTTTCAACATTCCTTTGGATTTTCTCCATGCACAATTACGTCTACTGCAAATAACCACCGTTTTATTTCTTTCTTTTCAACATGTATGCTTTTTATTTCCTTTCCTTTCTTATTGCATTGTTCAGGCATTCAGTATGATGTTGAGTAAGAGTAGTGAGGGTAGACATTCTTGCATTTTCCCCAATCTTAAGGTGAAAACATTCAGTTTAGTTTTTTAGGCATTGCTGAAATGTTTTCCATAGCTATTGTCTCACTTTAAAATTTTAACCGCCTATTGCTAGGATTATTTTTTCTATCCTCGCCAACAATTTTATTTTCCCTTTTATTATTTAATTATTATTACAGCCATCCTGATATGTATGAAGTGATATCTCATTGTGGTTTTGATTTGCCTTCCCTAATGACTAGTAATATTTATTATTTCTTCATGTACATAGTGGTGATGATGTGAGAAATTTGAAAATGTCTGGGATATAAAATGGTGCAGTCATTATGGAAAATAATGTTTAAAACATTTAAAAATTAAAAAATAAAATTATATGAGTTAAGCAATTCCCAAAAAGTGAAAGAAGGGACTCAAATATTTATTTGTACAACCACATTCACAACAGTTTTTTTACAATAGTCAAGAGGTAGAAGCTAACCAGGTGTCCATTGAGAGATCAGTGGATAAACTAAGTGTAGCCTATGCACATAATGGAACATTATATAGCCTTAAAAAGAAGGCATGCTACAATATGAATGAGCCTTGAGACTTTACACTAAGTGCAATAAACATGTGACAAAAGAACAAATACTTTATGATTCCCTATTGAGCTAACTGCAGTAGCGTGAATGCACCAGTTTATTTATACATTCCCTTACTGGAGATGATCTTGGTTGCTTTGAACTTTTGGTAATTATGAGTAAGGTTATTGTAAATATTCGTGTGCAAGTTATTGTGGGGACACAGATTTTCAACTGATCTAGGTAAAAACCAAAGAAAGTGCTATGTAGTATATTAACAGTAGGTCTAGTTATATAGGAAATTGTCAAAATTGGGCCTCCCCGGTGGCACAGCGGTTGAGCGCTGGGTTGCGAAGCTGCCCACAGCCTCTGCAGTGCTGGTTCGATTCCCGGCTGCTCCGCGGCCACCGCAGGAGGGTCCCACATGGCGTGCAGACCTCTCCTGCAGCCCACTGCTCCCCTCAGCAGTGTACTTCGGTCCTTCTGCCTGCTCTGCTCCCCGCTCTGGCTCTGGTGAATTCTCTCACCCTCCCACGCTTCTGGCTGTACGCAGTGCTTGTATAAATAAATAAATGTTAAAAAAAAAAAGAAATTGTCAAAATATCTTTCAAAGAAGGGTACTATTTTGCATTCTCACCAGAAACAATGCTGCACATTCTCTCCACATTTTGATATTGTCAGCGTCTGGGATTTTTGTTCTTCCAATAGGTATGCAATGTTATTCTGAGCAACAGAACAGGGTCCTCCCCCACGACCCCAAAGGAGCACAGCTGCATTGCTGCCATCCATCCAACAATCCAGCTGGAGCTATCGCTTTGTTTCAAAGACCAGTATGGTCTGATGGGCCGGGGAGGCTTGAGAAGAGTCTTAAATATGGTTTCCCTGGACTCCACAAAAGGGAGGGAGGGGGGTTCTAATTAGTCTGAAATTGGGAGGGATAATGGGAGCAAGGCATGCATAATTAAGAGGGACTCCTCCCCAACCAGAAAGGAAAAACACCTTAAAAACCCTACTTCTTTGTTCTGCTCCCCACTCTGTCTCTGGTGAATTCTCTCACGCTCCCGCATCTCTGGCCTATACACCACTTCTTGTATATATAAAATAAATCTTAAAAAAATATATAAAAACCCTACTGCTTTACCACTCAGTCTGATTCTCCCCTTTTTTGAGACTGTCCATTTCCTGCAGTGCTCTGTCCTGTCACTTCCTAATAAGCTTCCTTGCTGACTTCATCTGGTGCTTTGTGAAATTATTTTCCATAAGACACCAAGGACCCTTGGGTGTTGAGGTCCTCAACAAAATCTCACTGTTTCAATTCACAATTCTCTAATGCCTTATCCTAAGTGTATATTCTTATATATACTTGCCATCTGCCTGTCTTCTTTTGTGAGGCCGTAATTCAGATCATTTTCCAATTTTAACATTTGATTGTATTTTATTCATTGTTACATTTTAAAAGTTCTTGTAGGTCTCCCTGGTGGCGCAGGGGAGTGAGCACCTGGCTGTGAGGCAATCCACAGGCTCTGCAGCACTGGTTGATCCCTGGATGGTCTAGGAGCTGCCCACATGGCGCAGCAGACCTCTCCTGCTGCGCCCGCTGCTCCCCTCAGCAGTGTATTTCGTCAGTCTGTCTGTTCTGTTCCCTGCTCTGTCTCTGGTGAATCTTCTCACTCCCACACCTCTGGCCTGTACCCCAGTTCCTGTATGCATGGATAAATAAATCTTTAAAAAAAAGTTCTTTGTATATTTCAGACATGTTTTTTGAAAATGTTATCTCCCAGTTTGAGACATGTATTTTTATTCACTTGAAACTGTCTTTTGTGAAACAGAAATTTTATTTATTTATATTAAAAAGGCCCAAATTATCAATAAATTATTTCATTAATCAGACTTTTTTTTAACATAATTTTTGTTTTTAAAGATTTATTTATTTATTCATACACGCACTGGGTACAGTCAGAAGTGCGGGAGGGTGAGAGAATTCACCAGAGCCAGAGCGGGGAGCAGAACAGGCAGAGTGACGAAGGACACTGCTGAGGGGAGCATAGGGTGCGGCAGGAGAGGTCTGCGCGCCATGTGGGACCCCCACCTGGCGGCCGGGGATCGAAGCGGTGCTGCTGAGGCTTCACGCAGCTTCGCAGCCCAGCGCTCAACCGCTGCACCACCAGGGGAGGCCGAATCAAACTTTTGATGCTATATTTATATCACCAAATGTAAAGTCTTATTATAATTTTTTCCTGTTATTTTCTAGGAGTGTAATAACTTTGCATTTTACATTTAAATACAAGCCCATTTTGAGTTAATTTTTTGTGACTGACATGAGAACTGATTTTAAACTATTATATTTAATAATTTAATATAGTAATAAATTTGCATTTATTAATTGCTTTTTTGCATTTAAATGCTCACCGTTTGCTAAAAAATACTATTTTTTTTAAAGATTTATTTATTTATATGAGCTCTGGGTACAGTCAGAAGCGCGGGAGGGTGAGAGAATTCACCAGCGCCAGAGCGGGGAGCAGAGCAGGCAGAAGGACCGAAGTACACTGCTGAGGGGAGCAGCGGGCGGCAGGAGAGGTCTGCGCGCCGCCATGTGAGACCCTCCTCCGGTGGCCCAGAAGCAGCCGGGGATCGAACCGGTGCTGCAGAGGCTGCGGGCAGCTTCGCAACCCAGCGCTCAACCGCTGCACCACCGGGGAGGCCCTAAAAAATACTATCTTTTCATTATTGTATTATTCTCTTTGCTTCTTTGCCATAGATCTGTTGATTATATTTGGGTGGAGACCCACCAAATTCCTATTCTGTTCTGCTCTATTCTGTTCAGTTGGTCTATTCTAACGATGCTTTCTCTAATACTTCATTGTCTTAATTACTCTAGTTTTATAGCATGTCTCTAAGTTAGAAGTGTCAGTACTCCAACTTTGTTCTTCTCTTTCAATATTTTGCTGTTTTTTGTGAGATATTTGCATTTTCCTATAAAATTTAGAATCAATTTGTACATAACTACAAAATAGTTTGCTAGAATTTTGAATGAGATTGTATTGAATCTAGAGACATGCAGGGAAGAGCTGACAATATTCTTCTTACTCCTGAATGTGGAATATATCTCCAGTTATTTATTTTTTAATTTCTTTCATTATATTTATAGTTTTCTTCAAACATATATTTTATATACTTTGTTGTGTTTATACATAAGTAATTATTATTGGATGATGCTAAAGTAAATGGGATCATTTTAAAATTTCAAATTCCAATTCATTGTTGGTATTAGAAAATATCAATTTTTGTATATTTGTATTCTGCATTATTGTAATAATTGTTTATTATTTCCAGAAGTTTTGTTGTTATTGTTGAATATTTCTGATTATCTACATAAGCAATCATATCATCTATCATGTTCCTATCCAATTTGTATAACTTTTCTTTTGTCTTCTTGCTTTAACTAGGAATTCAGTACGATATTGAAAGGAGTGATGTGAGGGGACATGCTTGCCTTGTTCCAGAACTTTGTGAGAAAGTTCTCACTAGTAATTATTTTGCTGTCTATCTGAAGCAATTAAATATTGTCTATGCTGTCTTTACAATTTAAATGCATAGAGCAGTTAAATCATGAAGTTAATTATTTTTATTTTCACATAACATTTTCTACGATTAATAAATATCTCTGCTAGGGGGTGGAGAGAAGCAAATCTTGTTTAAAAATTAAAAAAAAATTAAAAAAATTTTAAAAAAGCCAAAGCACATATAAAAAGGGTATGTTTAAAAAATAAATACATAAATAAATAAATAAAATATCTCTGCCATTGTTCAGTTTTGTTTTGTTAGATTTTTTCTATTATTTCTACTATTATCAATTTTACCCACAAATATTTTATGACATGACATATCAGGTATTGTGTCAATGTCATCCTGGGGAAATTTCTCCTAAAATCTCTAGCAAGTTTTAAAATGGTCTCAATTTCTACTTTTGGTACAAAGCAATTATCCAGGCTTCTTCTTTTATTATCACATGGCAGTTTCCTTTGGATCTCCTGATCGCTGAACCTTGCTCTCTTCTTTGTTAGTATATTCTCCTTCTCTGGAGAGCATATACACCCATAAACTGACCGAGAGAAAGTGTGTATATGGCAAGTCTGAAATCTGTAGGTTAGACCAGTAGACTGGAGACCAGGGAAGAACCTGTATTATCTGTGCTGTAATCCAGTTCAAATCTGAAAACCATACATGGGCAGGATTCATTCTTGTTGGGAGAAGGTCAATCATTTTTTATTAAGGCCAACAACTAACAGGACTACTCACATTTGGCCAACAGTCAGCAAGTAACAGCTTTGGGGATAATCTCATCCAGAAGCACCCTCTCAGAAACATTAAGAATTTTTGACCAAATATGTGTGCATTGTCACACAACTAAGTTGCTCCATAATATTAACCAATACACACATACACATACATTCATATGCAAACACAGAAAAGTTTTATTATTGGAATTAGTTTCTCTTTGAAACACTGATGTAGTGATAAGCAGCTCAGTCTTTACATTTCAGGTAGACCAAGATTGAATTTATTTCACCTTGAACTTCAACATTTTCTCCATTTCCCCCTCCACCTTCTCCTTTTCTCTTTATTCTTTTATAATTATGAGGAAGACACTACTGGAGTTTGTTTTATAACATAGTGTGAAATGTGAATTGATAATGCATGTGAAGCCTGACTGCCTATGTGATGTACAGTGACTGTTCCAACATGTATTATATCACTTTTGTTATTATTACTGTCTTTATCTAAATATTAATTAATGAGACATTTCCTGCCCATTTTATCTAAAATAACATTTTGCATAACTCATTAACTTCGTAACTTGTTTGTTTACCCCCTCGCATACACTAGGAGATCAGAGATGTCCTTATTTTTTTTTTTTAACCAAAGTATTCATGCAAAGTTTCTAGTATATGAATATATCTAAAATGAAAAGAAAAACGAATGAAAAAATTAATAAGTGGATAGCCAATATCATAGAAAGTAGATATCTTGTCCAACCACATTAACTCCTTGTTTTTAATATCTATTTCTCAAAAATAATTTTCAAAACCAAGCACAATAGAAACATTAATAGTGACAATCAGAATAATACAGAAAGTTAAAAATTGGACTTTGTCAAAATAGAAGTTTTTACACATTAAATAAATTATTAAGGAAATGAAAGAATAATTCACAGTGAAGATGAAAAAGGACTGTTATTCAGGGTATATATTCCTACATTTCAATAATAAAAAGATGATTAATCCAATAAAAATGATTAAAATATTTTTACAGACATCTTACAAAAGATTTGAAAATGGCAAATGAGTACATGAAGAATTGCTCAAAATCATGAATTAATAAGGGAAAAATTAGTAAGATAAAACTAACCCCAAATAAAAAGGTTGGAAGTAAAAACTGATAACAACAAATGTTAATGGATATATGGACTAGAAACTCTGTTACAATGCTGCTAAAAATAGTGTATACATATATAATACTTATGCATATTTGATATATATTATATTCCATAAAAATACTTAAGCAATATGTTACGTAAATTTTATGTATGGTAGTCAATATATAAAAAACAGGCTGATATACACAGACAAACAAAATATGGTATATTCAAAGACACATAAATAAAAGTAAAACACTCAGTATATACAACATGAATAAATCTCAAAAATAGTGTGCTGAGTAAAGGAAGTCTTACATAAAGACTCCATACTGCAAGAGTCTATTTATATGAATTTCAAAAATGCGCACATCTAATTAATAGCTGAAAAATGAAAATTAGTTGTTATTGCCTGGGGTGCTAGCAAAGATATTTTGAATTGGTAGCAAGATGGTGTATCTTGATTGGGATTTGGTTATTTTATGCATTTATCAAAACTTTGCATAGAATTTTTTTTTGTTTTTTTAAAGATTTATTTATTTATGCATACAAGAACTGGGGTACAGGCCAGAGGTGTGGGGGGATGAGAGGATTCACCAGAGACAGAGTGGGGAGCAGAACAGGCAGACTGACTGGAATACACTGATGAGGGGAGCGGCAGGCAAGTCAGGAGAGGTCTGCTGGGCCATGTGGGTTGCACCCTGGACGGGGTTCGAACTGCAGAGGCTGTGGATTGCTTCATAGTGCAGTGCTTAACCCCTTGCACCACCAGGGAGGTCCTGCATAGAAAATGTTTTATGTAGTTAATTGTTTTTAAATGGTGTCTCAAAGGTTGGAAACACTTAAGAAAACCACACTCTGGTTAATTACATGCAGGGTAAAAATTTTTAGCATGTACTTGTGTTTAATTTCCTTTCAAATGAATCCAAAAAGGATGGATTGATAGATGGAAAAGCGGGATAAACATGTGATAAAGCAAATAGTAAAATATTAATGATAGAATCAGAGGGTTTTCATGTAAAATTCATTTAGTTTTGTTGCATACTTAAGAATTTTCATAACACGATATTGTAAAAAATAAAATCAGAAGAACTATTAAAATAATTAAAGACATTGTATTTCTTTTTCCTACCTAGAATATGTTTTTATTTTAGTGGCATGTCCAATCTTTGAGTTTTCACAAAACCAACAAAAAGACAGATGTGCCTGGACCTGGATGACTTGAGACCTCGGCACAGTCTTAGTATGAGTCTCCCTTGTGAAACTTATCACAGAGCATCATAACAATTCACATAGGAAACTTCTGCATAGGCCCATCTTGCTCTTAAACTATCACTATAACTCAGAAGTAGTCTTTCCCTTGTCTTTGAGAAATACAAAGAGATATCTGTTTCCAAGAAAGTTTCATTTAAATGTCAAAGATGTGCACCTCATTCCAAGACCACAGAGCACATGCTGGCAACTTTCAGTGCAGCTGGCCCAATTCTTGCCTTGTGAAATTTTCAGTAACAATCATGCTCCCTGTGGTTAAATCAATACCTTGAACTCACTACCTGGAGTTCTGGTGTTTTATTGCCACCAAGGGTTTCCAAGCATGCTGTTGCACTGAAGATAGTTCAAATGCTATTGTTCTGAAGATGGATTGTGTAAAAAAAAAAAAAATACAACTCTATATATCTCCTCAAAGATAAATGTTCTGTGATGCAAATATTGTGAAGTGAATCACATAGTGAAATGTGTTACATCTTAGTTTAGGTAGCATTTTCAACATCTTCATTTTACAAAACAGATCTAGAAATTCTAAGCTAAGGTAATATGTGTCTTAGCATTTATTTTGCATTATCAAATTTATTACACTATATTATAAGTTTTTACATAAGGGACTGCCTAATAGACTAGGACAATTTGAGGCACGACCAATAAATTTTCATCTCTACATTTCAGCTATGTGATAAATATATTTACAAGGTAAAATTAAATTATTTGATAAATAACAGATAATGAAAGAATGAATGTTGTTGATTAGTTCATTTGTGTTTACAGTTTGAGTCTATTTGTGTTTTTTTCTTGTCTTTTTTAATATTGATTTTACTTATTATTTTTAATTGAGGTAAACATTGGAGTACCCCCATCAGGTATCACCACCATAGCTCACCTACCACCCACTCACCCATATTCCATTACACAGACCACTGTGCACCCTCCCCTATTTGTTCTTTCCTCTCATCCCCTCCCCTCTTGTTGTTTCAATTCTGTAGTCAGTTATCAAGAGTTAGTTTTTCAGCTTGTCTTTATCTATTAGTTTAGTTACTTTATATTCCACATGTTCTGTGTACTATGTGATGTTAAGTCTTTAGGTGGTACATCACTAGAGAATCTTTTAGCTGTACAAAATAAACAAACAAACAGCAACAGCAACAACAAAAACAGCCTAAGTTGGTGTAAGGAAAATGAGTAAATCAGGCTATTTTTCACCTTCCTTGAAATGCTGTTTTCCATTACCCTGATATCTAGCAAACAACAGATGGGTCTTGCATTTGCAACAATACATCAGTACTGTGGCTGTGGGCAATTAATAGTATAAGGGGCTAGGCAGGGGAATTGCTGTTCTGCCTCTCTCAGTGTTGGGAGTCTCTATCTGCCTGTGTGTATGGTCCCCTGTTTCAGGGTTAAAGGACTGCAAACTCCACTAAAGGCTCTAAATTCTCTTATTGTCTGCAGTAACTGACAATGAACTTACCTGGCCTGGGGTGGTTGCACAACAATTGGCTTAAGCAAAAAGACCCTCATATATTGGAAAGCTCAAAGATAATGTTAGGGAAAAGGATGTCCTGAGCAAAATCCATACAGGCTTTGAGGATGCCACCCACACACCATGAGGACACTGGGAACTACAAATCCCATGATCCCCAAAGGGAGGTTGCAAAGAACTAAAGGCAGAAGTGAGCAGCCATTTTCTCTGGCTGGGGTTTATAACCAGCCATGTGAGTGGGGTTGCTCCCTCTTGGCTCATGCTCTTGGCCAGGCAGATTTGGTCTCGGTGGGTCATTTGTGATTCCAGTTCAGCAGAATGGGTAGTATGCATTTAAGAATCTGTCTCCCTCTTTTCCTTCCTGAGTTGTTCATTTCCTGATTTCTCTTTCCCTTGTAAATAAACCTTTTGTTAACCTTTTGTGTGTGCCTGCAGTTTAAGTCCCCTTTAAGCATGCGGGTGAGGACCCACAGCCAGGCAACCCATTTTATATTAGGGTTGCCCTGTAACAACAAGACAAGATTTAGAGACTAATGTGAATCTGTTTTCCTTGGTCTCTCCATTCTCCTCTATAAAATTTTTCTCCATATTTTTATATTAGATATGGTCAGACAGTCCCTGGAGATCATAAAGGGACTGCATGCAATTCTCAGTGAATATACCCTTCCAAGCTCTGATCAAGTAGAAGAACAAGAACCCTCTTCCCATATCCACAACCATGGTTCTGAGAGTTACACTGATTATTGTAGTTTGTCAGTGCCCCCTCTGCATGTCAGAGTTTTTGTTTCACTATCAACTTCCATTCATTAAACAATGAATAAATTCAAAAATTCATAAGATTCTACAAACTCATATTTGAATGAATAGTATAATGGAATCTTTTCCTGAAGCATCCTTCATATATAATACTAGACAAATTGTCCTTTTTACTCTTTTCTCCAACTGATCTTTCAGCCAGATGGCATATTTTATGGAAAATCACTCCTTCATGTTTTACTATGCCTCGCCATAAAAACTTAAAAACTATTCCTGCTGTTAAGGCCATTTCTTATAACTCTTCATTGCTGATCTGAATCCCAACTTCTTTCAAGGGTTGAACCTTCTCTTCCAAGTACATTCTAATGACCCCAAAGCTGAACAGCATGCATTCTTTCTCTAAATCAAGATATTTAGGGTCTCCCCCAATCATTGTGTGGCATGTTCTGACAGTGAATATAGTACTTAGTTTATAAGAGTGGCTAAAAGCCTTCTGTATGAATTTAGTTTGAGATTTCATCTCTTATCCTCAATCTTTCTTAGCTGAGAAATAAATAGAAAATCTAACCAAGAATGAAGAATTTGTCTTCAGAATTTTTCTGGAGTGCAGTAAACTTTCTAGAAGTTGTAGCAATTGCCATTATTTGATTATTAGCACTAGATATTTTTAAGCATACATTGTCACTTTACAAAATTGTAAACTTTTTGAGGACAGAAAATCTGTACCAAAGTTTTTGTGTTCTTAACATCTACCACAATGCCTCCAGGATAAAAAAAAAAAATTCAATACATTTTGATCTAATATCTCCACTTGCTATTATCTGTTATGGAAGATTTGTGCAGTGGAAACTTTCAAACATAAGATGTTCAATGATAGTAGAGAAGTATCTTTTTAGTAAAATATTTATCACTTTTTTGATGGATTTCTTGTCTTTTCTGAAATTGTTTTGTCCCCAATACATTTTTCAAGGGCCCTTGTCCATAAAAACTTATCCATGCAGACTATTGCAGTCAGTATAACGTTGACTTACTTCTTTTCCTTTTTCATCCTGTTGAGATAAAACTTTTACAGCAAAAAGATTCACAAAGGAAAAAATGCTCTTTATAGGTGATTATTTTACATGGGCAGGAGCTCTTTGTTAAGAACATTCTTAGGAAAGGAATTTCACATAATTATTTGCCTGCATTATAGATCGATCTGTTGGTCCTTCTGAGCTTTGTTTTCCAGTTGTTTTCCAAATTAAAACATGATTGTTTTGACATGCAATCATGAGTTACTACTGTTTTAGTTTTAGAAAATATTTGCAAATAAGTTGACATTCATATCATTGAAAGACAAAGTCTATACCCCCTCACCAAGTGTCTATGTCCATCTTTGGGACTGCCTCGATGAATAGAAAGTGACAAAAACAGGCCTCCCTGGTGGCCTATGGGTCAAGTCTCAGCACCATCACTGCTGTGGCCTAAGATTGATCTCTGGCCAGAGAGCTGAACTACATGCCACAGCAGACTTCTCCTGTCTTGATCCCTGCTCCCCTCAGCAGTGTATTTCATCAGTCTGCCTGTTCTGTTCCCCACTCTGTCTCTGGTGAATCCTCTCACTCCCACACCTCTGGCTTGTACCCCAGTTTTTGTATGCATAAATAAGTATATCATTTAAAAAAAAACCTGAAAACTTAATGGTGAGGGGAAATAACACATATTTATGTCACTTAATACATGCATATGGATGACTCATTTCTGTGACTACACATATATCTAGCAAATGTTCAGATTTTTCAAACAAACATGTATCAACTTCAAAATATTGATTACCTTTACCAACAGATAGGATAGGAATGGCAATGGCAATGGAGAATGAGAAGAAAAGTCACCTTCAATGGCATAAATTGTATGTGATGTGCTTAATAACATTATTCATATGAAATATTTAAAATAGCTGAGCAAAAAATGACAAAGTTTTGCAATTTGTTAAATCAGATTGCTTTGTAAACATGAATTTGTTATCTTTTTCCTGCATTTTCTCTATATTCAAAGTATTAATATTTCATTATAAAAGGAGTCATTGTTTTCTGTCAATCCCCTCTTTAAAAAAAAAAGACTGTTTTTAGTGTGACTAATTCAATAAAACTAACAATATCAATGTCAGAGAAAGGAAATATGGACTATGGAAATGTTCTTTTGATGACCTTTGTCTACATAACCATGCAAATAGAAATAAAGAAAATAAAGTAAGTGTTATATAAAAAGGTGCAAAATAATTTTAGGAGTATATTTCTATTTTGGAGATATTCATCTATGAATAATAATTCACATATAAATTAAAGTTTGTACTTATGAAACAAAAAAGTTGCACCTCATAGCTTCACTGACTTATTTATTTCTTTTATTGGGGTAGCATTGCTTTACAATACTGTGCATATAATTTAGGGGAACAGATATGTTCCCACCTCCTCAGATGTACAATCCCACACCACACCCACTACCAAAGCACCCATAGGCCTTCACCCCAGACTACTCTGTTTCCTGCTGTCACACTCAATTTTGCAGTCATATTTCCAGAGTCTGTTTCAGTTTTGCTTTGGCAGTTCCTCTGTTTCTTATATTCCTTGTATGACATCATCCAATACCAATCTTTCTCCTCTGACTTATTTTATTTAACATAATTCCCTCTAGTTTCATACATGCCATAACAAATGGTAAATGTTCACCCATTTTGTAGGTCAGAAGGACATTATCATGTATAGATTCTACATCTTCTTAATCCACTTCTCCGTCTTTGGGTACTTAGGCTGTTTCTATAATCTGGCTTTTGCACTTAGCACTTCGTTGACCATAGGAGTGAATATATCCCTTTGAATTAATGTTTTTTGCATTCTTTGTTTTAATACCTGAGTGTGGAATTGCTGAATCATATGGTATATCTACATTTAATATTTTGAGGGTCCTCCATACTATTTACCATAGGGACCAGACCAATTACATTCATGTGCTATTTTCATGAGAGTGAGATAGTATTTCATTGTGCCTTTGATTTGCATTTCCTTGATAAGTCATAATGAGAATTTTTTTCATGTGCCTCTTGGTCATCAATATGCAGTCTTTGGAGATGTATCTATGCAGCATTTCGGCTCATTTTTTTTTATTAGTTTCTCTGTTTTCTTTTTGCTGATTTATATGAGTTCTTTGTAGATCCTGGATATGAGCCCCTTGGCAGATGTATGATGTATGAATATTTTCTCCCATTCAGTATGGTGTCTTTTTGTTTTAATCATAGTTTCTTTCCTTGTGTAGAAGATTTTTAGATTGGTGTAGTCTCATTTATTTGCTGTTGTTTTTGTTTTCTTTGCCACTGGAGTCAAATCTCCAAAGACATCACTGAAGCCAATGTCATGAAGTGTTTTGTCTATTTTTTCATCTATGTATTTTATGGTTTCCAGTCTTAAATTGAAGTATTTAATCTATTTTGAGTTAATTTTTCTCTATTATATGATACAGGGGTCTTGTTTCTTTTCTTTGCATGTGATTATCTAGTTTTCCCATCTCCATTTCTTGGAAAGACCTTCTTTTTCCCATTGTATACTCTGATCCTTTGTTGTAATAGATTAACTACCCATAAAATATGTGAGCTTATTTTGGGGTTCTCAATTCCATTCCATTGTTCTGCATGTCTTTTTATTCTAATGCTATACTGTTTTGAGTACTATAGCCTTGCATTCTAATTTGAAACCTTAGAGTATGATACTTCTGTTCCTCTTTTTTTGTCAAGTTTACATTAACTCTTTGGGGTCTTTGTTATTCCATTTAAAATTCAGTAATTTTTGCTCTAGTTATTTTAAGTATGCCATTGAAAATTTGATAAGGATTGCATTAAATATATTGATATATATTGATTTAGGTAATATGACATTTTAACATTTTAAATTCTTCCTATCCATGAGCACTTTCTATTTCCTTATGATTTCTATTTCTTTTAATAATTTCTTAAAACTTTCCTTGAATGAAAAGAACAGATTCCTATAATTTCTTATAAGTTCACCTCCTTTATAGACATATTCCTAAGTAGTACTTTTTGATGCTACCATAAGTGGCACTCTATTCTTAACTTCTTTCTCTTGTTCAATATTTGCATACAGAAATACAATAAACTTTGTTTATTGGCTTTGTAAACTGCCACTTTACTATGCTTATTTATTGTTTCTAATATCTTTCTTTTTCAGCTGAAGTTTCAGGGTTCTCTGTGTACATTATCATGTCATTTGTAAATAGTGATAGTTCTACTTTTTTTTTTTAATAATAAATTTTATTGTTATATTCCCCATACAATTGCAGCCCCCCCATTCTGACCCCAATCCCTCCCCTCCCGCCCCCGCCCCCCTAAAAGTGTCTCTGGTTCATAGTTTTTTGTTGATTTTGATTTTCACTTTCTTATAGTTATTCATTTTCCTGGTCCCTTATTTAAGTTTTCTAGATTCCTGCTATGAGTGAGACCATCCGGTATTTTTCTTTTTCTTTTTGGCTTATTTCGCTGAGCATGATCCCTTCCAGCGCCATCCATGTTGCTGCAAATTGCATGTGTTTATCTTTTTTGAATGCTGAGTAATATTCCATGGTATATATGTACCACATCTTCTTGATCCAGTCATCTATTTTTGGGCATTTGGGTTGTTTCCAAAGCTTAGCTATTGTCAACAGTGCTGCTATAAACATAGGGGTGCAGGTGTTCTTTGGAATTGATGTTTCTGTGTCCTTTGGGTAAATACCTAGGAGTGGAATTGCTGGATCATATGGAAGCTCTATGTTTAGTAGGTCCAGAAATCTCCACACAGCTTTCCACAGTGGTTGGACCAGTTTGCACTCCCACCAACAGTGTAGAAGAGTTCCTTTTTCTCCACACCCTCGCCAGCATTTGTTGTTGCTAGTTTTTTTAATATGTGCCATTCTCACTGGTATAAGATGGTATCTCATGGTAGTTTTGATTTGCATTTCCCTGATGGCAAGTGATGTTGAACATTTTTTCATATGCCTGTTGGCCATTTGCATTTCCTCTTCAGAGAAGTTTCTTTTTAGCTCTTCTGCCCATTTTTTGACTGGATTATTTTCTTTGTTGTTGTTGAGTCTCATCAGCTCTTTGCAGATTTTTGTGATCAGTCCTTTATCATTAGTGTTGGGTGCAAAAATGTTCTCCCAGTTGGTGGGGTTTCTCTTTGTTTTTGTTATTGTCTCTTTTGCTGTGCAGAAGCTCTTTAATTTGATGTAGTCCCAGCTGTTTATCTTTGCCTTCACTATCACTGCTTTGGGTGATGTGTTTGTAAAGATGTCTTTGATGTGCAAATCACGTAGTGTTTCGCCTATATTTCCTTCTATATATTTTATGGTTTCAGGTCTTATGTCTAGTTCTTTAATCCATTTTGAGTTGATTTTTGTATATGGTGTGAGGTAGTGGTCAAGCTTCATTCTTTTGCATGTAGCGACCCAGTTTTCCCAGCACCATTTATTGAACAAACTTTCTTTGCTCCAATGCATAGTCTTTGCTCCTTTGTCAAAGATTAGTTGACCATAAATCTGTGGGTTTATTTCTGGATTTTCTATTCGATTCCATTGGTCTGTTCTTGTTCCAATGCCATGCAGTTTTGATGATTATGGCTTTGTAGTATAGTTTGAAGTCTGGGAGTGTAATGCCTCCATTCCCTTCTTTTTTTTTCAGGAGAGTTTTGGCTATTCGGGGTTTTTTGTGATTCCATATGAATTTCATCAATAATTGTTCTATTTCTTTGAAGAATGACATTGAAATTTTGATTGGAATAGCATTGAATCTGTATATTGCTTTTGGAAGGATGGCCATTTTAATAATGTTTATTCTTCCAATCCATGAGCAGGGGATGTCTCTCCATTTCTTTGTGTCTTCTTCTATTTCTTTTAACAGTGTTTTATAGTTTTCTTTGTATAGGTCCTTTACCTCTTTTGTTAGATTTATTCCCAAATATTTGATTTTTTTTGTTTCAATAACAAAAGGGATGGTTTTTTTGATTTCTTCTTCTTCAGATTTATTGTTTGTGTATAGGAAGGCTACTGACTTTTGCGTGTTGATTTTGTATCCTGCCACTTTACTGAACTGATTGATGAGTTGAATTAGCTTTTCTGTGGAGTTTTTGGGGTTCTCTATGTATAATATCATATCGTCTGCAAATAGTGATAGTTTGACTTCTTCTTTTCCTATTTGGATTCCTTGGATATCTTTCTCTTGTCTTATTGCCCTGGCTAGGACTTCCAGTATTATATTGAAAAGCAGTGGTGAGAGTGGACATCCTTGTCTTGTTCCAGATCTTAATGGAATTGCTTTCAGCTTTTCACCATTGAGAATGATACTTGCTGTTGGCTTGTCATAGATGGCCTTTATGATGTTGAGGTATGTTCCTTGTATCCCAAGAATTTCAAGGGCTTTTATCATGAATGGGTGTTGCACTTTGTCGAAAGCTTTCTCACCATCTATTGATATTATCATATGGTTTTTATATTTCTTTTTGTTGATGTGTTGGATAACGTTGATTGATTTTCGGATGTTAAACCATCCTTGTGCCCCTGGAATGAATCCTACATGGTCGTGGTGAATTATCTTATGGATACATTGTTGGATTCTGATGGCTAAAATTTTATTGAGGATTTTTGCATCAGTGTTCATTAGGGAGATTGGCCTGTAGTTTTCCTTTTTTGTGTTGTCCTTGTTCGGTTTTGGTATAAGTGTAATTTTGGCTTCATAGAACGTGTTTGGTATTGTCCCTTCCTTCTCAATTTTTTGGAAGAGTTTGTGAAGGATAGGCACTAATTCGTCTCTGAATGTTTGGTAGAATTCATTTGTAAATCCATCAGGTCCTGGGCTTTTGTTTTTGGGGAGGTTTTTGATTACCATTTCAATTTCGCTGCTTGTAATTGGTCTGTTTAGGTGTTCTATTTCTTCTTTATCTAGCTTTGGGTGATTGTAGAGTTGTAGGAATTTGTCCATCTCCTCTAGATTGTTAAACTTGTTTCCATATAACTGTTCATAGTAGTTACTGATTATTCTTTTGATTTCTGCTGTGTCCGTTGTGATTTCTCCTCTTTCATTGATGATCCTGTTTATTTGTGCTTTCTCCCTTTTTTCCTTTGTGAGCCTGGCTAGGGGTTTGTCTATTTTATTGATTTTTTCAAAGAACCAGCTCTTGGTTTCATTGATCTTTTGGATTGTTTTTTTAGTTTCAATTTCATTTATTTCTGCTTTGGTTTTTATTATTTCTTTTCTTCTACTGGTTTTGGGGTTTTTTTGTTGTTCTTTTTCTAGATCTTTGAGCTTCGAGATTAGGTTGTTTCTTTGAGTTCTTTCTTGTTTCTTGATGTGAGCTTCTATTGCTATATATTTTCCTCTTATTACTGCTTTTGCTGCATCCCATACATTTAGGATATTGGTGTCCTCCTTGTCGTTCAATTCAAAAAATTTTTTAATTTCCTCTTTGATCTCCTCATTAGTCCATTGGTCTTCCAGTAGTGTGGTTTTTAATCTCCATGAAGTAGGAAAGTTCCTTGCCTTCTTTTTATGGTTTATTTCTAGTTTGATGCCTTCATGGTCAGAAAAGATGGTTGATATGATTTCAATCTTGGTGTATCTGTTGATGTTTGTCTTGTGCCCCAGTATGTGATCGATCCTGGAGAATGATCCGTGTGCGCTTGAGAAAAATGTGTACTCCGTTTTTTTGGGGTTTAGTGTTCTATAGATGTCTGTTAAGCCCAATAGCTCTAGGTCCTTATTTAGAGCTTTGGTTTCTTTACTTATTTTTTGTCTTGTTGATCTATCCATTGTTGATAGTGGTGTGTTGAAGTCTCCCACTACGTATGTGTTTTCTCTGATGTCTGTTTTCAGAGAGGACAACAGTTGTCTGATATATTTTGGTGTTCCTTCGTTTGGTGCGTATATGTTAATGAGTGTTATTTCTTCTTGAAGTATTGTCCCCTTGATCATAATGTAGTGACCATTGGGGTCTCTTTTATCTTTTTGAGTTTGAAATCTGTTTTATCTGATATAAGTATAGCTGTTCCTGCTTTCTTTTTTGGTCCATTTGCTTGTAGGATTGTTTTCCATCCTTTAACTTTGAGCCTATTTTTATCTTTTGTAGCTAAATGTGTCCTGGAGACAGCAAAAGGTTGGGTTTTGTTTCTTAATCCAGGCTGCAACTCTGTGTCTTTTTATTGAAGAGTTTAGTCCATTTACATTTAGAGTTAATATTGATATGTTAACATCTGTATTTGCCATTGTGTTTGTCTTTCCTTTGATTTTATTTATTTATTCTTTTAATAACTTTTTTTTTTTTTGGCCTTCTTTCATTGTTATTCGTCCCTCTGAGGTTCTGGCTTTAGGACTCCTTGTAGTATTTTTTGGAGTGGGGGTTTAGTTGCAATGAAATTCCGGAGTTTGTTTGTCTGGGAAGGTCCATATTCTTTCTTCAAAGAGGAAGGAGAGCTTTGCGGGATAGAGTATTCTTGGTTGGCATCTGTTTTCTTGGAGTCTGTTGACTATGTCCCTCCACTCTCTCCTTGCCCGTAGTGTTTCTTCGGAGAAGTCTGATGTCAGCCTGATTGGCTTTCCTTTGAATGTTATCTGTTTCTTCCCTCTTGCCAGCTTCATTATTTTTTCCTTGTCCTGGATTCTTGGGAGCTTTACTATTATGTGTCTTGCTGTATTTTTTCTTTCGTCGTGGAAGTTTGGTGTTCTTCTTGCTTCTTGTATATCAATTTTCCGCTCCTCCTTCACATTTGGGAAGTTCTCTTCAATTATCTCTTTGAATATTTTCTCTGTTCCTACTTCTCTCTCCTCTCCTTCTGGTATTCCTATAACTCTTATATTTCCTTTCCTCATGGAGTCAGATAGTTCCCGAAGTCTTTCTTCATTCTTTTTCCTTCGTACTTCTCTTTCCTTTTCTGTTTTGGTTCTTTTTATTTCTGTGTCTTCAAGAGCACTTATTCGTTCTTCCATTTCATCAATTCTGCTTTCATTGCTTTTCCCAGAATTCTTTAGTTCTTCCACTAATTCTTTGATCTCCTGCATTTATTTTACTTCCCTCTTTAGGGACTCAATTTCATTCTTCTGATCGTTGATTATTTTTCCCTTATCATTGTTTTCCTTTATGACTTCTGTCAGTTTTTTAATCACGGCAATTTTAAATTCTCTTTCTGGAAGGCTCAGAAGTTCTTCCAAGTTCCTGTCGTTGCAATCTGAGGGCTGGTTTTCTTTTTGTGTTGTGCTTTTTCTCTGGAGAGTTGCTAGGTTGCGTGTGGTTCTTCTCCTCCCTACTGTCTATTTTCTAATTTGCCGTATGCGTTGGGACACTGTGTAGTTGGGACTGGCCGGCATCTTGGGTGAGCTTCTCTGCTCCCCTCTGGTTCCTCCAGGAGTCATCTGTCAGTTTCAAGCAGTCTTTATTGGAGAAAGGTCCCTGTCCTAAAATGTCGATGTGGGGACACACTCCCCTGTGCGCCTGGTCTGCCCCGGCGGTGGGTTCCTGCTCCCCCTCTGGGCTTGGACTGCAGGCCAGAGGGGGTCTGGCGTGGGCGAACTTCCCCCGCTCACCTCTGGCTCCTGAGGAAGCCTTCTGCAGGTAGTCTTTACTGAAGAAATGTCCCTGTTCTAAAATGGTGATGTGGGACACACTCCCTGCGCATACTGTGTCAGGCACACTCTTCTGCGTGCCTGGTCTGCCCCGGCTGTGGGTGCTCGCTCTCCCTGTGGGCTCAGACTACTTGTTCGGAAGGGGCCCGGCGTGGGCTAACTCCCCAGCTGGCCACTAGCTCCTTCAGGAGCCTGTGCTGGCTTCAAGTCGCTAGGTGGCGCCAAAGATCTCTCCTAGAGCCCTTGGGGAGCTGATTTTCCACCCCGTGGGACAGGGAGCAGAGCGGGGATGGTAGGGTACACCTCAACGGCTTTGGGGTGCTGTGTCTGCCTTGTGCCCCACCATCGTGGGGAACCCACGCCCCTAATTTCGTGCCCCGGGTCTCAGTTCCAAAGCCCTCAGTTCCAGGACGCGGGCTGTAGCCCAGTTCAGTGGCGCGGGAATGGCGCCTTTTGCACCGCTCCCGTGCCTGGGCGCCTGGTTCCTGCTTACTCAGGGAGGGACCTTCACCTCAGTGAGGACCTCCGCGCGTCTCCCCGCAAGCCTAGGTCGTCTCCCAAGCCTAGGTCGCAGGCGCGGGGACCTGGGCAGCCGCGATCCTGGTCTGCACTTGCTTTTCAAGCGCGGAGAGCGCCACTTTCCGCGCAAGCTTACCGGCAGCCTGGGCTGTATGCGTGTCTCCCGGGGTCTTTGTTCTTCTCTAATGGCGCCCGGAGCCGTTCGCTCACCGCCGCGGCGATTCCTGCAGGGTTCGCCTCAGCTCCCGTTCACGGGGTGTGGTGGCTGCAATAGTTCCTTTCCACTCACAGTCCCGCTTGCTGCGTCCGTTTTTCTTGTTGGCCATTTTGGTTTGTTGTTTCCCTCCTCTCTGCCGGTCGGAGAGTGCCGACTTTGTGGGCGGGGGAGGGGAGCAGGGTTCTGCGCTTCCCTCCCTTCTGGTCCTCTTTTATGGCAACTTTCTTCTTTGGGCAGTTTGCTGGAGTCGTCCGTTTATCTTCCGTGTCCCGGTTCTCACTGGGACCTGCCACTTTTCCTCCCTATTAACTTTTTTTTAATGGGAGATCTTACTCGCAGCGTCTCCTCGCCGCCATGTTGCTCCTCCCCTCTACTTCTTTTTTATTTGGAATTCATTTTATATCTTTTTCTTGCTTAGTTGCACCAGTCAGGAATTCCAATACTATGTGGAAAAGTAATGGTGAGAGTAGACATCATGCCATGTACCTGACCTTAGAGGAAAAGATTTCTCCTTCTCACGTCCCTTTTTTTTTTTTTTTAAAGATTTATGTATTTATACAAGAGCTGGAGTATAGGCCAGAGGCATGGGAGAGTGAGAGGATTCACCAGAGACAGAGCAGGAACAGAACAGGCAAATGGACTGAAAGCACTGCTGAGGGGAGCAGTGGGTGAGACAGGAGAGGTCTGCTGCACCATGTGGGTATCTCCCTGGCTGGCCAGGAATCAAACCCACACTGCAGAGGCTGCAAACAGCTTCTAGTACTGCGCTCAATGCTCAACCCACTGTGCCACTGGGGAGGCCCTTCCCATTTTTTGATGGATGGTTAATTAATTTGGTTTTGCCTATCGTTTCACAAAGTACATATATAGTAAATCATCACACTGTACACTCTAATTATATACACTTTTTTTGTTAATTGTGTCTCAATAACTCTGGAAAGTGCATCTCTCTTATCTGTGTCTATGTAGGCATTTCCTTTCACTAACTTTTCCCTTTGCAATGCAGCGATGGCAGCTCTCTGTCTGCCTGTGACTATGCAAGGTACCCTCTTGTTTTCCTTTCTCCTTTTCCTTTTCAAGTAGAAAAATAAATAAATAAATCTGGGAAAAAATGCTTAATCAAATGAGAATTCTAGTTGGTCACATCAAAGCAATGGAAGTTCCTTCAGGTTTTCATCACTATGCAATCAGTTCTTTTTTCTACAGAAATCTGTTGTAGTGACACAGATCTTGGATACATAGCCCAGAAGCAAGCTTAAATATTTGCAACCCATTAATCACTCATACTTCAAATGAATGTCATGAACCAGCAGCAATGCCTTCTGATACCGTCCTTATTTTGCCTTCCCCAAGAAGAACTGTGTGTGCTTCAAAGTTGTGGTCCTACAGCAAGAAAAAAAAAATTACCTTTTATATCCTGCTCACTAGATGTAGCCTCTAGCCAACAGCAGAAATCCCTGCTTAAGAAAGACAGGAGTTTTAAATTTAAATCTAGTAAAGTTTTGATTGATACCTGATTCTGGACAGTTCAAAATTTTTTTAAATGAGACTCTGAAATCTACAATTTCTTTAGAATTACAATCTAAGAACCACCAGGAAATCATAGAGATAATATTTCCTGCCAGGAGAGAGACTGGAAGTTTTTACATTCCTTCTAATCTCTTAATTTCTAGAAGTTAGTGATTGGGTTCATTCCATTAGATTCAGTATAAAACAGTCATAGGGTGGTATGTAAGAGATTAATTTTATTATTATGTAGCTGTATTAATTTATAATTTGCCATAACAATGCATAACAAACTCAGTGGTTTAAACACTAGGTATTTATTTTCTCACAGTTCTGGAAGCTGAAGTCCAAGATAATGGTGTCATCAGGAATGGTATCTGGTGAAGATTTTCTTTCTGGTTGCAGAGGACTACCTTTTTTTCTGTGTGCTTACATCACCTCTTTTGTGTGTGCACAAGAAGAGCTATAGAGGATTTTGTGCTGTCTATTCCTCTTCTTATAAGGATATTGATGGAAACAGAGTAGAAAAATTTAGAATGGAAAGTCTCACAAAGACAAACACTACAGAAGGGGTAGGGAGAAATAATAAATCTTAACTAAACCAGCTATGGAAGTTTCCAGAAATTTAAGGTGGGGTCAGAAAAGATTATCAGCCAGAGGAGGATTATCGATCTTAGAAGACCAACACAACCTGACCCCAGGACAATAATTTCCACAATAATTTCATCCAAAAGTACTATAAAAGAATATCCCTTGCTCTGGCAAAACACAGCTCTTGTCTTACAAGACTGCCTGCTGATGAATGGGAATGTCTGCTGAGTTCTTTCTCAGAGGGACCCAAGGATACCATGCACTGAATTGAACCCCATCATCTGAACCTTAACAATACTGGTTTCATAGGACTCTATTTTATCTTTGTTACCTCTTTGATGATACTATGTCTAAATACCGTCACATTGAAGCATAGTGACAAATGAATTTTAAAGGGACACAATTCAGTCCATAACGTAATCCTGGTGCAGAAAAAACACAACTGATAAGTATTCCTGAGCACTGCATTTATTTGACTGGTATGTGGCAGATGAGCATCAGCAGTGAGATGGGATGAAGTGTGGTTAACTGTGGAAGTTTAGTGCAGTAGAGCAGGCTCAGGCAGGAAGGGGAGGTGCAAATTACTCTCCCCACCAGCACCTGTACCAGAGGAACGGAGCACTTGCATACAACATCTACAACATCAAAAATCTAGTTTAAACTGAGAGCAACCTGGCTAAAAGCAAATTTCAATCATGATTTTTTTTCATCAAAATGACATTAAAATGTGAATTTGAGCACAACTGTTAGATTTGCTTAAACTAGTAATATAGATTTCCTCAAACTCATGTTTTTAATGTAGTTAATTTTGATTAAGGAAGATAGAAAATTAAAAAGAACAGAATGCTGTAATAAAGGAAACATTAAAATCACATAAAAGGACTCTTGGAAAGCAAAATTATGATAGCAAAAATTCAAAACTCAAATACAGAATCGATAACATTAAGAAAAGTGCTCAGAGAGTAAAATGATGCAGAAATAGACAAGAGAAAAAGAAAGAGAAAATCAAATCCAGATGCCCAAAATTGTTTTGTTCCTCAAAGATAGAGAAATCATAAAGGAGGAATTTATCCAAGAATGCTTGAGTTTTACAGACAATCACCTAAAGGGGCTGGCTGTGTGCACACAGAATGGGAAAGCACTCACACTTAGTGATGTCACCATAGAATTTCAGGATAGCAACAAAGAGAAAATCCTGACAGTATTGAGAAAATGTATGTTAGTGTTCATTCTATTATGAATTCAGAATTGATAGGACTTCTCAAGTTCTATATCCAAAGCTTAAATTTCAATGGAGCAACAGCTTTAACATTCTAAGAGAAAAGAAAATATTTTCAAGCTAAAAATGTGATTCCTGACAGCTCTCCTGCCCACCTGTGACTACGCAGGTGGCTTCTTTTTCCTCTTTTCCTAATAAACCTATCCTTTTAAAATGTGGGGAGGAAAATGATTCCTCGCTTAGCTATTAATCATGTATGAGAAAAGAATTATGACTTTACAGGTAAGCAAGGTCAAATTTCTCACTTTCCTTCTACATATTTTTTTTTTTTTTTCTTTCAAGATACACTCTGCCAAAATGAGGGTGAGAACCAAGGAGCAGGCACCAGGGGAAGACACTACAGGGCAAGACAAAGCACAGCACATTTCCTGGATGACAGTGAAGAGAAAGCCCAGGAGATTATCTCAGCAACAGACCTGGAAAGCCAAGTCTGGACTGGAGCAGACAGATCAAAGGCATAGGGAGGAAGCATGAAATCAAAGGGCATACCTGATGTGTTTTAGCATATTGCAGGGAGGTTCGCTTCAAGCAGTTTAACAATAAACTTGTGAGAGACATGAAGCCAATGAAGCAAGTAAAAACATCGGGAATAAAGATTTACAAGAGAATAAATGCAATTACTGTACAGTAATACAAGTTGGTTAATATTTATATAGTCATGCTGAAATAAACACTGAATGTTGAGGTAAACAACTGTACATTAGTCCTTTTGGATAGATCAGGGCATATATAAGAAAGATGAATCATTTTTCCCACATAAGAAAATCATTGTGATATCTAAAATTGAAAAGTCAAAAGTTAGCAGCATGAACATGTTATCTAGAAAAATAGAGGGCTGTATCAAAAGAAGCAACTTAAATAGATTAAATTCTTTTCTTTTGGAGGAGTTAAAACCAGTGGAAGAGAGAGGTGTAGCAGAGAATTTAATGCAAGGCAATTTACTGTTAAAGTTGGTATGGCCTTGAAGTTGATTTAAAAACTTTAAAAGTTAATTATTTAATTATTAGCTAATTGTGGAATACCAACTGTGACCAAGCAATTGAGTGGACATGGTGGGGGTTATGGAAAATACAGGATAAATTTCAGTATATATTCTTAAGAAAACCTGGAATTTATTTGAAAATCAAAGTCTTACACATGAAAAAACACAACTACTTACAGATGTAAACTTAAGTAATAAGTTTCCTGGTGCAAAACTCAGTTATAAGTGCCAAAACAGGCAATTCCATGGGAACTGAAGTTGTCATGGGACACAATACCAGAGCTTACAGGGTGTTTTTGATGTGAACAGAAATTTACCGAAGTTTGCTGAACATTCCCTCTGTGCCAGTTACTGCCCTTGATGATTTCTATTCCCTTTTTTGTTCAAGTTTTTATCCATCCCCTTGCAACAAGCTTTATTAATATTATTCCTCTCTTAGAAATGAAACATCTGAGTATCTAGACAAGCTGGGTCTTCTTTGAACTAAAATTTTAAGGATCAAATTGTATATGAATGCGCAAGTGCATAAGAGTTTGCAATTTTCTCATTTGAAAAATAAAATATATTATGTTAAGTGACTGTCAAGAGTCCTCCCTGGGCCTACTCTGTAACCCTGTAATCCCCAAAGAAAGCCTTTCCTTGGGTTATGGATGTGGTTGGAATGATGGGGCTGCAGACACCCAAATATTTGATCCTTGTTTTAATAATAGACTAAAAGAAGCCATTTTTCTCCAGGAAGAAGGAAGGGAGTGGGGGAGGAAATGGTGGCTGTGCCCTGGGATCTAGTAATGAGCCGCTTCGTTTGCTCTTGTGACCACATACGTCCTTTTCATCACTGTGGAAAAGTGACTCATTTACTTCCGAAGTCAGTGACTTCTGGGGTCGGAAAACAGCCCAGTTTATAGGTACAAGCCTCTTTAAATCACATTCTAATTGTGTAAGGTGCTTTCCCACAGCCAGACAGTTAATCTCTCCGTGAATTATCAGCCTCACCCACACGCGCCTCATGCGCTGAGGGACGGGAGTCTGCAGGTCGTCCAGTGTTAAGAGTTCAATCTGATGTTATCCGCCTCAGCCTACACCTCCTCATTCTGTGTGTTTTCCGTCTGAATGCTGCATGACAGTAGAACACGATGGTTGAGATCACTGGATTTGGGCTCAAAACCTGTCCTTGCGTCGTTACTCTAAGACACGAGCATTTAAACTCTCCAAGACTCTGCTGCCTTACCTGAAAAGCAGAAAAGGGGAAAAAAATTCCTATTCCACAAGGGTACTATATTAAAGGTGACGATAAGCATGAAGCTTTCAGCACAATGCCAATCATTTTAAGATTCCAACAAATGTCAAGTATTTTTGATTTGGATTGGTTTTTATTATAATTTTTAAACATTTTTTAGGGGACTTATCAAAGTGTGGTCCCATCTAATTCCCAACTCACAACAACTTTAGGACTATTCATGGCTACATTAACTTCAGAATCAATCACCAAGGGTATACTACCTGGCCACTATATGCTGAATCCCAAACTTAGATGCCTGGGTTTGGGTGTTTTCTACAATTAGGACAGGTACTTTGAAATGGCACAAGGAGGCAAATACAGTGGTGTTGATTCAGCTGAAAAGCACGGCATTTGGGATCAGATTACCCCGTTTCCATCCATGGCTAGAACAGAAGTAATTGGATCATTTTGCAATCTTTTGGAGACTGGGGATGCCAGTACTTACCTTCACAGAGAGGCATGGTGAGATCTAGAGGTAATAATAGATAACGAGCAGTGCGTAGATCATAAGCTCATAGAAGTTCATTTTCATGGCTGCTAACTAGAGGAGTCATAGCTGATCTTTGTTTTCACTTCAGAATTCCATCATGATAGACACTAAGATATCCTCTCATGTTTTTATTTTTTTTAATGGGAGGTATTAAGCATTGCATCTTTCAATTCTCCACCCAAAATTGTGAAAATATTTCTGAATTCTCAATAGACTTTTATGTTTCTCAGAATAGAATCATAATATCATAAATTAAGTGGGGAGGAACTCCAGAACACAGCTTGTCTATTTTCTTCTTTTCAATGGAAATAAACTGAGGTCCAGAATAATGAGGGACTGGCCAGAATCCTCACAGTTCATTAGTGAGGATTTCTGTCCAGTTGAGGTATTTCACATCTTTATGGAACAACATTCACTGTCTGTTCTTTGTTGCTGTTTGATATCGTATACTTCCTTCTGAAGTCTGTTCAACATTTGAGATTATTGAAATGTGTAAACACTCACAATTTGCAACACTTGCCTCTGTTTCACTCTCCAACCTTAACATAGCATCTCCACTATCTTCTTTGTGCAGAAATGCACTGAAATCTTTCCCAATCTCTAACTTGTTAAACTAAACTATAGGAGCAGTGATCATATCTGGTAGTTTGTTCCAGTTTCCACAGAGTTTTTCAGAAAAGTCCTTAAAACTAACAGTAATGCTCTTGTGGGGCTGCAAATTTCATATTCAAATTTCTGAAACTGGAAAATGGTTTAACTTAAGCTTAAACTAAATGTTGAAATGTTTAACTAAACCTTTCTTGATTTTAAAATGAATAATACTAATTCACCTAATTTCTCCTTGGGTTTGTGTTGCTGGTCCTTTATCTTGCAATCTTCTCTCTCTTTCTCTCTCTCTCTCTCTCTCTCAGAATTTTTCCTTTATTATAGGATTTTTATTTATTTTGCATACAAGAACTGGGGTACAGGCCAGAGGTGCAAGGATATGAAAAGATTCACCAGAGACAAAGTGAGGAACAGAATAGGCGATTGACTGAAATACACTGCTGAGGGGAGCAGAAAGCAAGGCAGGAGAGGTCTGCTGGGCCATGTGGGTTAGCTCCCTGGCCAGGGATTGAACTCATGCCTCAGTGGGATATTTTGATAGTGCTACGCCACCAGCGAGGCCCCACAAATGCAAAACTCTTTAACCAATTGTTTAACTTAATTTTCATTCTTCTTTTGCTTACCATTTTGCTAGCTGTAGTTTTCCTAGATTTAATCCTCGAAGAGTCTTTCCATTTTTTATGCTTTCTGCTGTTCTACTAGGTTGTATTTTCTATGCTAACACCAAAAAAGAAGCTCTGTGATTACAGAATTTGATCCACCACCCCTGAAATGTCCATTCTAATCAGGCTATCATTTCAGGACCTTCAGACAAGGTCACCATCTTCAGCATTTCAGTCAAAGTCCTGCCATTTTTCACTTAGAGTGTAGGAAATCAATTTCTTACTACATACCCGTTACCCATGCAAGGCACACAAGTTTTTGGAAGCTTAGAATTGTCCTATTGATTTCCCATACATTAACATCATCTGTGCTGAACACACAAAACTCCCTTTCTCCACAATAATTTTTATTTTTCTTTAAAATGACTCAATCTAATGAACTGTATTATAAAATTAAATGTATCATCCAGACATATCTTGTGATTTGTAAGTTTCTAGCTTGTCTTGTGTCTCTCAAACCTAACAAGCAAGATTATTAGAATGAGACTATATCTATCATAACTCACATTTACATGTTTACAGATACCTAGTTTTTTTAATATTACAGTCTCTTCTGTTTATATATTATTATTATTATTATTTCCATGGTAACTCTTTGAAGTAAACAGGAAACTGAGTTTGTCTGGTTCATGCCTGTCAACACTGACCCAAGAGATCTTCTGTCTTAAGTTCTTCCTCATTCAACTAATTCAGGAACAGTTTTGAGTTCTTCTGAACTCCATACCTATTAAAGAGATCCCAGCATTGCCAGCCTTTGTTTTATATACATGTGTACACATTTTGACGGCTTTGGTTTCAAAAAGAAAATGAACATGTATTTTATATCTTGCACTTCTCACACTAAGACAGGCTAGACTTCAAATTCAATGAGTATTTGTCTAATTAAGGGGTATGCAAACTATGGCCTATGAGTCAAGTCTATCTAGCTGCTTGATTTGGTACCTGTTGAATTAATCATGGATGTTTTCCTGCATTTTAAAATGGTTGAAAAAAAAATCCAAAGAATACTTCATGACGTAGGAAAATCATATGATATTTAAATATCGCTTTCTATAATAAAACTTTATTGGAACACAGTCATACTCATTTTTCAATGGATTGCCTATGGCTGTTTTCACTGTCCAACAGCAGATTTGGGAATTGGCAATACAGACGGGCCACAGATGATAAATTATTTACTATCCGACATGACTGTAATCAATAGATAATTTGTTCCACTCCATTCTTGCAGGTTAATAATAATAACTAATGTTTGTGTTGCCCTGTATAGTTAAAAAATACATTCACTTTTTTTTTGTGTGTGTAGAAGAACTGGGGTATAGGCCAGAGTTGCAGGGGGTGAGAGGATTCACCAGAGACAGAGTGGGCAGGGAGCTAACCCACATTCACATTTTTTATTTTAAGGCATCTCAGAAAAGTCAACATTTTCATACACATATTACAAATTAGATACTGAAGTCTCAAAACAGTGATTCAATCATCTGTGGTATTCACAGCCAGGAAGAAAAAGGTTGAAAGGAATGGGAATCTTTAGACATCAAATCCCACCCAATGCTGGCTTGAACATGATGTAACCTAAATATAACTCCATCTCCCTTTTCCACATCTCCTGTTAGTCATCTTTGCTTTCCTGATTCCAGTGTGGAAACGTTGCTGTAAAAGGTCATCCTCACATCTTCCCATGTTGCCTGTCATTTTTGAGTAACAACTTGTTAAGCTAATTCCAAATCTCTTTGAGTTGTGCACCACTTCCAGAATTAGCACACTAGCTCGTGCCTCTGTGACTACTTTCAAGAGCAGTTTTCTTCACGTTAAGTGCAATTTTCAACCTAACTTCTAACTGTCCTCTGGTCTTTTTTGAGAAACAACTGAAACAACACCCTGATCCCTGTTCTGATCTGATCCCTGTTCACACGTGCTAATTAGAGCCCGGGCGTTCTCCACAGCACCTTCTATGCAGGCTTGTGGTTCACCCAGGGGCACTCCAACTAGACTTTATGCCCTTTGTCATTGTCCCTACTGTCTTCAAAATCACAACGCAAGCGCTAACCAGCATTTGAATGGATTGAGGAAATCAATGGTTATACTCAGATGATATATATTAGAGGTGATATTATATACTAAAATTTTAGCACTACAAAGTCATTTTGCAAGCCCCAAAGGCTGACAAGTTAAAAAGATGTCTTTTTATATATGGCAAAATGCTAAAGAACCAATCACATAAACATTAAGTTGATCCCTGTGTATTTGACTTCTGGCAGTTTGATTTGTAAGTTTTTCTGCCTTTTAAAATGTAATAGAGAGGCTTGAATGGGAAGCTCAGCATCTAGCCCACTCTGCAGAGTCTCAATGTCACATCATAAAGTTCACTTAATAAATTTTCCAGCATCTAAGAAACACAAAGGGAAGATCCACAATTTGTACTAAACTCACATGTGCATGCACCACAGAAGTTCCAAGATGGGGCCATGGGCGAATGGGTGAAGAAAGGTCTCTTCATTGAAAGGGAATGTTTAGCTTTTATTTGGGTGTAAATTCATGTGTTAAAAAATGTTTCCTATCGGTCTCTTTTTTTATTTTATCTTTTTATTTTTTTTATTTTATGTATTTTGTACATCGTTCTTCTTTTTTTTTTTTTTTCTTTTACAATGTATGCTTTCTCATCTCGGTTATAGTCCCTGTGAAATTCCCACCACCAGTTCACCTGTGCACCATCACCATAGTCCTTGTGCTCTGCCCACCCCTGTTTTGATCCTAGTCCCTTCTCCCCTACTGCAGAATGTCTCTGGTTTATAGTTGCTTGTTGATTTTGATTTTCACTTTAGTATAATAACTTTTTTTTTCTCTGATTCCTTATTTTGATCCTCTACATTCCTCCTATAAGTGAAACCATCCAATATTTTTATTTTTCTTTCTGGCTTATTTCACTGAGCATGAGCCCTTCCAACCCCATCCATTTTGCTGTGAATGTCATGAGCTTATCATTTTTCAGTTGCTGAGTAATAGTCCATTGTGTGTATATACCACATCTTCTTGATGAAATTTATTTTTGAGCATTTGGGTTGTTTCCATAGCTTATCTATTGCAAATAGTGCTGCAATAAACTTAGGGGTGCAGGTGTCCTTTTGAATTAATGGTCTCAGTTTTAAGTGAACATTATTCTTTCAGAAGAAACTCTACCTTTTTAGATAGCCACCAAGAAAATATCAGCAAGACATCCCGTTCACTGAGAAATGACCCTGAAAGCAGGGACATCACAGGTTTACCAGAGACAGAAAATTCTTTCTATGGTCCCCAGTTAAACTCTGCAAGTTTCAGTGTTGGCTAAGTGTGACTTGTGGTAACAAGAGGAAATCTCAACATGACATAAATAGACTTTAAAAACTTTTTAGCAAGTGTTTAACTTTTTCTATTTTGCCTTTTTCAGGTGCAATACAATTTTTTTTCCATACCACCATTCTTTGTGGACCCTTGTCCTGTTTCATCTCCCTTCAATCATAACCGCTGAGCTCTCAGAATATTTAAGTGTCCACTAGTTTTTGTGTCCCGACCCGCGGGATTCGGAGGCACGAAAAGAGAAGGGCTGAGGATTGAAATGAGGGGCTTGACAAATGGACGCTAGCGTTTGCTTCTTTATTTTTCCTTTTTTCTTTTCCTACTTTTACATGTTTTTCCTTTCCCTGTCCTACTACCTTCCCTGGCTTTCTCTATGCTCCTCTCTCAGTACGTTTCTCAGTATCCTCTCTCAAAGTCTCTACGCAGCATCCTTTCCACAGTCTCCCTCTCGAGGTCTCCTCGCCTCATCCTCCACGCAGTCTCTCTCCTTCTCCTCCACGCAGTCTCTCTCCCCGCCGTCTCTCCAGTCTCTCCCGTGGTTTCCTTCTTATCCCCCCTCGCTCCTCTCTCGTACCTCTCTGTCCCACGTGCTTCTTCGGATGCGCGGTGGTTTCTCCGAAGGCGAAAACGAAACCGAAACCTCACTTCGGAGCATGCGCAACACGGCGCATGCTCCGTGCGGCTCCGGACATTTTTGGAAAGGTTTTATGTTGTCGAATTGTTTGTGATGTGAATAGCAATAAATAATTTATCATTTTGACTTACTTTGTAGTTCATAATTCTCTCAAATTCACTCATTTCTGTTGAAAATGACTGCGGTTTAGCCTTCTATGGCAATATAATACTTTATGGCGTGTAGAGATTACACACCAATGGATAATCTTGATCCATTGAAGGAAATTTAGGCTACTTCAATGTTGCAACGTTTGTAAATAATGTTGCTATGAATATTGTGGAACATATGTTTTTGTTTTCGTTTTTAATTAATGTATTGATTTATATGCTGTAGGATTGCCAGGTGGTATGGTATTCCATCTTTAATTTTTTACGATAAATCTAAATTGCTTTCTATTATGGTTTCATCAGTTTGCATCCCCACCAACAGTGTAACTGGATTCCTTTTTCTTTGTATCCTCTCAGGCACTTCTTATTGGGGGTATTTTTAATATGTTCCATAGTCATGAGTGGGAGGTGATATCTCAAAGTAGTTTTAATCTGCATTTCTTTTGTTAGAAGAGATGATGAGCATATTTTCATGTGGTTTTTGGCTCTCTCACTATTGTCTCTGATGAGTAGTTTGTTAATATCTCCTGCACATTTCATAAATATTTTAATTGTTGAATAGTATGAGTTTTATATATCTTGGATATCAATCTCTTACCAGGTATATGGTGTGTAAATATTTTCAGCCTTTCAGTAGGGGAGTGCCTATTTAATTGTCTTGTATTTCCTTTTGATGTATAGGAAATTTTTTAACTCAACATAATCATGATTATTTATTTTTTGCTTTAATATTCTTGCCACAGAATTTGAGTCACCAAAAATATCTTTATTGTTGATATCATGGAACATTTTGTCCAAGTTTCCTTCTATGCATTGTTATTGCAGGTCTTATGTCTAAATATTTACTTAATGTGTAATTTATTTTTTTGTCTTATGTTAGTGAATAATCCAACTTCATTTTTCATGTGTGGCTTTCTAATTTTCTTAGAACCATTCATTAAAAAACTTTTTTCCCCCTGTTTATGATCATGGATATTTTATCAATACAATAAAGTAGCAGGATACAAAATCAATACACAAAAAACAGTCCCATTTCTACATGTGAACAATGTATCAGTATAAAGGGAAATAAGAAATACAGTTCTATTTACAATTACATCAAAAATAATAAAATACCTGCCTATTAACTTATTAGATGTGAAGAGACTATAACAATGAAAACTGTAAAACTTTGCTAAAGGAAATAAATAAGATTAAAAAAATGGAAAGGTATCTCGTCCTCATGGGTAGGAAGATTTAATATCATTAAAATTGACATATTATCCAGAGCAATTTACTGATTTAATGCATTACTGATTTAATGCATTACTCATTAAAACACCAATGACTTTTTTAAGGAACTGAAATAAATATAAAATAATTATGGAACCACAGAAGTCCCCAGATAGCTAAAACAATCTTGAGAGAAAAGAAGTGAAATGGCATCATTACATTACCTGACTTCAAACAATATTGAACAGTAACAATAATCAAAACAGTATGGTACTGACACAAAAGTAAAACCTCAAAACAATGGAACAGGAGCCTCCCTGGTGGCGCAGGCTGTTGAGCGCATTGCTGTGAAGCTGTCCACAGCCTCTGCAGCGCAGGTTTGATCCCGGCCAGCAAGGGAGAATCCCACATGATGCAGCAGACCTCTCCTGTCTCACCCGCTGCACCCCTCAGCAGTGTATTTCAGTCAGTCTGCCTGTTCTGTTCCCCGCTCTGGCTCTGGTGCATCCTCCCACCCTCCCTCTCTTCTGACTGTACCCAGTGCTTATATAAATAAATAAATAAAATCTTAAAAAAAAAAAATGGAACAGATTTGAAAGCCCAGAGATAAATCCACATGTAGACAGTTAATCTGTGACAGAGTTCTTATAGTCATACATATTACATATTACATACACATTACATACATATTAAAAGATAACCTTTGTAATAAATGGTTCTGGGAAACATGGATAGCCACAGGCCAACAAATAAAGCATGAACTATATTTAACTGTGACGAAAAAGTTCATTCAAAATGGAATAAAAATTTGGACATAAATATTTGGAATAAAAATTTGGACAAAGAAAATATAGGGACACACTGCAGGACTCTACCACAAAGATGTATTTGGGAATACAAGCCCCACAGCAGGAACAAAATCAAAAATAAACAAATGGGACCATATCAAATCCAAAAAGATTTTGTACCTGAAAAGAAAGCCTCACAAAAGCAAAAACGCGACCTACAGAATGGGAAGAAAAAAATTTGCATACCGTACATCTCACAAGGGGGTAACCTACAAAATTTACGAAGTACTTACACAATCCAACAACATAGGACCTGATGAAAAAGACAGATAAAGGGCCTCAATAGACACTTCTCTAAAGAAGACATTCAGATGACCTACAGACACATGAAATAAAGTTCAACAGCACTTGTTATAAGAGAAATGCAAATTAAAACTACACTGTAAGAATGGTCCATATAAAGTATGAACAAATGTAGTCCAGGTTGCAGTGAAAAAGGAACTCTCATCCACTGTTGATGGGAATGCAAGCACTGTAAAAAACAGTATGGAGATTTTCAAGAAAATAAAAATGGAAATTTCACATGACCCAGAAATACTGCCATTAGTCACTTATTCAAATATTATAAAAATTCTAATACAAAAAAAACCTGTCTAGGGCCTCCCTGGTGGTGCAGCAGGTTGAGCACAGTGCTGTGGAGCTGTCCACAACCTCTGCAGCACAGGTTAGATCCCAGCCAGCGGATGAGAATCCCACATGTCGCGGCAGACCTCTCCAGTCGTGCCTACTGTTCCCCTCAGCAGTGTATTTTGGTCAGTCTGCCAGTTCTGTTCCCTGCTCTGTCTCTGGTGAATCCTCTCACCCTCCCACGCATGTGGCCTGCACCCCAGCTCTTACATAAAAATAAAAAATTATTAAAAAGATAAAATAAAATAAAAGATTAAAAAAAAATAAAACCTGTCTACACCTATGTACATAGCAACACTGGAAACAACCTAAGTGCCCTTTAACAGATGAGTGGATAGAAAAACTGCATAGCATATCTAAAATGGAATATACCCAGCAGTGAAGAAAAATTAAATGGTGGCATTTGTGACAAAATGGATGAACTTGGAGGTGATTATGAAATCAGTCAAGGAATGAAAGACAGATTTTAGATGTCTCAATCATCTGCAGAATATAAATTCCAAAAACAATTACATACAAATAATAGAAGGAATAAAAATATGAACTTGGCAAAAGAAAATAATAGTTACCGGAAGGATTGGAGAAATGGTCGTGGGGATCATTAAGATTTTTTGTATCTCTGTGCTTTCTGTAGTGATCCTCCTTTTAACCTTTATTTTATTTATTTATTTCCACTTTCTTACTGTCATTATTTCCAGCATTTGAGTATTATTTGTTTCTCTTCTCCACACTGCTTTACATGTGATGTTAGGTTGTTTGACATTTTTCTTGTTCTTGCTTTGTCATATTAGGTCTGTTGCAATTATCTTACCCTCAAGATCACTTTTGCTGCAGCCCATATATTATAGCAATTTATATTGCAATTTATATTCATTAATTTCTGCCTTTATTATCCCTTTCATACAATTGCTATTAAGCATTATGTTGTTTACAGATCGTGTATTCATAGTTTCTCCTGTTTTTTATTTTTCTTAGAGTTGATTTCTAGTACTATAGTGCTGTGGTCCAGGAAGGAACTAGGTATAATTTTAGTATTTGTGGTTTTATTGACAATTGACTTGTGTCACAAAATATGGTCAATTCTTGGAAATGTTTCATGTGCATTTAAATAAATGTTTAGGAAGCAGTTTTGAGGTGTTCTACAGATTTCCCTTAGAAAAATTTACTCCAATTTTTCATTTAAAGCTGTTGTTTCCTTATTTTCACTTTGTCTTTTTGATATGTTCATTACCGTAAGTTGGGAATTAAGCCCCCCTAGTATTGTGGTGTTACTATCAATCTCTCTCCTTAGTCTTACTTATCTTTGTACTACACTATCTGATGCATATATCTCTAGGTGTCACATCTTGTTGTATTAGACCCTTAATCATAATAGTGTTTTCTTTATCTCTTACTACCTTTCTTAGTTGAAAGTTTATTTTGTCAGATATAAATTTTCCTCAGATTTTTTTTTGGGTGGGGGGGTTGCCATTTATGTGTATAACTGTCTTCCAATCTTTAATTCAAAGTGTATCTTTACAAATGGCTGAAGTTGGACTTTGTTCTGAAACCATTCAGTATTTTTTTCCCTTTTTTTAAAAAGATTTATTTGTATATGTATACAAGAACTGGGGTATAAACCAGAGGTGCAGGGGGTGAGAGGATTAACTAGAGGGGAACAGAACAGGCAGACAGACTGAAATACACTGCTGAGGGGAGCAGCGGGCGAGGCAGGAGAGGTCTGATGGGCCATGTGGGCTGCTCCCTGTCTGTCTGGGGATCAAACTCATGCTGCAGTGGCTGGGGATAGCTTGATAGTGCTGTCTTTAACCCTGCACCACCAAGGAGGTCCCATTCAGTCATTCAATACCTTTTCACTGGTGAGTTTAAGCCTTTTACATTTGTAGTGATTATTGAGAAATGACTACTAATTGCCATTTTGCTATGTCTTGATTTGTTTGTTTGTTTTTTTATCTTTTTAAAGGGTTTACTATTATTTTTTTTTGTTTAGGTGCCATTTCTGTTGTTTTTTATGTTACTGCTATTATTTTTTGTTGTTGTTGTTCGAGGTGTCTGCTTAGGTTAGTGTCTGATGGGCCACTGTGTGACTCATTGGACTGCCTGATCTATGACTGGTTCTACTGGATCACATTATTACTTTCCTCATTCTACTCCATGTTAAGTGATTTATGTGTCTGTTGACTCAATATTCATTATTTCATTGCTTTATAATAATCTCTTTAGGATTTCTTTCATTTGTGGCTTGGTGCTGATAAATCTGTTTAGTTTTTGCTATTCAGTGAAGCTCCTTACTCTTCTTTCTGTCTTGAATGTTAACTTTGCAGGGTAAAGGATTCTGGGCTGGAAGCCTTTTCTTTTAAGTAGTTTAAATATCTTTTTCCAGTCCTTTTGTACTTTTGAGGATGCCTTTGAAAATTCTTTTGATAATCTGATTGGTGTTCTGTTACTTGGTCCCCTTTTTTCTCTTGATAATTTTAGTTTTCTGTTGTTGTCACTGGTTCTCAACAGGTGTGTGCGTGTGTGTGTGTGTATCTTAGTGGATATTGGTCTGGTATTATTTTGTTTGGAACACTTTGGGCCTCGGGTCACAATTTCTGGTTCATTTCTCATATTGACACGGTTTCTTTAACTAGGTTTCTTTATGCTTCCTTTAAATAGGTTTTCTATATCTTTCTCTTTTCCTTCCCTTCTGGGATCCCCATGATAAGATATTCTTTTGCTTTAACTTGTCCCAGAGAGTTCTTATACTGTTCTTACTATTGCTCTTATTTTTCTCTACCTTGTTCTATTCTTTTATTTTCCAAAACTGTTTTGCAATAAGCTCATAAATTCTTTCCATTGTCTCTATTTGTTTGCTATTGATGCCCTAAACTGCATTTGTTTAATCTTCTAGAATGTTTCTTAATGCCAATGTTTCTGAATGTAGCTACATCATTTTTTTCAGTATATTTATTCTGTGGTTGTTATATATCTCTGTATTTTCTTTTTAAGTTCTATTAGCACTGCTCTGATTTCCATTTCTGTCATGTTCCACAACTCCCCTGAGTCAGGGCTCCTTGCAGGGCCATTTTTTTTTTTCCTGGTATTTGCACTGTGTTCTTCTGTCTCTTCAATTTTTAAATTTTGATTGTTTTTTTTTAAAGATTTATTTCTTTATGCATACAAGAACTGGGGTACAGGCCAGAGATGTGGAGGTGAGAGGCTTCGCCAGAGACAGAATGGGAAACATAACAGGTAGAGGTAATGAAATACACTGCTGAGGGGAGCAGTGGGCAAGACAAGCGAGGTTTGCTGTGCCATGTGGGTCACCTCCCTGGCCAGGCATGAAGCTTTTGCTGCAGTGGCTGCAGACAGCTTCACAGTGCTGTGCTTAGCCCCTTGCACCACCAGGGAGGCCACTTGATTGGATTTTAATAAAGATAAATTTTCAGTTATTGTTTTTGGATCTGTTTGAGTACTCAGAGAACTGAGACCAGCATGAAGTAGGGGGTGTACTAGAAGGCCAGGGCAATAGGCATCAACAAATCATCTTCAATAGACTCAGGAAATGGAGTTTTGTTGTCAAGTGTTTCTTTGTGGACACTGATATGTGTTTGCGATATTTCGATGTAAAGTAGGAGGTGACAATGGTTTGGATGTCTCAGTGTGGACTTCAGTAGTAGCTTCGACTGAACACACCTGTTCAGACTACAACTGCTCTGTGTTATGGATTTCAGATTCAAGGCAGTAGTTCTCACTATGTGCTCTCACCTTTGCAACTGTCCAGCAATGCACCTTCTCTCTTGTGGGGTGTCTACACACACAGCCTCATAGCCAGGGCATTGCCAGATCTTAGGAGTCCCAGTGTTGGGGTGTGCCTGAGTCAATAGCTCTAACACAGTCTACAACACAGTCATTTCCCCCTCTTGTGCATTTTACCCTGTTATCAATCTAAACAGTGTTCACTTAAAGTTTTTCTACCCCTTTCAGTTGGGCTGATGCTCGTATTGTGTATGGGGTAGTCCCTTTATTGTCTGGGTATTTTTGGCTTTGTTTTACATCAATTTTGCTGTTGATGTTTGGTAGAGATACGGAGGGGTCTTCACTTTGCTGCCATCTTGCTTGACTCCACTGTTTATATGTAGTTTATCCTCTAGCTTAGTTGAGCAGTAGAACTTGGGGACAGAGCAGTTGCAAATAAACCAAATGCATTATTTTTGTTAGTTTTATGTACAGCTAGATATAGGTAACAGTAGCCTGGGGTCAAGGTATGTTACATCTTTATTTCTCCACTAACGAGCTATATATTTCTGATAAATAGGTGTTAATACTCCTATTTCACAGATGAGAAACTGAGTGACCAATAAGGTAAACTCCTTGCCCAATCTACAAATAAAAGAGAAGATATTAAATATAAGTAAATGTGACATCAAAAATGAAGCAATTCTTTTAGAAAATTATTTTTTATGTTAGATACTTTTCTCTTCAGAACACAATAACACTCTGATAGTTTTATTATGACAGAGGTAATATGTATAAAGTACTTGTGTAGGGTAAATGAAGATTACTCAGGGTTTTGCACCACTGGCCTCTGGCTATCCCCTGTGCCATTGATTGCAGGAGGTGGGCTTGGGGCTTGAATGCATGAGTGTGGGCTTGGGGTATGCATACCTGATGGGGGACACCTGGAGTATGGGCATGTGTCAGTGGGCACACCTGAGCTGAGAGACGGGCTGTAAGGGCTGCATCACAGAGGATGGTGTGGCAGAGATCAACAGTGGTGGAGAATGGCTATGAGAGAACTTAAGAGCGAGCCCAGAGGTAGTCAAGATTCACCAGGGGCTTGAAAGACCTCCAGCCTCCCTGACCCCTCAGCCTGCCCTGTACCTGGTTGCCTCACTACAAATGGTGTAGAAAGCTCATTAGAAGCCTGAATAAAACACTGAAGACTCCAAGACTTTCCTTACGGCTCTTCCTGGACCCATAGAGAACCTGCCGTGGTTGTTTACCACAACAACTTGCCACACTATAGTTCCACAGTAGTTGGCAATTGTTTTATTTGCTAATTGCAAATAGTTGTTTTAAATGCTAATTGCATTTTACTGTAGGAGAATATTTGATGAGTGCTAATTCTGTTCCTAGATCCAGTATCTTCTCTCAGAGAACTTCACATACCACCAGGACACAGGAGACAAAGGCGAGTTGTCACACTCATCAAAGCAAATGTCAGAAAAGTGGGAGCTGTGGGCCTATCCTTTGAGAGGGAGCGTGTGGATAGCAGCTCTCCTCAGAGTTATGCTCCAAGACAGGCCTTGATTCTCTAAGGCCTTTGAAAAGTTGGAGCTCCTGAGAGAATGTGGCAGGGCTGGATTTGCCTTTGCCTACCAGTCTGTGCTGTCATTAGTGTTCGTGTGAACTCCACATGGATGCATTTTACCCCGAGACGTGGCTTTCTTCAGCTTGTGTGCATTGGTGTCAGAACTGTGTCAGCTACAGCTCAAGGGCCTTCAAATTGCTTTCAGCCTGCCTCATGCGCAGACAATATGAGATCAAGTACCTGATCAAATTTTGGCTCTTGGAAATGTGTTCTTTTTGAAATGCCATGAAAAATATGGTTAGTAATCAATAGTTTTAAAATTGTATTACAAAAGAATACCATAAGGGTTGGTTCTTTTTTCCCCACCTATTATATGTTTATTGTGACTAAGAGTCATCTTTTTCTCTTCTGTTATTTCATAGACTTAAAGCAAATACAGATATGAAAAGGAGAACGAGATTAACATAGTCCCTCGCCAACTTCTCATTTTACCCTCTGATCATTTCATGTGATTAGAAAGTAGCTCATGAAAAAAAAAAAGGTCGGGAAACTGACATTGTTTTTAGTGTTTTTAGCGTGTTTTAAAATCTGTCATTATGGGGGGGCGGAGCAACATGGCGGCGAGGAGACGCTGCGAGTAAGATCTCCCATTAAAAAAAGTTAATAGGGAGGAAAAGCGGCAGGTCCCAGTGAGAACCGGGACACGGAAGATAAACGGACGACGCCAGCAAACTGCCCGAAGAAGAAAGTTGCCATAAAAGAGGACCTGAAGGGAGGGAAGCGCAGAACCCTGCTCCCCTCCCCCGCCCATAGAGGCTGCACTCTCCGACCTGCAGAGAGGAGGAAAAAAACAAACTAAAACTGCCAACAAGAACAAAGGACGCAGCAAGCGGGACTGTGAGTGGAAAGGAACTATTGCAGCCACCACACCCTGTGAACGGGAGCTGTGGAGAACCCCCGCAGGATCCGCAGCGGAGGTGAGCTCCAGGAGCCATTGAAGAGAGCCCCGCCCAGGAGGAGAC